>NC_072778.1:5458879-5826919 GCF_022539595.1 Amphiprion ocellaris | reverse complement strand
TAAAGTTCATCACTTGCAGTTGAGCGCAAACAAAAGCCCTGACTTCCCAACACCTATCTGTGAAAGCAGCACTAATGTTTTCAGCTTTCAGCGTGCCTCGTCGCCGAGCCGCTCTGTGATGAACAAACAGTTGTGTTTGTTCAGCTTTCCTGCAGCTTCATCCAGAACCACCACTCTACAGGCTGACCGTCAGGGTTTTCAGCTGTCAACAAGAAGAAAAAGGAGCCCAGCTGAGTTTATTATGATGAGCATTCCTCCTCAGACAGATCCTCAACCTGAACCACATGCAGAATGACTTCAGAAACAGTGTTTAAACTGGTGGGATTTTCTCTAACGGAGCGTTTTGTTCCACGTTTTGAAGCTCAAACTTTACCTGGGTTAACAGCCGAGGAACCTACAGAAGTCTTAAACGCCATTAATTTCAGGTTCTTTTGTCGTTATTGCCAAAGATCTTGAATGTTTTTTAGCCTGCGGTAGGCAACAACATAAATTCTAAAGGTTTTCATGTGATTTTGGTCAAAACTGGCAGAATGTACATGCAATCATCTACCCATCCATCTATTTTCAGGTTGTGTTTAATGACTAATGTAGTGACATTATTACCAACCATGATAATATAGTTAGTACTGGTTTAAACTTGTGAGTCTGACTGTGCATCATCTTCACAAAATGTTGTCTTGGAGTCCCTAAATGTAGCAGTAGCTGAAAACAAAGGTGGTTTAGAGTACTTTGGAAGAGTTTATATGTGTATTTGTGGACAGATCTTGTCAACACAATGTTGTCACAACTGTACATGATGCAGCCATGAAGCTTCACAGGTGTGTAGTTGAGAATAATGTCAATGATGTGTTTGAAGATGCATGTAGAGACTACAGGTTTTCATCTACATAACATCAAGGAACAGCTTGAATGCAGAAATGCAGTTTATGCAGAACAGCAGAGCTTTTCAGCTGCTAAGGATCTATATTAGGTTGAATTTAACCAGTTCAACCAGTTTAACCAGTAGATTTGTATAATCTACTGGTTTTTATTTCTCTCATAAATTGGATGGTTTGATCATAAAGTGGGTATTAAAATTTATTCTATTTGCTCAAATTAAAATATAATGAGGCCTCTATTAAACTTTAAGTTAAACAATAATATATAAACATAAACCGTCCTTTCATTACTGTAGTGTCTTGATCTGTTTCTAGTTTCTAGGAATTTTTCAGTGTTTAATTCGGGTGTTTAATTGAGTGCAATTATATCACTGCATAGAGGAAGAAAACTGATGAGCTACAGCTTCACGAAGATTATTTATGATGGAATAATGCCAAGCATTCCTCTGTTTTAGGTTGTTTCAGGCAGAATAATTGTGGATTTTGGATGATTGTTCAGACAAAACAAACAGTGAGAGGAGCCTTTCCATCTTTCCAATCTGATCCAGCACATCAGACAATAATGAAGACAGTAAGGGACATTTAGAATAAAAATATGCCAAATGTTTCAGCAAAAGAACAACACAGATGGCAGAAATTACTACACATGATACAGAAAAGCAGTGAAGACCAAACAAGGCAACAGAACCACATACAAAAAGTCAAGGAGGAAATTTAAAAAAAAAATCTGATGACGCGTGATGAACAGCTAACGTCTGGGAAGATGACACACAGAATCACAACAAGGAGGCTACGTCAGAATGAACGGTTTCCGTCTCGTAAAAGGTGGGAGGTGATGTCATGCACTACCAAGAACCAATCAGGATTGAGGATTTTGCTAATTTTGTAAGTGAACTGTGAACCAGATGTGACAAAGCATCAATCACACCATTGTTAGTTTTAATTCTAAGATACTTTTCTGAACTGATTGTTGCTTATTTAGGCATGAAAGTTTGATATTCAAGAGAATATTACAGAATTATAAAAAAAAGTCAACATTGCCGCTTTGTCAGTCTTATTCTGATATTTAAGGTGATTAATTGATGTAAATGAGAAGTTATTACTAACAGAATCCTCTGCTGCTCTTTACCTCCTACCGTTCAAAAATTTGGGGTCTCTTAGAAATGACCTTATTTTTTTTGAAAGAAAAGCAGTTTTTTTTCAATGAAGATAACATTAATCAGAAATCCAGTCTAGACATTGTTAATGTGGTAAATGACTATTCTAATGGCTGATTTTTAATGGAATATCTGCATAGAGGTACAGAGGAACATTTCCAGCAACCATCACTCCTGTGTTCTAATGCTACATTGTGTTAGCTAATGGTGTTGAAAGGCTAATTGATGATTAGAAAACCCTTGTGCAATTATGTTAGCACATGGATAAAAGTGTGAGTTTTCATGGAAGACATAAAACAGCCCGGGTGACCCCAAACCTTTGAACGATAGTGTACGTGTTGCACTCTTCGATTATTATTGCAGCACCGGTAAATGTACAGTCGTGCAGGGAAACTGTGACTTCACGTCCACGAATAAATAAAAGAGGGTCTGTAGTGAGAATCTGGAGCAGATCTGTGCCAGAGGTTGGTGAGGAGGGGTGAGGCGGGGGTGTGGAGGTGGGTGTGTTAAAGGCTGCACCAGTCAAAGCTGCAGTTTAAATATAGCTGGCAGAGCAGCACTCACTTGTTGTTTGTTGGGTGAAAAAAAGAGGCGAGAGGCTCGTAAACAAGCGCCAGTTTGGCGTGTTGTCGACGGATTTGAAACCTCAGTTTGATTTTTTTTTCAAACATCTGGCATCACCAGTCACTTTTAGATTTGCAAAAAAGTATGCTTTGATGAGCCGGACTTTTTCCAACGCCCCGTTCCAGCTGCTTGTGGCCAGCTTTTCGCCCTCCAACATGTTTACTTACATTTCAGCCTGAACTGTGCCTTTTTTTTTTTTTTTGAACAGAAAAATAAAAATGTGAGACTACTTAGAGTAACTTTTTCTTTTTTTTCCTCTCTCTTTCTGCCTTCTGCCTGGCTGGCACCGAAAGCATGACCGGAGGAAATATTTGAGATTTCCAGCGTGCAGTTTTCCATGAGAACAGGCGAGCCATATGGGAGCCAGATATGTTTGAGAGCAGCTCGCTGGCTGTTTGTGTGTTTACTGCAGGCCATTATTTCACAGCTACTTCCTAAGCAGCTCCGCTCACTTAAAGAAAACAACTTCATTCTCACACGGGTCCTCGGAAGGCTCTGAAAACGACAGGAGAATGGATTTTTATCATTTCCTGCTGTTAAGAAGAACATAGAAAAAGTCTGGAAAAGCCTGGGAAAGACGATCAAACTGTGCTCAGTTAGTGTTTGCTTGTACTAATCTTCCAACTGTAAAATAGTGTAGTCTGGATTTTAGTGCAGTCTCATGAGGTTTACAGCAACTTCTTGCCTTAAAAGTATAAAAATCTGGAGGAGACCCAAGAGAGTGAACTGAAAATGTTCACATTTGGAGATACTGGAAGTTCGTTATCGGGTGCTACCAAAAAAAGAATAAATAAAACAAAGTGGAAACCCTAAATGAGTTAAAGCCTGATTATTATATGATATAATAATGTTGTTCAGGCCACAGCTTTAACATGTGATTCCTATTTGCTGCAGTACACAGAGCTGAGTGCTGCTGCTATAAATGTGGCGGACAGACGGCAGCTTTGACGGTTGGAGTAGAACCGATTCTTTCAAGTTTATCAGATGTTTCGCTGGTCTGGGTGGAATCTGATAAAAGATAAGTTAAATGAGATTAAACTACGAAACTGGCAATTAAACAACATCAGCTGCTGAATAATAGATTCATCCCATAAGATTTGTGTTTGCATGCACTAAAGCATTTATATGATGTTATTTAAAGAATCTTTTATGACAAATGCTAAACAGTCCACTTTAATCTGCTGGAAATACAACAGAAAAAATAAATCTCAATCTAATAGAAGAAAACGACCTAGATGGATCCACATCATGTCCTCGGAACAATCTGTGTTTCTACTGTTCTTTCCAATAAGCAGCAATCACAGCATAATTCTCATAAAATCATTAAACAGTGAGAGAAGACCGTTACAGCTTTTTCAGAGAATGGCTACCACCAAAGTCTGAAGCAAAGACTGCTGGGAGATTTGTTCTCAATCATGGAGTTATTTCAGGAGTAGAATATGTGTTAAATTCAGAAAGAATAGATTTATTCCAACCAGAAATAAATGATCAGATGAAGCATTTAGATGGTTTTCGGGAGCTACTGAAGAGATTATCAACAGGGTCGCAATTTTAGCTTTAAATTAGTCAGATAATTCTACTTATTTAGCAGTTCTGTGCAGTTTCATCCTGCTTTTTTGAGGAGTTAATTTTTTTTATGAGAAAAATGGCCAACAAGTAGCTCGAACCGTCTTGTGTTCTGCGCAGAGGACGGGAGGAAAGGAGGTGCTAAATCTGCACTTTCCAACTATTTAAATATCAAAATCTTGTTCCAAAATCACTGACTCCACCTTTAACAGTCCTCTAACGCAGTGGTCCCCGACTGTTTGTACATAAAACTGCAAGATGGAAAATCTGTATTCTGTTGGGAATAATGAGAAAAGATAGACCAAGCCAAATGTATCTTTATTAACCCACAATTAGCCTATAGAGCTATTTTATTAAAGGTTTGTTCAGCTGTCTTAGTCGGATCATAAAGTTTTAGCGTTGCCTGGGAGAGAACGTTCTGCAGCTCACTGTTTTAGCTCGTTACTAAAATTAGCCAAAACTGCAAAAAAATAGAATATACTGTAAGCTGGTGGATGTGTATTTACTGACAGTAACATTGCAGAGGATAAATGATGCAATCCTGATCTGGTTTCGTCACTTACTCTCACAGATTCTGCAGTTTCTGCATAAATTTAACAACTTTTCAGGTTAAGCTCAAGCGTTAAGAGGAATGTGGTGTTCAGTAAGAGTCTCTTCTAGTCGATCCAGCTGCTCTGACGGATGGGAAAAAGAGTTCTGAAGTTATAGCGAGGAGAATATTGTATTACAATAAAAGCTTTTAAGGGCAGACAACACATTTGATACTGACTACTGCATTATATTCCACAATGGAACATTGCATGAAGTGATTCAAAATAATTTAGTTCTACACATAGAGACAAACAATCATACTCACATTCATTCCTACAGACAATTAAGAGTTACCAATTAACCTGAGCCTGTTTTTGAACTGTGGGAGGAAGCCGGAGTAGATCTCATCGTGCCTTGTAGATATCTCATCATGGATGCAAAAATGCCACCTTTAACTCAACCTCTCCACTGAGCTCCTTGTCATCCAGCCAGTCCCTCTGTACAGCAAGAAATCAACATCCAGCTTGAATCAGCCCAATTCAAACACAAAGTCTGTCAGGTACTTGGGTGTCACAATGACCGACTAACGCTCAAGGCTCATTTGGCCTCTGCCGCTTGGTCGTGTCGATCCGTCCTGTACATTAGGAAGATCAGACACTTCCTGTCTGAACATGCAGCACAACTCCTGGTAGAGGCTCTTGTAATATCACCCATCGACTACTGCAACTCTTTACTGGTAAGCCTCCCCGCATGCACGGTCAAACCTCTGCAGATGATCCAGGATGCAGCAGCACATCTGGTTTTCAACCAGCCAAAAACAGCTTTAGTCACCCCGCAGTTCAGATCGCTTCACTGGCTTCCAGTTGCTGCCCACTTAAAATTCAAAACTCTGACACTTGCATTCAAAACTAGAGTGACAACAGCTCCCTCCTACCTGAACTCTCTCATTCAGGTCTACACCCAGTCCTGGTCACTACGCTCGGCCAACAAAAGGTGCCTGATCCAACCACCACAGGGCTGGTCGATAGCTAGCCTCTTCTCTGTGGTTGGTTCTGGAATGAGTTACCAAACTCTGTTCGATCTGCAGAGTTGCTCCCAGCCTTTAAGAAAAGACTAAAAATGTAGCTCTTCACTAAACACCTTTGCACTTTACAGACTGCACAAAAAAAATTTAAAATCCTACTACGTCTGCGCTGCCTGTGGACACCACGGTCCTATTATCACACTTGAACTTGCTATATGGCTCTTATCCAGGTTGTTTTCTCCTGATTAGATCCTTGCTGGCGTTGTATCTACTCTCAGATGTACGTCGCTTTGGATAAAAGCGTCTGCTAAATGAAAGTGCAGAATTGTAAGCTAGTTAATTAAAAAAAAAAAAAACATGAAAAATGTATTGCCATTTGCATCTTTTCATCTGTAATATATGTTAGTTACAAGATAAGTGACCAATTACATGAACATGGCAGTTGTTAGTTGAGTCCCAGCGAGCGATAAGTCGCTAAAAGTTTGTCTGGGGACGGAAAAACACCAGAACTAACAGCCACACTGAGGTAGTTATATATATTTCAATAAAACCGTGAATGAGTTTTCTAAACAGAATCACATATTAATATCACAGCATATGGCACGAGCAGAGTTCGGTTTTGTTTTTATTTAATAAGCTGGTTCATAAATTATCGCACATAAAAGATTCTTTTCAGTAGTTACAAAGTGGATAGCAACTTCAGTTAGCGCCTGGAGAAAAAAAATAAAACGGATGAGGAGGACTGCCAACAGGGGGAAATTGATCACACCGATTTGGAAATTATCAGTGAACTGAATGGCATTTATCATCGTAGATCATTTTCATATATACTTATGGGCCAGTAGGGACTTTCTCCACTGTTCCGTGGACCAGAAGACACATTATCATCTATTCTGACCACTAAAATAAACAGTGCAACCCTCATTACATAGGTGATATCATGTGGTAAAGTACACAAGTGTGACATCACCTTGGAAACGAGTAAAATGTAGAGTTGTAACATGGGGTTAAATTAGCGATAGGGTGCATTTTTTACCTAAAAGCACCTAAATCGAACCAAGAATTGTTGATGCCTAAATGTAACTAAGTACTTCTGATACACAAACGTAATAAAACTGCCACAGAAAACACAAGAAAATGAACTTATGTGAGATGGTGATAGCTCAGCTGACTAGAAGGTGGCCTGTATGTATGGGAGTGATTTGCGATGATAATACCTATTGAAGGGTTTGATAACGTCCAAACCGGGTGTCGATCTTGACTTCTCGGGGGTTTCACACAGTGGAGCAGAGAAGAAGAAGCAGCCAACAGGAGTTTCAAATGTCCAGCTGCTGTCGAATCTCGTTCCTGAAGGGCCGTCGTTCATCACCGGACTAGCAGCGGACGGCGACATGCGTTTCCAAAGCACATACCGATACTCTTGTTTCCGGTCTCCAGTGTATTCGAAATAGTCTCAGAATGAAAAATAGGAAGGGAATAAATTATAGAAGAAAAAAAAAAAGAAAACAGAAACAGCACTAGCTACATGTTAGGCTCACATAAACAAACAGAACTGAACATGTTTGAAGTGGCATCTTCTTGGCTTGACCCTCTTTCCCCTTCTTTCTTCGAACAGGTTCGACAGTGGTTACGAGGCAGCGACGACACGCTGCGGGAACATTTTCAACAACTCATTTCATTAAGAAAAAAAGAAAATCACTGTTCCTTCATTTATTTATTTCTGTAACTCTTTATACTTTTCTACAACTACCTCCTCCTTCCCTTGTGATGGTCGGATCGCAGCCGGCCGACGGGCTGCGGAGATGGATTTGTTCAGTAAGACTGTGAAAGGAAACCCACCTCACTGAAACTGGTCTGAGGGAGCGATGGGAGACCACTGCTGGCTAACGCTAGTTCTCACTCTACGAGCTGAAGTCCAGTCCTGCTCTGGTTTCAGGAATCTAGTGGCCGAAGTTTCTCTTAGCATGATAGGAGCCTACTTGGACATTTGCTGCTGAATGTGCTGCAGGAAATCACGGTAGGAAGAGGCCACCTCGGACTGGTCCTCCACCAGGTGCTGGAACAAAGTGGCTTTAGCTGAAGCATCGTCTCTGCAGGAGAAAAAAGAAAAGACAAGTGTAAAAGGAAGCAACTGGTTTGGAGATTTTGATTGTGGAATGGACAGTATTATCGATCAACAAACAGTAAAGGTAATGAGTCGCGTGTCATACGTGACGGAAATCTCTCAATTTTCCTGTTATTTCTGAGGATTTGATAAACAAAAGTGTCTATTTGGCTTGAGGAAATGAAACCCCAACAGAACCCTTTTTAATCTTGTTACGGCCACAGGTGATTATGTGCCGTCTTGTTTCTGGGGTGGATTTCTTTTGGGCACTTGTATGGGGAGAAGTTCTGTGTAGGCAGCTGAGGTTTGAGAGCCTCTCCAGAAGCCCAGCTGCCAGTCATGTCAGCTAATGAATCTGGAGCTAAAGACCTGCATGCCAGTCTTTGTTCTCCCCACCTCCTGACCTGTCTGACTGAACCACCACCCAGATCCCTCCACCTTCAGCCAACCGGTCGCAGCCATCATTACACCCGAAGAGGATAAATCCTGCAAGCAAACTCTCAGTGAGGAGCTACCAGTCTTGGTGAAGACTGTGGCTCCTGTTAGCAGCCCGCTAATTTGGTGAGAAGCTACTTGTGATTTGAGTCTTCACATGCTGTGTCTTGTTAAGAAATGTGTGTTTTGAGGCACCAGCTTTGTTCAGTTAATTATGCACACTCGGCACTCCTTTATATTAGTTTCAGATGTTTGTGTTGGGTGTTGCTACTGTTTTTTTTAAGTCGAGCATCATTTCAACATTTACAGTTTATTAGATTTAAAATGTGATGAAACATCATGACATGAGATGCCACTGAAAGCATGACTATCACCCACTGACCCAGGGTTTATCTGAAATTACAGCCTTGCATGGGAAAGGAAAATTCTTGAAAACATGCGAGAGCTGATTGCCATTACTATGCATCCTCAGCATGAGATGATGCTTGACTGTCAGAGACATGCGAGATGGTGTCAGCTTAAAGCCTGGAGAAGTGAATCATTCATCGCTCAGGTGTTTTAACTTTGAACTTTTCTACACAGAGCACTCCTAATTAATAGTGATGCTGCATTTCCATCTGGTGATAAGGTCTGTCAGATGACATGACCAATGAAACAGGCTTTTCTTGCAGTTCATCCGTCATGTTCAAACATTAAAGACTTCTTCCTGTTGCAGTCTCCCTGTAAGTGACTCTAAAAATCTTTCTTTTCTTCCCTCCATCTTTCTCCCCTGCCGCCATACAGTGACACAATGACGTAATTTAATAGTAAGACTTGATTTGCTGAACTGCTGAAGCTTCATATTAACTTCTGATTTCACCCAGTAGAAACTAAGCCAGCATGATCAAGAGGAATGATTACAGTGAGAAAAAGTTACTGCAACTTCAACCTCTAACACACAATGAGGTATACAAGGTTCAAAAGAACAACCTTTGTTTATTTTGATGTCTTTTAGAAAGACCTCTTTCAGTTATGTCATTTCAGATGATTAAGTCCTGAACCCTGCCATCCAAACATCCGCTCAAATACCACTCGGTCCATTTGTACTGACATCAGCCAACAACAGCGGCGTAAACATGCGGTTGAGCAACAATGCGGTGCCACAAAGAGGAGGAGAGAGAGGAAACGGTAACAATGCATTCCCTGTGGATGGCTTTACCGCTGCTGTCAGTCACTGACCTCACTGCTTACTTTGTGTTTACACTGGAAATAGTTTTCTGTCAACCTCAGGACAATCTCTTTAACATGAAACCGTCCACACCCTGTTTCTGTGCAGCGCCGGCGAGAGCAGCTCGCTGGGAATGTGACTTTTCACTGAGGTGATCACAGCAAAAACTAACATACAGGCTAGGCCAAAAGTAGGCAGTTTCACTATTTGTTCCACGTTTTAGATCTAATTTATCCAAACCATAATTCCACATCCCTTATTCATGTTTTGGAAATGTTCTTAACCTATTTCTTCCAGTTTTGGTTTTGATCTGTATGTTTTTTTTTGTTGTTTTTTTTTTTGCAGGGATTGTGAGCAATGGCAAACAAATGAAATCAAGAGCAAAGAAAGTGCACACTAAAGCAGTATTGGAAGTGTGAAAATGCAGAGCAGGTGCGCACATCATGGCAAAAGAGCCTTTAACGCCCCCACTTTCCTGCCAGGCAATTTATCACATAAGAAATAAATCTGAAAGCACAGCACACAAGTGATTAGATTTTGGCAGTGATGCGGCTTATAGTCTGGATCCACAGATTTGTTAAAGATTTCTGTATCATTGCAAGACAGACGGATAGATACAATAACTGAGCAGTCTTGTACCTTTTTTCAATGAAGATAACTCTTAGTGATAGAAGAAGTGAAACTCTCTAATCTGACTGATGAAAACCTGTCGGAACGCTTTCTGTTCAAAATTTAGGTGGTAAAAGAGGCACGAAACACAACTAACAGCCTTTATATGTCCCTGCGTGACTTCGCGCCCAACATATGGATATGAGAAGATGCACACGATCAAACACAGCTCCCTGAGTGTTAGTAAAAGTCAGATGTGCATCCAGATGTGCTTACTTGACGACGTGCATCGTGCAGCTGAACGCTCGGTTGTCCTGCAGCCAGTCGAGGAACGCTCGTACCCTCTCAGAAAGAGGAGTCTCCAGCTCAGGAATGTGACTCTGGGTTTCACAGAGAGAAACAAACATCAGCTACATTGTTTTCCTGCCGTGCTTCAGATAATGCAGATTCACACAGTCATCCAGGCTATACAATGTGGGCAACAGAAACACGCCTGTGGTTGGGAATGTGCTGCTTGTAGGTAGCTCTGGGTTACATCGACCTCTCGCTAGCAAAAATAAAATAAACAGCACAAACAAGTGCTGATGCTGTTTGTTCTGGATGCTGCCGTGACGCCCACGCTGTGGCAATGACAGAACTTTCTAGGTGGCTGCACGGTTTGTTAAAAAAGCAGAACGGCTACAACAGCAAATCTGTTTTGCTGCATGAGTTGTATTTTTTACAAGGCTGACAGAAAAGCAGTGCTTCTTGACTCTGAAGCAAAACAGTCATTTTCAAGGAAACATCATTGCATAATTCATGTAAGAACTGGGCGGTGGTGTCAGTCGTGCCATTTCCCTAATCACAGTTATTCTCTGTCATTTCCTGACATGCTGAATGAAACATAAATGTATCATTCTGAATCACTGACCATGTTGGGGGGTATTGAAGCGTAGTTGGGGCAGCCCAGAACATCCCGGATGAACATTTCATTGCAGCATTTGCCAATCCACAGATAAAACACCTGGAAGAGAAGAAGGAGAGAAAAACCTGACTGCACCTGCCTCATCTTCTACATTTGTGTTGACATATTAACATATTTATGACTAGTTATTCAACACCTAAAGTCACATTTTAACTAGACACTCATTAACGCATCTCTTTTCATGATTTGAACCCACTTTGACATTTTTTCTTTTAATAAATAAATGTGTCTAAATTCAGTACTAAACAAAAGCCACAAGCAAGTGATTAATGTCATTTATTCAGTGCAACATGGGCTATTTGATTATATAGACTGCAGTGACAGCACAAGAAAAATAGTGCAGTGTTTCCATGATAGATTACCAAACCTCTGAGAGCATTAAAAGAACAAGACTCAGCTTGTTGTAACCGCTGAAATGTGCCCTGCAGGACAGTTTTTAAATTAAGTCGCTATATATATCTGTTACAGAGATGTTATTAAAAGTATGAAGCCAGTACTGGTGCAACTGTGGACAACCAGCATGACCCCAGATGGTTAAACCGTGACTTTGCAGCATCACAACATAACACATTCTTTTAAAATTGCCTCCTTATGTATGACTAATATTTTACTGTAATGTTCAGTGGCTCTTATCAGATAAAGCAACAACATTTGGACTCCACAAGACACTCTCGGGTCTTTAATTTCGACCTTCTGTTATTCAAAATACACTGAAACACAGACCTACATACTACATATACATTGTCCTTAGTCAAAAGCATTTAAAACACTATGAACTTCATTGTAATGCATCAAAACGTATTGACATAAAATGCACTTTTCTATTAATTTACTTCTCTGTGTTTATGAGACATTTTTGGCTTTCCCCCCAAATTCTTACTGTCTGTTTTATATGTGTGCAATTAAGATACTTGATGTGGAAAATCCCCTTATGTTAAATTGTAGGACAGAAACTGATTGAAAACTGGACTGTTGCACTGCTGTGGATGTTACTGAAGCCCAAAATGACGCAAAAAACACATTTAATGGATGACAAAGTGGCCATCAGTTCTACAAACTTCTACAAAGTTTATAAATGTAATTGTTTGAAGACAGACTAGATGGTTCTGCAGCAATGAAGTGAAGAATATAAATGAGATTAAATAGAAATCCGGAGAAAAACCTCTTTATGAACCCCACCCCTGCAGAGTGCGCCATGAATAAATAATCCTGAAAGCTTACGTTGCCGCAGTCCATGAGGAAAGCTCCGTCTCTGCTCAGCCTCTCAGCAGACAGGTGGAGCAGATGAGGCTGGGGAACCACGGTGTCGTTCAGATGGAGCGCCCCCTGCAGGTCACACACACACCAAAGAAAGATGTCACTTTAATGGGGTACAGTAACAGCCGTATTAGAATTAGATAAAGTAATAAACAGCTTGCTTTTTTTTTTTTTTTTTTTATTGTTGAAGTCTATCGAACTTGACAGACTTGTTACAAAAGCATCACATGGATGATTGTTGTCTGCGTCCTACCTGGTCAGACAGGTTGTCCAGCCTGTACAGGTCAGGATGAACCATTCGCATCAGCTGCTGCAGCGGCTGCGTCTTGAACTCGCACATGGCAAAGACCCGCTCGTCCAGCCGCGTGCTGGTGCCGGTCCGCAGCGCTTTCTGGAAACAAATGCAAATCGGCTCAAAAATGTGTCACTTTTCATTTATCCATTTGAAGGTGTAAGGCTGTGTGTACACCATAGAGTGTTTTCTTACCACCACCATATTTTTTTTCTAGTTTTTTTGCAATGGGAGCACTGAATATTTACAGCTTGGTACATGTGCTAGCAGTGTGACGAAGTGTGGAGCATCTTTTCATGCTCCGTGTTTTCTTTCTGATTGCCAAAAGCTGAAAAATTTTCCAAATGTTGGGTGAAAGGCTGTGCACATCATGGTCAACTTATATCAAGTAGTACAATCACAGTGAAAGAGTAGAGAGACAAACACTACACCAACCAACTATTCACATTCTACTTCTACAACTGCTGAACAACAATGAAGGAGGGGTAAATACTTCTTGTCTTTGAGAATCCATGTCTGTACCACACCTAGCACATTATTAATATGAAGTGAAAATGATGTTTGGGTCTATCAGGTGAGCAACAGTCAGCAGAGTCAGCCAGCTGATCGGTCCTACCAGCTGAGCGTCTTTTAAAGAACATCTCACATTTTCAGCTATGAAAATGCTCTGGTGGACACCCAGCAAAGCGTGTAGAGATCTATTTTCAGGTGTTTTACTGCTTTACAGTCATAAAAGATTAAAATATAAAGCTTAATAATGTGCAAAGTGGATTAAAAAATGCAAATCAAATCCTTATTTGCAATTAAAAGGTGGATTAAACTGAGGTTGCATCATAAACTGACAATGAACTTCCAGTAATGTTTGTCATTTAATCGAATTATCTTGTTTCCAAGTACTTTTTAATTTGGTTTGAACCATTGACACTCATGAATGCTTCAGGGTATAAACTGTTCCGGCCCGACCAACACCTACAGGAGGATTTGTCTCAGAAAAGGGTGTGTGAGTTTAAATGTGAACACACCCTGGATGTGTGAATGCACACGTCCTGGGTGGATGAATACAGTCATTGACCAAGTCTGTATGACTGAACTCAGCCTTTACTGGCATGTGAGTGTGTAGATGATATTTTGTAGGTTTTGTTTAGGGTGTGTGATGATGTAAACGTTGCTCATATTTTATATGTGAAATACAGATGTAAAGGTTACAACACAACGCTGTCCTCTGCACTTTGGACCTCAAAACTTTCCACCAGAAGGCATTAAAGAGGGTAAAAGGTGGATTAACACGCCATTATTCAACTTCACACGTTACCAGACATTACGCTTGAGCTTTTCTTGTGGGCTTTTGAGCGTATGTGTGTGTCTAAAGCCTATAATGATCCGCTGTGACGTGTGTGAATCTGCGTCTTTATGTGCTGATGCCAGCTGAGCGGCCACACCTGTTTGAGGAGAGCGAGGATGTAGAGGGGGAAGAGGCGCATGGACGCGGGGACGACAAGTCCGGACTGCTGCAGGTTCGACACGTTGCTCTTGTAGGCGCTCACCAGGTCCACCACGGCGTTCACCAGAGCGTCACGTGCGTCCGACAGGCTGGATGATACGGACCTGTCGATAGCTGGAATAGCAAGGACAGGATAAAGAACATTTGATTGCTTGTCATTGTTTTAATCCTTTCTGAACAGATATTTCATTTGACTAAAATTTTAGTGTGGAAAAAAGGCTGCAAGCAAAGGAAGACGTGATTCACATAGCAGCGAACATGATGTGTAAATTGAATACAGTTTGAATTACAACACACAAAACACCAGTGTAGTTCTTTAAGAACACAGTTTTCATAACAGCTTATGTCACTTATGATAGTCCAAGTGTGATGTATTTATTGTAATTATCAGGAACGTTCAACCAGTTTTCCAGGCCCAGTCCAAATCTGATACATGAAATATATTAAACCTGGGGTGTCAAACATGCGGTCTGTGGGCCAAAACCGGCCCTCCAGAGGGTCACAATCCGGCCCGTGGGATGACTTTGTAAAGTGTAAAAATTACAAAGAAGACATTCGGTGCAAAATATAAATTTGTAAAACTATAAATTTAAAATAATTTCTGGGCCAAGTTGTTTTAATTATGAAGTAAAATACTAGAATGCTCATTGTTCTTTTGCTGTTTTGTGTCTCATTTTTTAAATAATATTTTGTCTTGTTTTTGCAGTTTTTTTTCTGACTTGTCATTTGTCTCATGTTTTTGTTATTTTGTTTCTCGTTTTTGTCGTTTTGTGCTTCCTTTTTGTCTCTTTTGTGCTTTTTGTCTCATTTTTGTCATTTTGTTTTGGGTATTTTTTTGCACTAAAACAAAGGAAAAATTTGGAGTTGTCGTTATTTATAGGTTATGCTGTGATTTTACTTGTAAGGCCCACTTGAGATCAAACTGGGCTGAATGTGGCCCCTGAACTAAAACCATTTATTAGAGATATAGATACTGTAAAAACTGACCTTTAACTAATCATGTGTCACATGCTGGTCTGTAGGGAAAAATAACCAAATCAACTCTTAAACTAAGGATATTTCATCAAAGTCACTTTATTTCTGGCTTTTTTAAAATGAGAAAGTAGAACATATTTTTTAATAGATTCTGTTAGAAAAAATGTAAAATTCTGTGCTCCTCTCTACAACTGAGAAGCCATTAGCGACTAAACTGCGACCAACAGTCAAATGACACAAATTCAGAGCCCATTCAGCTGAAATGACAGCTACTTTTATACAGAGCGGAGAAGAGACAAGTGTGGCAGAAATTTAAAGATTGAGAGAAAAATAAAACATCAAATATCAAGAAAATAAATGCAGCACAGTTCAAAAACAGTATACGAGGGAGTACATAGATAAGGATACATTCAGCACGGTGAATTGTCTTTATCGAGTGAATGTGTGAATGAGTTTGTAAACATTGTAGAAATGTAAATGTAATGTAGTTTGTATGTAGTACAGAGAGCCACCACTTTTCCCAGTGTGAAGAAGCACCTGTGGGCACTTGGCAAATGTTGGGCGTCTTAATTTCACTTTTTTTAAAAATTTTTTTTCTAAAATATATAATCAAAGAAATCCAACATTTGTTTTTGCTTGTTTGACGACATTACAGCGTTGTCCACTTTCTGCTGGAACAAAAGATATTTTAACTTCTCTATAGTTCAAGCCATAGTTATGCTGTTTCCATAGAGGTGTAAGACTTTACAGTGCATTAAAAAAAAGGGTGTAGAATGAGGGAAAATGTGGCAGGAGCCAAAAACACTCTTGGAGTTAGAGAGTTAAACAGCAAAAGTGACAGAATTCATGAGAAAGAAAGAAGAAACATCAGATTTGTTAAGCTATTGCCAACCCATATGTTGTGAAATGCTATTTTATTTCTTCTAGCTGATGCTGTGCCCCTAAAATATGCTTGACTCAACCCTCATAGTGATCCTTGAGATTAGCTTGGGACATCGCTAATGTGTATTATATGGTACGTATTAAAAGGTCAACCATGACGAAGCTAAAGATTCATATTTCACGTGTGGGTGAAGTAGATTTAAGACAATGTGCTTAAAGAGGTGTGAAAGTTGGGCTTGTGTTTAGAGACTCACCCATGTTGGCTAACAGACAGGTGATTGCCTGGACGTCAGCTCCGGCATACACATCACTCAGCTGGTTGACCACCGGCAGACACAGAGTGTGGACCCTGATACGCCTCTTACCTGCAGGAATAGATCAACAAAAAATACCTGCATGAAGATTTGATTTTTTAATTCAATTGGAAAAGAAAAACTAACATGCAGCTTTCGAGATGTGAATCACGTATGATCTAAATAGACATGTCCACACCAGGAAGTCAGTCAACACAACTTGCAGCTCCTACTGCTGGTTGCTGGAGCAGTGTTTTACCCTTAAGCCTGGCAGGAGACACAATCTTTTATGTGTATACCTCTACTAGACGTGTAGAGCAGAGCAGCCTGGAAGCAGGCCAGCGACGAGTCCGCCAGAGAGTCTTCGATTGACATCTGGACAGCGAAGGCAGAGTCTGGGTTCACATTGGCCAGGGACAGCAGGTCAGTAGAGCGCACAAAGAAGTTCCCGTGGAACGTGTGAATGGATAAACCTGAGGGCCGGGAGAAAAGTTATGTTTAAAAAAAAATCAATGCATTGGAAAACTTCTAACACAAAAGAGCAAATTACACAGTGAACATCTGGAGTTTTGGTGGGAAAATCCAGTTACCTTTAGTGCATCGTATTCTCATGACGGCCTCAAAGCCGATCTTTCTGGTGAGGTAGCGCTCCAGATCCTTCTGGAACTTCTCCAGCTGAGCCGGGTTGTGGATGTAATGAAAGGAGGGGTAGTAGAAGACGCTGCCCGCTGAATACTTGGACATACATGCTGAAGAAGAAGACAGAGGAAAAAAAAAAAGGAACAGCATTAACTTGAAATTCCAGAAATGATTGTTGGAATTTAAAGGCATTAAATGCAAATGGGTGTGTTAATGTTCTGAAGGACATTTCATCACAACAAACACTCGTGTCCTGTTGGCTTGAAAGATCACTCTAAAATGTTTTATTAGTAACAAACATACTGAACACATCACTTAGTGGCGAAGTGAATTATGCTGCGGAGGTTTGAAAAAGCTCAGTGACATTTTTAAAATGAGTTCTTAATAATTTTTAAAAACGCATTAAAAAACAAAGAAAAACAAAAAAATCCCACCACAAACCAACCACCAAACAATAAACGTTGCAAAATACACAACTTAAAATATTTGGAATTTGTACAGGAATGCAATAGGAAATAATTAACATCTACAGATGAAACATGTACATTAAAAGTCTGTGTATAAAAGAGTGGGAAGGAAGGTTATCCAATTTCTGATTTTTCAATAACTGACAAGGGAGAAAGCCAATATCAGTGCCACATGTTGACTGCAAGAACATGTAGAGCAGAGGAAAATAGCAAAATACATTTTTCTCAATATCTGTATAAAAAAATCATCCAACATTTGATTAAACAGACAAAAAGAGGAACACAAGAGGTTGTTTATGAGTCACCTCTTAATAAATCTCTAGGTATGATGGCATAGCAGAGGTTTGAACTGTTGGAGGCAAACTAAGGTTGTGCTCTGATATCCATACTACCACACTATATAGTTCCCTTGAAAAATATTTAGTAGGCCCAAACGGACAGTATAAAAAATGCACTATGCCAAAAAAATAACGGGATGGTCACATTTTGCAGGATGCTTTTGGGTCAGTCTGACCCACAATCCAATTTTTTATGCTTTTTGGTGCAATTCAGACTTTCTGGTTGTTTGTTTGAATGTACAGCCATCAATGTGTGCAGAACAACACACTAAAACTCTTCCCTGCAGTGAGGTGTGAATGTTTGTGTTCTCACCTAATGAGGCGAGGTCGGCGTACTGCGAGCTGAGCAGGAAAAGATCCACTCCAATCTGTTGTCCTGAGCAGTCCAGTGCAAGTTTCTTATAGAAGTCTGTGGCTGGGCCAAGGTGCTGTACTCCCTGGAAAGGTAGCAAGAAATTACCAATAGATCCTCATATTGATCTCAAAATTGTGGGTAAGTTGGTGCTTTTGCATTAAAGGATTAAAATAAAGTAATAAAAGCATAATTCAGTTGTGGAATGAGTGTAAATCATTTGGCTGAGAGGTGTGTATTTTCTTTCATTTTCATGCCTTTTCAGCCTCAAAATCCTCCTGAAAGCTTATAAACCAACAGAAAGCCACTTTCCCAGTGCAAGAAGACATCTGCTCTTTGTTCACTTTATTCATGATTTTAGGAAATCGTTGCTGTGACTCCTTGGCAGTTTACTCAGATATAAGATGTATGATGATGAATATCAATAAATCTCAGTCCTGGGATGACAAAAACACACTTGGCTCACCATTGCGGTGTTCAGTTCCTGAGCTGAAATGTAAGAACCAACCGTAATGTTGTCATAAAAATGAGCTGTGGTGGGAATATAAATATAACAGAGCATATAAATGCCAGGACACTAGGTATAAATCCACATAGTAGTGACTGTTTGGCTATACTTCATCTGTCATATGGTTTGGTTTAGGCTTCATAAATAACAGGAAAGGTGGTGCAGCCATCATCGAGAAGTCCCATTCTATTTAAAAAGATTCATTGTAAAATGGTGAAAGATGGTGGCAACAAATTTGACACTTTGCATGAGGAATTGAAATGTTACCATCAGTGTATCACCAACCTTCGCACTCGAGCGCTGATTGGGGTCTTCTCTCGACTGCAGCGCCCCGGCACCCAGCGTCGGCAGCTGAGTCTGGAACACCGTGATGCGGCCGCCGGTCGGGGACATGAGCTTATAGGCGGCCTGTAAGGCAGGACCGAGGGCACTGTGGGTCTCCCTGGTCTGGCTGAACATCTCCGGTAGCGACGTCAGCAAGTCCTTCACCAGCTGGAGGAGGGAGGAGTAGTGACAGAACAGAAAGATGTTAAACATGTAAATTCTAGACCTGATTTACTATACTGTACATTTTATTTAACCTCATTTTTACGTTTGCTGCTTTTCCTTACGAAATTTTGCACAAATCTACTGCGTTTTTTCCATTTCACACTGTCTGACTGATCATGCGATGAAACTTAAAGTTGAATATCATCTGAAAAGGAGCAGGAAGAGAGGCAGAGGAGACGAGTGCAAGAACATGATGAGAACACAAATGACAAGTCTACCTCTTTGCTCTCCTTTAGGTTCACCATCAGACTGTCATGGGATGGGATAAAGACATCTGCAAGAAAAAAAGTGACGTTAAAACTAAAGAGCACATTGAAAATGATCTACCTTCTTTCAATTCAATTTCTAAGAGTAACAAACTGTTAAAAAACAAAAAAAAAAACAAAAACAGAAATAACTGTCCAATTTTAAACTTTTCAACAGCTTCTGGGAGAAAAACAGTTAAAAAAAAAAAAAAAAAAAACTGGCTTAAAATAATAACTAATCAAATTCCTGCAGTCTGTATGATCATACCAGTTCCTGTAAAAAAGAAAAATATTCTACACTCCTATATAATCCATTATTCACTCAGCTGAGACTTTTTGGCTGAACTACAGGCTGTGTTCACACAGAGCAGAGAGGAGATGATCAGAGAGACTGAGAGGGAAACGGAACAAATTGGATAAATAAAATAACTGCTGCACAGCTCAAAAACAGTGAACGGTGGAGTGAGCTGTCAGCAAGTTGTTAGAATATACACTCATGAACTATCTTTCTGGGGTCGATGGGGAGAGTAGTGGGGAAGACGCCTACTTTGTAGAGGTTGTAAAAATGTAAACAGGCAAAATAAAAGTCAAATATTCCATCTATAGCATGTGGAACCTCTTTTCTAACACCTGTGGGCACTTATAAAAACATTGTACACATTGATTCCAGTTTTTTCAGCTCACGAGAAACAAATAATCAAAGCAATAAGAAGAGATTTGTCTTATATTTTTTGTCTTTTTTTTTTTTTTTTTTTAAAAACAATTTATGGAATTATAACTATATGGCACTGCATAGAATATATTTTTGAATTCCCTCTACTTCTACTCGTAGTTGTGATGTTTCCATGGATGTGCAGGACTTTAGACCCAGAAACAGCCTGGAGCTCAGGAGGGGTAAAAATGATGTAACTTCTGTCTACAGAATTGATTTCAATTATCAAAAAACAAAAACATAAGTAAGTAAACAGTCTTGTCAAGTGTCCTGATTATTAGCTTTTGCCTTGCAGCTAGAAGATCCTCGGTTTGAGTCCCCACCTTACTGGGACCTTTCATGGATTTTGCATCTTCTCGTTGTGTATGTGTGGGTTTTTCCTCCCACAGTCCAAAAACATGCTGAGGTTAATTGGGAACTCTAAATTGTCCGTAGGTGTGAATGTGAGTGTGATTGTCTCTATATGTAGCCCTGTGATAGACTGGCGACCTTTCCAGGGCGTCTCCTGCCTTCGTCCTAAGTCAGCTGGGACAGACTCCAGCCACCTGCGATCCAAACGAGGATTAAGCGGTGTAAAGATAATGGATCGATGTTGGGTGGATTGCTGTGGAAACTGCTGCCACTTACAACTGGTAAAAGAGCAGAGAGTCCTTTCCCTAATGGAGTGAACAGACGTACCGTCAATGTCCGACACGACCAGCATCTGCGGCTGAGACAGACCCTCTTGGAGGTTATAAAAGTGGATGGTGCTGTCAAAGGTGAGGAAGCCCACCCTGGTGCGCATATCCCCCGGCAACCTGAAGCACATAAACTCTGTGAGCACTAGTTTAGATGGAAAACGGCAAGAAAAAAACCATACCATCTGGCAAATTCACACAGCAGCTGCGTTTGTATTCAACTGTGAAAATAATCAGCACTTACTTGGTCAGGTTCTCAAGAAGTGATTCACAGAAGTACTTCAGGTATCCTGCTTCTACAGCATTGTGAGAAACGTCGAGCACAAACAGGTAGACCGCCGGCTGAGGAGGCCGCAACTGAACACACAGAAGACAGGAATGTAAATAAGCAGGCTGAATGCAAGAATGTCTGTATTTTTACAATATTTAAGGAATCACCTCACATATGTGAGAGTACATGTCTGTGGTCTAAAGTGTTCTAAAGTGTAGACTCTTGGTCTACAAAGCACTGAATGGTCTTGGACCTGGACTTATTAGCTCCATATGAAGCATCCAGATCCCTCAGGTCATCAGGGACAGGTTTACTGTGTGTTCCCAGAACTAGAAGCAAGACTAGAGAAGCAGCATTCAGCTATTATGCTCCTCACCTATGGAACAAACTGCCTGAACACCTGAGGTCTGAGGAAACCGTCAGCTCTTCTAAATCAAGCCTGAAAACCACATTGTTTACTGCAGTTTTCTCATAGATGCTCAATCTATTTTCTTGACTTTTAATGCACTTTAATTGCTTAATTATGTTTTATTCCTATGATTTTAATATCTACCTTTAAATCATTTTTGTAATTAATTTTAAAGTTCTGTGATGAATGTATTTCTTTGCCATTGCAAAGCACCTTGAATTGCCTTGTGCATAAATTGTGCTTTACAAATAAACATGCCTTGCCTTCATATTGCAGCAATAACACCACACTGCCCTCTACTGGACAAACTCTCACGATGCATGTGAGAAGGATGTGGGACATGTTACCATGTAGTCTGATGAGGCAATGAACTCCACTGTAGAGTTTTGGACCTCTGGCCTCTTGTGTGGTTCTCCATACGACCTGGTGACTGGGTTGTACATAAACTCATCTGGAACTGAACAAGACAGAAAAAAAAATTACATTCTTTACACATTACATGTTGCATTTTATATTTTTGTCGTTGTTTATTTTTATTTACTGCATATTCTTGCTTATTTATCTGTATTTGTGGTGGTGGGAACTGTACTCTTTCTGCTCTAACAACCAAATTTCCCCTTGGGGATTAATAAAGTATTTCTATTCTACTCTATTCTGTTCTATTCGGTATGACTGCTGCAAGTCTAAGTAAAACACAAAATGGTGAAATATTAAAGTAATCAGAGGGCTGCAAGCACAAAAAGTCAACAATATTACTTCCTGAGTAACATCTGACTGGACTCATACCATCGTTGACCCGATAACACAGGTTGCACTTCCACCTGCGCTGGTCCAGGAAGGTGACAAATGGGTTGATGTAGGTGCGACAGGAGCGACAGCGCACTATTGTGTTCGATGTGATCACCGGTAACTGCTGCAGAAGGTAAGGGGAAAACAGGTTCGAGAAAGATGAAGTGACTTCTAAGAGAAAAATGCAAAATGTGTCTTAATAATTCAATATTGTACATTTTTTGGGTCTTTCGCCTCCTTTTCCAACAATCCCATGACCTTTTCAAAACATTCCTGAATTTGTGCCTCAGCGGATGATTAAAGAGGGCTTTGTTTCCTTTTTCTGGGGAATGTGGTTGAACGAATCTTTGCGGTCCTTTGACCCAATTTTCTGTTTCTATCTGTGCATATGACTGTTCTGATGGTGCACCAGGGTTAGCTGTACTGATAATCAATTTATTGCTGCAGTAGTTACACTATCATTCACAAGTTTGGGGTTAACCAGACAATTTCATGTTTTCCATGAAAACTCACACTTTTATCCATGTGCTAACATAACTGCACAAGGGTTTTCTAATCATCAATGAGCCTTTCAGCACCATCAGCTAACACAATGTAGCATTAGAACACAGGAGTGATGGTTGCTGGAAATGCTCCTCTGCACCCCTATGGAGATATTACATTAAATAGCAGCTGTTTCCAGCTAGAATAGTCATTTACCACATTAACAATGTCTAGACTGTATTTCTGATTCATTTAATGTTATCTTCACTGAAACAGACAACTTTTCTTTCAAAAATAAGGACATTTCTAACCCCAAACTTTTGAATTGTAGAAATCTCACATTGAATTAAAATTTTGTTTCATGTGTTGCACAAAACAAGACACTTGGATTTACATTACTTGTGATCTGTGTGAAATTATGAAAAATTGGCACTTTTTCTTGTTTTAGTTAGGGCTGCAGCTAACAATTATTTTCACCGATTAGGAATCTGTTGACTATTTTCTTGATTAGTTGTTTGGCCCACATAATGTTGATCAATGTTTTCCAAATCGCAAGATGGCATCACATCAAAATGTCAATCAAAGATATTCATTTTACTGTTGTAGAGGAGGAAAGACACCAGAAAACATTACAAGTTAAGAAATCAGAAAGCAATTCATTTACCATTTGACAGCTAGTTAATTAATCATTGCAGCTCTAAGGTTAGGGTTATTGTATTTTCTTCCGTTACAGATGGATTTAAATGTACTCTTAACAGTTAATTCTAGCCTGCTACATTGTTAGAATAAAACAGGCCAGTTAAACAATGACTTCCTGTAAGGCTACATTCTGAGTTTTATAACCATTTGAACGGTGTTAACTTCCTGCACTGCTTTTCCTGAGGTATCCCTGCTCTCTGTCAGCTCATACCCTCTGACAAGACGCCACCTAACACCTCTATAAATACAATCATCTATCTCCTCTGCACTTCATCTTTATCATTCTGCTCCTCCCGCTGTCACTGCATCTGCACATTGTCTACAAAACACTTGATTCAGTGGACAAAGACGATAATATGGTAAATAATATTGTGTTTTACTCCCCGGGTCCAGTTGTGTAGTGAAATATTACTAACATAATAATCACCGACTGTTTTATGAAAACAAATGATTCTGCACTGCTGGTTGATGTAAGTTTGGAATTTTACAGAATAAACCACAACTGTTTGCTAAGAAAAAGTGCTAAATGATAGGAAAAAAAAGAAAATATCCGCAAATCTGCAATGCAAGTGTTTCATGGAACAGCAATATTAGTGTCTTCAGTTTCTGAAACAGTGAAAATAACAGTTTTAACAAAATGCAGAAAAAAAACAATGTAAAAGTTCAAAGCTTCTCAATCAGCCACAAAGTACTTCACGAATCTCTTTTAGTCACATCTAAATATAAAAATGTAAACAGATTAATTCATCTTCAAGAGCAAAATCTATCTAAAAAAAGAGCTCTGTCTCTGCATGTTTCACTGTGTTTATGGGGGTTCTTCTGGGGGTCGGGTCATACCTGTAGATCTCTGAAGGGGTGCAGGAGGAGCCCCAGAGGGAGTCTGGCCTTGTTGAGTAAAGCCTGGGTCTGGGGGATGCTGGTCAGGGTACACCTGAAAGTCCTGATTAGCACAGGGGAAATGAAGACAGAGGGCGAATTAGAAAACATATCTATGCATTAAATGATGAGATGAGAGATACAGGGTAAGCATGAGAGAAATAAATGCTCCAAATAGCAAAAAATGGAGATCAAAAACACACATGAGGAAATATCCTTATATTATCATATATTTACACATTTTATGTCCTATTTAAAGGGATTATTATCATCATTTTAATATTGTTATGAGTTGCCCTTAATTGGTGGTAAACAGTGAAACAAAATAGCTGTGTGTGGTAAAAGCACGTCCCGCTAGCTAACTGCCTACACTTGACTTACTGCGGACTGCAGTTGACCTTCTTAAGATCGGAGCTGACGTTGGGTTCAGGGGGCTCCAAGGGCCGCGGGGGCAGCAGGTTCCTCTCCTGCAGCAGGTTGACGGGCCTCAGCGCCTCCACCTCCAGCTCAGGAACCCCGCTCAGCCCACCGAGGGCGGCAGACAGCTGGGAGAGGTTGGGGAATGGCTGCAGAGAAGGAAGAAATGCAAAGAAATAGTGACTTTTTCACTCCTCAACGACTGCAGGAACGAGCATCTGCTGAGAGTGAGGATGAGAGATTCAAACAGTAACTGAATTTACTACCAAAATGCAACAGTGAAGACATTTTTTTTTTTTTTTTTTTTTATAGAAAAGATTAAGATGCCTTTAGTGTGAATGGATGTAAAAATACAATGAAATCATGTTGGCATTCTCTTACAGTAGCAGCATGAGTCATGGGGAATATAAGAATATATATATACTACCATTCAAAAGTTTGGGGTCACTTACAAATGTCCACATTTTTGAAAGAAAGCAGTTTCTTAAATTTTTTTTCAATGAAAATAATATTGAACAAATCAGAAATAGAGTCTAGACATTGTTAATGTGGTAAATGACTATTCTAGCTGGAAACAGCTGATTTTTTAATGGAAAATCTACATAGGGGTACAGAGGAATATTTCCACCAACCATCACTCCTGTGTTCTAAAAACCTTGTGCAATTATGTTAGCCATGATTAAAAGTGTGAGTTTTCTTGGAAAACATAAAATTGTCTGGGTGACCCCAAACTTTTGAACGGTATGGGTATATAGATAAAATGTAATAAAAACAGAGGTATGTACACAAATAACAGCAGGAGTGCAATGAAGAGTATTTGTTTTTGTTTTTTTTGCACTAATTTCATCACAAAACATTAATTTCAAACCCCATAAATGTTTATTTACTTTGCAGCTTAAGAAATAATTCAATGATCAAAAGTATTCCTGATTAATTTTCCATCACCTCTAGCATTCAAATTTAACACACCGTATTATTAGCAGAGATTAAATATATTATTCTGCTCACAATAAACAAGTGAATCCACAAGAACGTGATGCATCACTGAACGCTTCCCAACAGTTTTGTTCAAGCTGTGGCCTCACCTTGGAGTACTGCTGGTAGCTTGACTGCCCGTACAGGTCGTGGGAAGGTGAGGCATCCGTGTGGGAGGCTGGTCCCTGCTGATAGGCTGACTGCATGCTGGGGTAACCATAGCTACCATAAGGAGGAGCCTGGTTGGTCATATCATTAGAGGGTGGCATGGAATCTGGACAATAGACAGATTAGCGTTAGACAAATGTGGTGCACGTTAAAAACATAGAAATGTACTTCAGTGTAGCTGTGAAGCTTGTTTTAGAAATGAGATATTTAGGCCTCAGAGATGTTCACATAATTAAAGACGTGAACCACATCACCTTTGAGGAAAGCACAATTGACAAGAAGAAAAGATATTAAATGACTTTCTTTCCTTAAGGGATCTTCAAATACTTCGGTTTAAGGAAGACATCAGCTTGTGATGTTTAGGGAGGCTGTTTTTGTGTGATGTTTGTCCAACTTTCTATGAACCTGCTTTGATAACTTCTATTTTTGTCATCCAATACTTGACAAGATGGTCCCTGTGCCCAGTTACATGATAAAAGAGTTGTAAAACTGTGACACTGCTACACAGGCCTAACTATATACATTGGCCAGGTCAACAAAACAATGGTTTATAATCAAGTGTGATGCTGTTAAAATGATAACATCTCGAGTAAACAGCCTTATGGTTGTTTTAATATACCAATGATTAGGGTCAGCTGTGTGATAATGGAGGGGAACAGTGTTTTGAAGAAGGTGGAACTGGGTGAAAGAGAGAAAGGTAATAGCTGAGGGAATCTGTGGGAGACCTGGGATACCTCACTGAGCACAGAGAACTAAAACTGGAGGGAAACAGCTGCAAGCTCGACTTGCTGGGGAAAGAGGCTGAGCACAGCGGGGTGTACCAAACCATTGACATTGTTCCCTTTTTTAGTTTCAGACAGATTTTGTTTTTTGTGTGTGTGTGTTTTTGCAGCTAACCTGGGGAATATGCTTTGTTCTTTTGGCTGGATTATTCTGAGGATTTCTGAGAGTTTTTGGCCGACTATTATTGACTGGAATAACTTTTTTCCACACCTGTGAGCAGTGGTCACACGAAAAGGAACAGACTGGGACACTGTGAATCATGGACTGTCTGTAAAATAAGAGTCTGACTTTGAAAATGTTTACTTCAGTTGACCCGGTCATTAGTGGTTTACAAAAACATGAAGGAAAATCACATTTTACTTGTGTATTTGCTATTAATCAACACACAAATAGATCAATGACCAATTGTATTTTGCAAGAGGTACAAGGTATAAACTACTGTATACAAAAAAAAAAAACAAGAAATTCTGGCCATCTTGTCTTCAGAGAAGCTTAAATAACACAAACAAAAACAATACAGAAACAAATGTGGACTTGTCCGAGGGCTGTAGCTAGATGCCAGTGTGTGCCGTCTGTCCTGTAGTCTCACTTTGCTAGCCTATTCTTTAGAACATAACTGTCTGGCTGTACCTCAGAATCATTCTGGTATAGGTAGAAAAGATGCCCTGGATTGTCTGTATTTTTTTTCTTCTAAATCAATCACAATCATTGTAGGGGAAGCTGAGTGAAGGACGCTACTTCATCAAAATAGTGACTAGTGGAATTGTTTTGATGGAACATTTGCATGCAGGCACTGCAATCAAATGTCTGTCCTTTAACCTGTCTTTACCGGCACAGTGTTTTGCATGGAAAAGTTCTTTGGCCTCCTATTTCTCATTGTCCTGAATGCACTGGGGAAGCTGTCACATGAGCGGTGAGATTAAATGAAATAAATCTAGGATGCTTTTTGCAACATGAGTCATCGTCAACTATGATACAAGGTGCAATCAAAATGTTCTGGGATGTTCTTCCTTCCCAAAACTAAATTCTAGTTGAAGGGTCACCGTTTAGACACAGTGGAGTAGATCAAGTGCTCATTGCAGATGGTGCTTGACGTTAGATTCCAGAGAGTGTTTAAAAATGTGACAGCAGCACTGGGAGAGCTGCATTATGGCACAAAGAGGCTACTTTGAACAGGATGGCAACCAACTTCAAGCCTGGTACAGTTTTTGTTTTTTATAGGTGCATTCTCAATACGTTTTGTTTGCACTTTGTGCACTACAGGAGATCAACACATGCCTGGCGCTCATTTTTGCTCCAGGCGCTCCACATCTTTTCATTTTGGGCTAATTTATGAATGAATGAATGAATGTTTTAATTTCAGACCGGAGAAAAAAAAGCCACAAAAACAAATCAATATATTCAAAACAACAACAAAACAAAGCAAAAAATAATGACCCAACATATACAAAAAGGAACAGCACAGAGCATAAGCTTACATAATCCTACCCCTTCTCCATCTCGACCATCAGTCTCTCAGTACTCCACTTCCATAGTTATTTACGTATATATTCACAAATAAAATAGAAATAAATTATATAAACAAGCAAATATTAAATAATTAGTGAGTGCCAAAGCCTCTCCTTCCTTGTGAAAACCATATTTTTGTACTGCTTTTTAAACTGGGTTGTACTTGGACATTGCTCCAATCTGTTCCATAACCTCACTCCACATACTGAAAGACAAAAGGACTTAAGTGTTATTGTTTTAATTTTATTGCTGAGATTGTGTAGTCTGAAGCAGACATTATGTTTGTTGTTTTTTTGTAAAAGTTCTTTGAATGCTTCATAACTATGTTGGATCATGTACACAATCTGTATCCAGAATGCAACAAGATACATTTTCAAAGAGGAGACATCTAAAAAAAGTTTATTCTATAAATGCTGAATTAATGTGCATTAGTGCAGATTTAGTTTTGCACTTCCCGTATATAAAAGTTACAAACACAATATATACATATAGTGAGGTGGAAATGTTGTTATAACCTATAAATTACCTAGCTGCATGTAGTCTGGTTGTAAATTTTAAAGTGAGTCGCTCTCAATAAGAGGAGCCACATATGCAGCGTGTTCGTACTGAAGCGGTACCTGGATAACTGCCGCCTTCTAAGGAATCGTAGCTGTTGGGCACCGGAGAGGCACTGCCAGTAGTGGAAGAGGAGGTGTCGCCACCTAAGAGAGGCAGAGATAAAGAAATAAACACAGAAAAGATTAAAAATTAAGATTAAAAGACAACAAGAGAGAATGAACAATGGGATTCATATGGTGAAACAAAGACTAATGGATTACAAAAGATGTTAAGAAAGAGGAAAGGCTGGAGAGAACGAAGAGCAGCAGCCATAAATGAAGTCGATGAAGAATGAAAAAAGGAAGGAGGATCATGATAAAAACGAAACCAGCAGAAAACAGCTAAAGACAAAACATTAAAGAGAAAGACAAGCAGCTTTCTTGTTTATTTCATGAAATGTGCTTTGCTTAGAGTCCCTCAGGCCTCGGACCAAGAGTGAGAGGGAGGAGGCAGAGTGACCGCTGGAGAGAAAACATGAAAAGGATGCACTTAAGTCTTGAACAAGTGCGTGTACAGACGTCGCTTTGTGGGGAGTACAGGCCTCTAAGGATAGGAAATGTGGAGGGAAAGGCAAAAGACTACAAGGATAGCGTGACAGCCTGACAGTCCACAATCCTTGCCATAATGGTTTACAAACAGTAACAACTGGTGGACTAACCAAAAAGAAAATATTTGTTCCTAAAATGCAAGGGTTTGTCCTGCATAGTGAATGTTTTGGTGGGCCCCAAAGACATTTTAGTGAGCAACTGGGAAAGAAACAGCACAGTTTTGTTATGTGGGGTTTTATTCACTTTAACATGAGACATTTTGTTTATCAAATGGTCAGAATTAGCAGGAAAATGTGTAGCTTTTTGTCAAATAAGGTAACAGACTCTTTGCTTTTGCTGCCTGTTTACTGGAGCATATCCCAGCTGACTTAGGGCAAAGGCAGACTGGACAGGTCACCAATCTATCACAGAGCTACACATTGAGACATTCACACCTACAGGCAATTTAGAATCACCAATTAAACTCAGCATGTTTTTGGACTGTGGGAGGAAGCCAGAGTGCCCAGAGAAAACCCACGTATGCACAGGAAGAACACGCAAACTCATGCAGAAAGGTCCCAGGCCGGGATGCGAACCGGTGACCTTTCTGCTGCAAGGCAACAGAGCTAACCACCGAGCACCATGCAGCCCTGCTTACTGATCATGAATATTGTCCTTCACAGATATCTCTGAAAGGCCAATTTTGAAGCAGGAAAACCCCATAGAGTGAGTACATAGGCAGAAATTGTTTGGATCATGGAACATTTTAAATGGAAGTTACATCCCATTGTGGTGCAACAGTTATGTTTCTGGGCAACTGATCAGAAGGCCAGAGGATCAAACCCCAATGCTGCCCGAGCAAGGCCCTTAACACTTCCTGCTCCAAGGGCACTGTACCATGACTGACCCTGCACTCTGACCCCAATTGGGATATGCGAAAACAAAATTTCACAATACTGTAAAATGTATTTGTGACAAATAAAGGCTTCTTCTTCTTGTACCACAGTTGGTCATGATGTAATTTTTAATTTTTCTTAGCAAAGTATAACCAGTGGTTGTGTATAAATATCATTTTTATAAGTAACTGTGGTTGTATCTTTATCTGCAACAGTTCAAATCAGACCTTTGCTGCATGTCATTAAATAATGGATAGATTTTCCGAAAGGATTACACGGGCAGAATATTTGAATGAGCCCATTAATCCGTGTGTGCCAAAAGGAGGGATCAACAGCAGCAAACCAGCAGCAAAGCGACAGGCCTCGGGCAGAGAGCTCATTGGACAGGACACGATCCAATTATCTCCGACTTAATCAGAACAGCAGACTCCTGGATTATGTGCTCTGGAGGAGGAGGACACCAGGACGGCTAAAGCCTTCTTCTTCTTCCTCCTCCTCCTCCAAGATTCTTCTGATGCCTCCTCCTCTTCTCTTGTGTGCTTTCAGCTCCTTCATGAATGAAGGGGGAGGCGCCTCGACTAAAACGACTCTGTTCTCAGAAAGTGTTTGTTTACAGCACATTTACAGCTGCTCTTCAAAGTTTTAATCATAAGTCCACTCTGTTTTCCCACCAAGCTGCTGCCAACCCCTCTGATTACTGATCATCAAGACTTCATTCATGCTGCGGCCGACAGTGTCTCCGCTCTAATCCGTTGCTCAGTAAACAACAACAATCTAAGCTCTAGATTTTACTCAGTCCAAACTTGACACAACAGTTCTTTTTTTTTTTAAAAATGAATATTACTACAAACAACTACTACAAGGGTTGCTTTTCAGATTTTATCAAGATAAAAGTAAAAATAGAAATTAAAAGCCATGAAAATGTATGTATTTAGTTGGTGATATTTACTACTTCTACTTTGTTGATTTTACAAAGCAAAACAAAACAAAGCATATGCAAAACAATACTAGAATTGATCATTTCCCCAAACAAAAACAGTAAATACACGCCTAAATTGCGATTGTAATAATAGGGATAATAGGGAATTATTGTCCTACTATAGTTTAATTCTATGTGGCTTCAAGCACATTTTAGTCAAAATTTAAATTTGTTTCGGAATTTGTTTGATCTCAAAAGGTTTGTCTAATATTGGTCAGCAACCAACAATCATTGGTTATATTTTTTATATAATCCTATATTTCAGTCTCTTTCTTAACTAATCAAAAACATGGGTGAAAAGATTAATTATGTAATTGACATATAGGTCTTCTTTGTGCAACCAAAGTCTAAAAACTAAGCAAAAAGTATTTGCTTTTATTCTTTCTAAATTACTTATATAATTAAAAGTTCAAAATAATTTCTTATATATTTTCTGTTGAGGACTGATCGACTGTTTGATTAATTGACACATGCAGTACATGGTTCTCTGCATTAAATATCAGTGTTATTATGTACACTACCGTTTAAAAGTTTGTGGTCACCCAGACAATTTCACTTCTACCATGAAAACTCACAGTTTCATTCACATGCTAACATAACTGCACAAGGGTTTTCTAATCATCCATTAGCTAACACAATGTAGCATTAGAACACAGGAGTGATGGTTGCTGGAAATGTTCCTCTGTACCCCTATGGAGATATTCCATTAAAAATCATCTGTTTCCAGCTAGAGTAGTCATTTAGCACATTAACAATGTCTAGACTGGATTTCTGATTAGTCTAATGTTATCTTCATTGAAAGAACTGCCTTTCTTTCAAAAATAAGGACATTTCTAAGTGACCCCAAACTTTTGAATGGTCGTGTATATATAACTTTGATCATGATGTTGACTGATGAGCACGGCTTCCAGAAATCAACACCTGATAAATTGCTGCTCCGGAGAATCGGAGCAATTGCGAGGGACAAACCGAAAGCTGAATCACGTTTCTCATTTCATTAAGAGATGTGCTAATGACTGGTAACAGAGCTGCCTTCTCACGAGAGAGCAGGAGAGTCAGCAAACACGGAAAGCCTGGACCTGCCGGCAGGGGAGTGGCTATATTTAAACACCTGTTAACCTCTGGATGATGACACAGCTCCTGAGGGATGCTCACAAGCAGAACACCTGAGTGGTGCAGAACATGATAGGAGACTGATTAAACACAGCATTGTGTCATTTCATTCAAATTGCATTAAGTTCTAAAGTAGTTAAGGGTCAAAATACTGGTGTTATATATTGATATTAAAATACCAATATTAAAATATATTTTCATGCAGCTGTTGATGCTTTCATTGAGATTGTTTCAATCTATTTTTATTACTTCACCAAGGAACGCGGCAGAGTTATGCGACGATTGGCGTACGTTTGTCAGTCTGTTCACATTACTCAAAAATGAACTAATGGATTTGGATGAAATTTTCAGGGAAGGTCAGAAATGACACAAGGACCAATTGATTAGACTTTAGTAGTGATGCAGCTTATAGTCTAGATCCATGGATTTGTTAAAGATTTCTGTATCATTGTGAGATAGCGTCACGGCGTCACGGTAACCATGACAACAGGTGAACACTACGCCAGCTGCCTGCTGACGATCACATGAATGTGATCCTACTACAAATCCACCGCTGTGGACTTATCAGGACTTATCCGTCAGAAATCATACAAGGACTGAGCAGCCTTGGCGGAGGACTGTCCTCTCTGAGTGCTTTTCTTGTTGCTTAATGAAATAATTCTTCATTTAGTCCAGTTGTGGGCTAATAGTGGCTCAGGGACCAAATCCAGCCTTGCCACAGAAATAGAAAGTTTCTTTAACCCTTTGATGCATAACATGGGTCAAAAACGACCCAAATCCAATGGAAAAAGGGTATCTCCTAATGTGGTCTACGCATCAAAGGGTTAAAGTTTTTTTTTTTTTTCATAGTTTGCATCTAATATTTGGCATAATACTTTCCAAATCTACTCCAACAACAATGTAAACTCAAGGCCTATGATATCCCAAGAAATACGACCTTGTTACATCTAAAATTAGTCAGTAATTTACATCACACACACAGACAAGTGAGGGTTGAACAGAAATGTAAGTCCTAGTTGTAGAGGACAATTTGATGGGGTTAGGGTATTTGCAGGCATTTTTGTCTGATTTTGTTGATTCATTTCCTCTGAATCGCCTACTTTTGTTAGAACAAAACTAGAGATGGCCACTAACATCAGCCCACTGATATTATTGGCCCAATATTGGTATAAAAATGTAGTATCGGTCAATATCGTTATCGGTTTTTTGCCTGTCATGAAAACCGATAAAATAATGCCTGGATTTCGCCGGCATTTACTGGCGTGCAAATGATGACATCATCAAATTGCATTCGGTGGGGTATCACAATAAAACTAGGCATGATGTGTTTATTTCATGACAGGATATGTGATGTTACCTAAAATTTGTTTAATAGCCCACATATATTTGTATCGGTTGATATCAGAATTGGAAATTGAGAGTTGGACAATATCGGCGTATCAGTTATGGACAAAAAAGGCCAATTTTGGACATCCATAAACAAAACCATTAAACATGGGCTGAGAATTGAACAAAAACTCCAACTCATACCAATGCCATTTAGTCCACTACTACCATCTAGAATTGTAGTCCCAGTGCTAATAATAGTTTATCGATTGCTTTTTCCCATCAACATGGATGACTACTGGTAAGTGGAGAAGCATGAGAAGTGGATGATCATATCTCAAACATTAGTTGGAAAGAAAGAGCTGGACACCATGAAAAGCAGGCATCTTTCTCTGCATGACAATTACAATAAGCACAACTTGGCTGAATCCTTCAAAGTCAAACTGAATGCTCATCGACTTACCTGCCACCTTTCTGTGAGAGAAAATATTATGTCAGTTTTCAGGGATGAAACAACAACACACATATAAAAGATGGAATCAACATTAAGTTTGAGCACTGACGATAGTGAGGGGGAAACATGGCACACTTTGGAAGACTGTTGCAGCCAGACAGAGAGAGAAATCTGATTAGCCCATTAGAAAGGACGGCCGTCAGACACAGGAGTGTGGCAGGGATCAAAAGTGACACTGCATGGATGAAGGTGTCTATTTAAAGAAATGCAAGAGGTTCGTGGGCAAGGTTTAAAAGAACTGTATGAGTTTATGGGGGTTGGAAACAAAGGGGTTATGGGGGAGGTAAAAGCTAAAGCAGACCTGCTTCCTCATCCTCATCCTCCTCCTCATCATCATCATCAGAGCTGGATGACGAGGGGGCTGCTGCTGCTGCTGCTGGGCCTGAGGTGGTGGCAGAGGCAGAGCTAGCTCCACTATTAGCAACATATCCGTACTGCACGCCTGTTGGGAGGAGGGGAGTGGGGAAGGTACAGAAGAAAACCAACAGGACTGGGTGACTGTCATCAGACTGAGCCGCCGTGATCGTACACTTCATGCTATGTGACGTGTGTGTTTAACTCTCTGAATCTCCAAAATCTACCAGCAGGTTTGAAAGACATGTCACCAAAATCACATTTATCAAGCCAGGACAAAAAAAGGATTCCTGGATAGTCAACTTTCCTGTGATGTGTGATTCTTTCAAGAATATGACCAACTCTATTCAAGATCATTTATATTCAACATGTCTCACTTGAAAATTTACCCAAAATAAACTGCTTATTCGACTGCACTGCAGGCTATGTATGCACAGAGCATAAAGGAGACATGTATGGGAACAAATTGGACATAGAGAGGAAAATAAACTCTACTTGTCCAATAAAATTAATGCAGCACGGTTCAAAATGGCATACAGAGGAGTAACCTGTCAGTAAGTTGTTGGAGGATACATACAGCATGGTGAAATATCTTTCCGGAGGTGACTTGTAGAGTAGTGTGATAAACTCATAACTGGTCTCAAAAGGCTTTTTCTTTTTGAAGTTAAATAGTAAAATATCTATAGAATGTGGAGGTTAATCTGTTTCTGAGTACTGAAACACCTGTGGACACTTGCATGTTGATCCCAGGTTTTTCCTAATTTTCTAAAATAAATCAAATCAATCCATTTTTTGTTTTCTCTTTTATGATTTATGGCATTTCAACTGTGTAATACTGCACAAAAGACATTTGTGAGTTTCCTCTATTTCTAGTCATTGTTATTCTGTTTTCATTGAGGTGCAGGAATTTATATTGCAGTGAAAAATGAGCCCATTTCTGAGGCCCGCAAAAAAATGCCCAGAAGCTGCTTTGGGTTCAGAGGGTTAAGCTTTTTCCAGTGGCATAATCAAGTAGGTTGTTGGCTTCCCATTTCTCTTTAAAACAAACTACATTTTCGACCAGAAAGAGGAATCTATTCTGCATAAAGACCCTCAAGCACAATTTAAATAGGTCAAGATCACTTGAAGTTTCTGGCAATGATGAAGATGCTGAAAGTTACAGCTTGTCCCACAACAAGTCATCTTGCAAAGGCAGGTTTTAACATTACCTATACAAAATAAAATTTACACAAAATGAAGTGTAAAGTGGGCACTGCATATCTCTTAGCATGAAAACTAATTGGATCACAAGAGAATCCCTTACAGCACATGGGACTTTATTTCTACTGTTTTCTCAGGCAGCAGCTGCTGCCATCCAACAACCTGGGCCTGCAACTAATGATTGTTTTCAATATTAAATCATCTGTAGCTTAATTTCTCAGTTTATTGATTAGCTGATGGGTGTAAAAAATAGAATAGAAAAAGGAGAAAAAATGTTTACTCTCACATAGAAGGGAAAAAATGAAAATCTTCAAATTTAAGAAGCTAGAATCAGCAGATTATTACTTATTTACCACCCAACTTACTATTCTTCTTAAAAAATATATTTAAAAAAATTACTGATTATCAAAATATTGCCAATTAATTAAATAGTCAATTGCTGAAGCTCTACTCAGCAAAATCCACACAACTGATTTTTTTCACAGCGCCGCAAATTTTCAAAATTGAACAAATATGTCACAAAAACCATCACTAAAGGCCTCATAATTGGCCACAATAATTCCAATCACAGCATTCAGCATAGCAATACCATTACTTACTTTAAATACTTATTTAAAACAAATTATTGTATTACTACGACAGGGATGTGTTTGTTCTTTGTAAAGCTGTTCTCCTGCATTTATATAACATGTCTGCTGTTGCCTGAGGCTGACATCAGTGAGAGAAAGGAAACTCATTTGGACACATTTTTCTGACTGCAGAGAGTAAAACCTGTAAAGTGTTGTAAATATTGGATCTGACTACACTACTGAAGAAGTTTCTTCTATTTGGTGAAGCTACGCAAACTGTTTTTAATCCAATCTGAATGATTCTTAAACGCAGGTGCAGCTGGTGCAAAAGTTGTAACCTAATAATGTAGATAAAAAATGTACAGGTCACAGTCAAAATATACCAGCAACAGGCAGTTAAGTGATAACCTGAAAGCCTGAAACTTGCGAAAACATTTGAAGTGTGTGTGTGTGCAACAGATTACATGTGTCACATTTCCAGTGCAGCTGTGAACATAACAACTATTCACACACACAGTTATACCGTCAATTTAGGGCAGGAGACATTCAGACTGAACATCTGAACACAGGCTCACCGACAAGTTTCCACAAGAAGAGACAAAAACCAATATCCAAGCAGCAAAAAGGACTTTTCAGCTACAAAAAGTTGCTTGTTCTAAGCTGAAATGGGTATTTTGTCTGGCAGGATAACTACATGGTGGCAGTTAGTCTTTGTACACATACAGAAACATCAATAAATAAAGTCATGGCTAACACTTTGCAGTTCCAGTGTATTTAACTTATTGAAGACTGGTGTTGTGTCATTGTTACCTTGGTGATGGCCCGGTGAGGAATGGACTGAAGTGGAGGGGGTTCCTGAGGGCGGCTGGTCTGTGTCTGCACCACCACTGCTTTGAGGGACCCCACTGTAGGAGTCATAGCTCAGGGAGGCCTGGTGGCTTTGGGTGTAGCGTTGGTGGACTGCGTTGTGGGCTGCAAGGACAAAAAGAGAACATATCCAAAAATAAAACATCTAGCCAGGAGAGGACTAAATAAAAGATTTTATAAACAGAAAATGGAGGTTTGTATGTACATAAATCTAATTTTTGAATGAAGTCTGACACTTAGGAAATGACACAACCACAACTGGTAAACAGTAAAAACAGCCACTAATAATAAAATGTCACTGCTCTGCAGCTTTCTTCGCAGGCTTACTAAAGGATCGTTTTGGTTTGAGACACATTGATGTGTTCATTTATTTTCTTTTTAAATCAAAGAAAGCCACAGCAGTAGCAACAGAGCTAGGGCTGGACCTGAATATCCGAATATTCGGTCATGACGGTTTAGATGTTTAGAAAATTAAGTTCAATTTCAACAATATTATGCCTCAGTTTATCATTTACACATGTGCATTACAACTTACAGATCACAGTGTTTCCACAAAGGCACAAACGATTTAGTCTGAAGTATTTGGAACAGAACAATATAGTATTTTACTTTATGATCAAAACAACTTGTTAAGGGATTGAGATAATTTTAAATTTATGTTTTGACACATTCACAATTTTCAGTTAATATCTTCTCTGTAATCTTTACACTTTGCAAAATCGCCCCCCGATGGCTGGAGTAGACCCTCTAGTGGGCTAGTTTTGGCCCGCGGATCATATGTTGGACACCACTGGTATAGCCCATTAAGTGCAGAAACAGGTCTGTGCAATTCCAACTTCACTGCCAGGGTATGCACCTTCAAGTTTCAAGGAACACCAGCAGCACATGAACCTCAGAGTAAAACATCCAGTTAAACTTACCTGTGCTTCCTTGACCGTTGACAACCGTTGGCGCCGTCTGACCGGGAGGACCCACACCGTACCCAGGCTGCACTGCTGTCGTAGAGGGTGGAGGTGCAGCGCTGTACTGGTGTAGGGGAGCACCCACCATCTGGGTGGGTATGCCTACGGGTGTAGAAGTGCTCTGGGAGGAACTGAGGGTGCCATACTGGCTACTTCCTGGAGCAGACGGGTAAGAAACAATTGGGCAGAGGGGAGCTCCAGGGCCGCTAGCTGTCACAGGAACCAAGCTGGGATGCTGCTGTGCTGGGGAAGGATGGTATGACTGCTGTCCATAGTAGGATCCTGGAGTGGCATAGGGTGGATGCGGCTGGAATGGCTGTTGGTTGTAGTGGGCATTTGTTGGTGGAGGCGCTGCAGAGGGAAGGGCGGCATATGGCTGAGAAGGAGGGGCAGAGCTCAGAGGAGCACTGTATGGCGAGGGTGCTACATGATGCTGCGGGAGGTGGTTTTGCTGCTGCTGCTGATGGTTGTTGTGGTAGTAGTTAGCACTGTGGGCATTGTTCGTGATGGGTGCTTTGTTGGGAGCAGGTGCAGCATGGCCAGGAATGGTGGAGTAGCCCTGTTGTTGAGGTGGGGCTCCATAGTAACCTGCAGGTGGGTACATGGATGGGTATGTCTGCACTGGACCTGAAAGGAGGGAGAGAACGAGAAAGTGTAATGACTTTTCTGACAAATATTTCAGATAATATCACCATTTAAGTAACGTCAAACCGGATAAATTATCAGTACATGTGGACAGCGTTGCAGGATTGAAATCATAAATAAACGACGGAACAACCAAATGCTAAGTGTATCTGTATTAGTCTACATACATCAGATAATAAATACCAAGAACTATCAAGGTAGGTCAGTATACGATTTCTGAATGTGGATGCTTTGCCCTGGTCAGTTGCAAACTTAGCAGGTCACGCAGTCACACTAACGGACAGGCACTCACAAGCTCACACCACACTGTGTGAAGTGATGTGGGGATGTTTTTTCCACATTTAAACACCAAAATTGGCCCAAGAACATCACAGAGAGCGCACAAAATCCTAATACAGCTTTCTTGTACGCTTTGCCATTCAACTTCACATCTAAGACGTGACTGCAATGAAGACAGATTCTGTAATGGGTCAGATTAACTCCCCCCAAAAAATCACCCATACTAAATATAACCTGGGTATTAGCCAAAGTTCAGTTTGTTGCTTCCAGCTGTTTGTAGAGTTCTCTGAATCTATCCAATACCCGAATCATCAACAGAAGCATCTCCAAGAGAGGGTTGTGCACATTTACACACAACTTCAGCAGATTCTTAATTGATTGTTATCACAGACTATCCCTGACATGAAGACAGGTTGATCAGGATCTTGGGAGTCACACTGTGTACTTTTTGGTGAGCTGTTACATGCAGAGTTCGTTTAAAATCTGCAGTTAAATCATTAGTAGCCGTCCTCAGGCTGAGTCCTGAACTTCATTGGGATATTTCAACTTCACTTTTAGTAAATTAGTGGTTAGATTGCCATCACACATGGACAGATTTTTTTACAGCTATAGTTTACAAAATGTATACATAAACTGTGCTGTTGTTTTGTCAGTTTGATAGGCTGCACTTGGTTTAGATTTGGTGAATTAGCACATTATTATTATTCTGCATCACTGGATGTGCTCTCCAATTTTGCATGCACCTTTGCTCTCTTCATCACTGTGGTCTCAATGAAGCTGTAAGGAACACTGTGTCTGAATGACTAAAAACAGATTGCTTAAGACACCAATGTTAGATATTCCAATCTGAAAAGAGCTACACTGGCATTTTCAGCTAACCTCTATTCCACAGCTGCATAATAGCTTCCCTGAAATTCAGTGGTTTTAGTGTGTCACCCCAAGATTTTCAGTGGCACCATCTGGCCACAGCTATGACAAATTTCTGGAGGAGCCACTGCAAGCTTGTAGGTACAAGCTCAGGAATAAAAACCCAGAATAGAGGATAGCATTAGCTGCAGAAGACAAGCTACATCAGCAGCCGTTACCTCAGCAGGGAGGGTTAATTCCAGCTAGCTCTAAGCACAACGAGCATCCCTCACACCAACACAGCACCTATCAGTCAAAAGCAAATTAATTCAGAGGAAATTAACTAAACGGTTATTCGTTGGAATTTCAATAGAAAGCGAACAGTATGAAGTGATGATGCGCAATCTGTCAAAACGGCTATTATCTGAGCTAATGCTAGCCGCTACCTGCTCTACTAAGTTAGCTAGAGTTAGCAAGTGACTACCGTTAGCTGAAACCCTCACAGTTTTAATGTATATTTGATTTATATTGACCGTCCCCATGATAGCTAACGGCAAAAGACAGTTGTAGAGAAATTAAATAAAACAGAAAGAAAGCGAAAGACAAACTATCTGACATCAGGGGGTTAGCATGCTAACGGCAGCGGGCTGGCTAATCGCATCATCCGGCCTGCGTTACCATTCTGATAGGGGGGCGCAGCTCCGCCGTTCGGCGTTGAGTTCTGGCTGTAGCCGGCGGAGCTGTTCAGGTTGGTGAAACCAGACATTGCTCGGTCCTGCCGTCCTTACGCCCGCAGATACACGGCTGGGTAAATATACATGAGCGTCGGTGTCCGAAAGCCTCGCTTCCCCCCAAAAAACGGCGTTAAAAAGGCTGCTGTTGGTCGTTGGAGACCCGGGCAGCCTGGCCAGGTCCGCTCGGCTGAGAGCTGAAGCCTCCAGTCTCACGAGAGGAGCGGAGCTGCCTCCTGACTGCGGGCTGATCGCTCCCCCTGGCGGAGCTCTACCGCAACTGTGGACCTTCAGCATATCTTCGCAGTTGGATTTTTTTTTTTTTTTTTTTTTTTTTACAGTTATTTATGTAATTCTATTATCATATCCCTAATACATTTTTTTTCTGCACTGACATGTCTAATGTCTGATTTCTCTCACAAACTATGCAGGAAGATTCATGTTTTTTTCTGCAGCATGTAAATATGCTGCAAGTATATAATGTGATACTGTAGATTCTTAATACAGAAGTAAATATTCTGGTATATTTGTTTAATAAATACTGTTGCATTCTCCTATTTCAAATATTTAAATTAGTTAAATAAGTTTCTCTTTTATAGTATATTATAATAAAAAACAATATTAACCATAATATCTAGTCAGGTAAAGTTGTACAATAAATAATATTGTGGGGTCTTAATCATAATGTTTGAAAATTTACATAACGCTGATCGTATTCCTCTACTTTGTCTCGGGGTGAACATCAAATCTTCATCTTAAATAGTCTTGCTTCAACGAGTATTGCTAATTTTATACTTAGTTGCACACCTTTGGCCTGTTTTTGCATGCGTTCACTCACACACATTATCATTTTCACATGCACAAGGAAGTTCTTCCACAAATGAGTTTTAACCAAAGTAAGGAACACAGATGTTTTGCTGCTTGTGGTTTGCTTAGGGAACACCTGCAGTTGCAGTAACCTTTATCAGCCAGGGTTTGCAAGGTTTGGAAAACATACAGTCAGTAGTGCATGACGCACGTTTTGCATATTTGTAGTTCTACAAAGTGCACTATGAATTACTGTCATTATTTTTTACCAGTACCAGTGGAAACAAATGAAACACATCAGTAATCCTCTAAACATTTATCACAGCTCAGCGCTGTGATTTGAAAAGAAAACAAATTTCCATGTGTAAACAAATAAGCTGAAATTCAGCTTTCATTACAAATGTTCACAATATTCACATAATAAAATTTACCCTCATACTTATTCAATAAAAGACGATTAAAAGGTTTCATTAGTTAATATCAACTTCATGGATGAATCTGTCTTCAAGGCTTACTTCGAATATACTTATTCCCAGCACCCACATAAAAAACATCTGAACTTTAAAACACGCTTTGAATTGATCATTAATAGTGAGTCCACATTTTTCAGGCACTAAAGTCCAATCGTTGTGTTGCTACACATCCTGAGGGATTCTGGGACGTCCGTCGGTGCATTCACACTCCTCTTTGTGATGCTTGGTCGCCTCACCCTGAGCCTGTCCTTTGGTCTGGCAGGTGGGGCAGCAGGCGGTGTGTCCGTCCTGTCTGCAGCTGGGGCAGGACAGAACCAGCTGGCAGCAGAACCGGGTGGAACACAGCTCATACAGGTCCCACGGACAGCCGCAGTACCTGCAGCCTGAACAGACACCCTGAATTAATCAAAACTAATGCTAGAAAATGTGCGTTTACTGGTGTTTTCTGATGCTGTTAGCAAATTCTTTGTGTAATTTAATGTGCTGATAAGAGGCTCTGTTCACACCAACCTGAGATGACATCATTGTTGGAGGAGATGGCGTAGCGTTCATCAAACACAAAAAGTTTCCCTCGATAGAAACCCTCCGGGAAACGCTCCAGGTACTTGTGAATTCCACCTTTCAGCTGGTAAACCTCTTTACACACGTCCTACGTGTAAAGCAGGAGATCAGTGTTAACATGAAGTGATAGAGCAGGCTGCACATCAGCAATTTAAAAACTATGACTGAACTGCTCCCATTGTGGAGAATCAGCAGCCAGCAGGTATGTAAGTGAGATGAGCCAGTTCCATGAGAGGCTGCAGCAAAATCCACCCCAAATCAATCAGCTTACTTTGGAGCGGAGGTAGGCGGAGCCGCGCTCACAGCGGATCCCTCCTGTGCAGTACATCAGGACCTTCTTGTCTCTGAACAGTTCCAGGTTCTGGTCGACATAGTCGGGGAAATAGCTGAACTTCCGGATGTTTGGGGCCAGACATCGAGTGAACTGCCCCTGGAGAAAATTAAAATTGCAAAAATTTAGTCAAGCAGTCTTTGTACTTTGCTTTAATGCATTTTGAAAGAACAATTCACTACAAAATACCATTGAACTAACCAACATCCACTTCAATACGATCGTTTATTGGGACCAAACTATTTGGGGAAAAAATCGAATTGTGATTTTTCTGAGATATCACATTTTGATTAGTGATATAACTTTTTGAAAGCAAGTTCAATGTGTACTGTGTGATTTATTTATTTAACCAGAAAGTCCCACTGAGATTAGAAATCTCTTTTACAAGGGAGACCTGGCCAAGGTAGCAGCCATACAAAACACACATTCGACAGGAAAACAATATAACAGACTGACAGTTATTATCTGACTAAAACAAGTTCCACCTGGCAACACCTGGCAAGCTAACATGATAAATATCACAAAATTTTTGCAAACAATAAGACCAGCCATGTTCTATATTTTTCTTACTGTCAAAAAATTACACAAAAAGCCCAAAACTGACAATGTTAAAGCCTGTTTAAATACTTCCGTTGAGTTGTCTGCAGTAACCTTGAGCCTATTCTGAAACCGCTAATCTTTAAAAATCAGTCATGCATATAAACTTTCACATTATTTTTGCAATAATTACTCAAAAGATACAGGAATGTTTTAGCTGCAGATTAATACACATTTGGTGCACTAGTGAATATTTGCAGCAGCAGGACGGTTGATGAGGGACATGTCATCTAGTGGAGGTCAGGTACAGCTGAACATACTACGTCAGAGTTCCACATCACGGACGACGCTTGTTAAATTGAAACAGGCTCCTGTTTTAGTAAACTACATTCATCTCAAGTTTTTTCCATTTGCTGATGGGCTGTTTTCAGTTCCAATTAAAATAACTTTGTATTCCAGTCACCTGTTACAACATTATCCTTCATAATTCTTTATGGCAGATGTGGTGACGCTGTACTACTGAACTGACCTGCAGAATCTGAATGGTTATTTAAAGAATTTCCTACTTACAATTTTACTCTCGTAAAAATTGCGGCAGTCCAACAGGATGGTGTCGCTGCACAAATCCCCTTTAGCCAAAAGAGCTTCAACTTCTTTATGAAACTCCTCAGGCTCCAGATGAACTCCTGAGAGACACGACACACACATGAAACTGAAAAATGAAAATGTTAACAATCCACACAAAAGTTTCAAGTCAGTTACAACATCACTGACAGAAACTTAACACATAAATACATAGCTAGGCGTGCAGCCACTTGGCATGTTTGCTAAGAAATGTGTAAAATAACTATAGGTATAATTTACATTATTAATAGAATCAGTGGTAGCAGCAGCAGAATTACAACACTATTGGTTACAAGCAAACAGCACCCGCCAGCTGGTAGGAAATAACATCAGGATCCACTCCCATTGGGACGATTTCCTTATAGACTCCGACCTTCAAGTCTGTGAAACACTCTGCTCCGCCATCACTGGTCTGAACAAACACAGATGGACAAAAAGTTCCATCAATATGCAAACAGCTTTATAAATTCATGGTATGCCAATAATTAGAACAAAATATTACGTATGTATATTATGACGCTACTCTCCTACAACATGAGTTTTCTTGAACAGATTCTCACCTTAAAATCTTCTTTATCCATCTTAAAAACAGGATGTGAATGCATTGCATTAATGTAAATGTCAGCAGCCACATTGGTGCCTCCAACTGTTCCATTGATGCCTTCTGTTGCCACCCTCACCTAAAGAAGACAGTATTTTTTAATGGGACAGTTCCATATAATTGCATGTTCCTTTCTTGTTAAATTTCTAAAATAAAAATATTTTTCTGTTCCTAATGTAAATGTCCTGGAGTCTCCTACTTGGAGATCGGATAGGAGACGTCATTAACCTTGCCGGTTAAATGGAGCTTCTCACACAAAGCTTTCTGCCAGGCACAGATGGCATGGGGATCTTCTACTTCACAGTAGCGGTAGTAGAGGAGAACCTTGCCTGGACCGCTAACAGAAAACAAGCAGACAGAGAAAAGCATTCAGAAATTAACTGAGCTCATAAATATTCTACAAATCAACCATGTTAATGCAATTTCATGCTGAGTTTAACATTACAAAGACATGACAGCTGTACCCATGGGGGCAAATCAAAGCTTTGTACTTTTTAAGTTGCTCCTCTGAAATGTGGCTGACGTCAGGTATCCAGGCAGAAATGTCTACTGCTTCGGTCTGGTGCTTATTTGGCTGCTGTGTTTCGGGCGCTTCTTCCAGTTGCATTAACAAACGCTCGTACGTGGCCTGTGTGAGCTGCTGTAGTTCAGCATTATGAGTTCTGGCCACGTGTTTGTGAATGGCAGAGTGTTCGTTGAAGGTCTGGCTGCAGCAGCACCAAGATGTGACTCCGTCCTCCTGACTGCTGTCCGTCTTAGACGCCACAAAGGCAGCAAATGACTGAAGATGAAAAAACGTAAAGCACTTTTAATGTGGCCTACTGTAGGTTCTTAACCTCAATATTCAAATTACTCAGGTAAACTGTTATTAGCAAGAATATTGTGGGCTTTTAAACTTTTTTTTTTTTTTTTTAATTAGTCAGATACATTTTAGGTCATTTTGTAGGTTCTCAACCCTAATATTTAAATGACCAAGGCAAATTTGTATTTCACATACCTATGCAGGGTTTTGACCATAACATTAAAATTACACAGGTATATTCACATAATAAATATCACTGTGGGGTCCTAACCTTAATATTTAAAACAGTCAGGTAAATCTGTATTTCATATAACTTTGTAGGGTTTTAGCCATAATATAAAAATTACTTTAGTAAACTGCTATTTTATGGAATACTGTGGAGTTTTAATCTTAATTTTTAAAATAATCCAGTAAATTCTCTATTTCAAGGGTATTAGCCCTAATATTTAAATTGCCACGGTAAATTTGTATTTTGTACAATTTTAAAGGACCTTAGCCTTAATATTTAAAGCAACAAAGTAATTTTGTAGTTTACCTATCTTCGCAGGGTTTTGAGCATAACATTGAAATTACACAGGTATATTCACATAATAAATAATACTATAGGGTCTTAACCCTAATATTCAGAATAGTCAGGTAAATTTATATGTAATTTTGTCGGGTTTTAATCAGAGTATTCAAATAACTGGTAAATTCACATCACTAATACTGTAGAGTCTTAACCTCAGTGTTTAAATTATTCTGGTAAACTGTTATTGAAAAGAATACTTTGGAGTTTTAATCTTATTTTTAAAATTACGGTAAATTTTCCATTATTTTGAAGGGTCTTAACGCTAATATTTAAAAGAACATTGTAAATTTGTATTATGTATAATTTTGTAGGAACTTAACACATAATAACTATCACTGTAGGGTCTTAACCTTAATATTGAAACTTAAATTCATAATGCTAATCTTATTTCTCTCTTGGAAAACACCCTGACTCAATATCTGCTGTTTTAAATGTGCTAATAAGTACTGGTGGCTTGACTTGTGTCTTGTGTGTTAAATTTTAATTATCTTATTGCTTTGTCACAGTAAAAAAGCAGAACTTCAGCAACTGTTTCATTTGTCAAAAAAGCATAATATAAAGTAATATATGTCAGTTCTCATATACTGCTACATGGCGGTCTTCCCAGCATAAGCAAACTGCTGCTCACCTTCCTCCTGCAGAAGCTGTAGTATCTCCTCTGAGAGGCAGACAACTGTCTCTCCTGTTTCAATCCGTCACACGATGAAACATCCACCTCCCAGTTCATGAACTCTGTTGTTGTTTCATCCGCTGCCATCGTGTTTAACAGCTTTTAAAACGTTCTTCACTTAGTTGGCTGGTAAACAGCTTTAGCTAACATTTAGCGCTTCGCCGTTTAAGCACTCATTTCATCAGATATAGTTCAAATAACAGCTAATAATAAAAATAAACTCCTAAACTTGTTAAGAAACACGTTACAAAGCTTATGGTTACATATCTGAATATCACCAGGCGTGCAGCAGACAAACCCATAGTGTGGATGGACGTCGTCTTCTGCTGCTGTTTCTGCCGCTTATGTTCTTCTTCTTCGAGGTGTAATTAGCGACTGGCGAACGACGAATTGGTGCAACAGCGCTGCTAGCTGGTGTGGAGGGTGAATCACAAGGTCTGATATTTAGAATAGAGAGGAGAATAGCCACTTTATTGCCATTAGTAATACACTCGTTGATGGATATTTGAACAAAATTTGGGGGCATTTGGTCGCCATCAGACTGGTAAAAAAAATAAAAAAAACATCAGTATAATACGGTGATACAGGTACAGGTACACGCACACACCTGTATTACCTTGAGAATCAAAAATAGTCTGTAAAATGTCAATGTAATCAACGAATAACGAGGCTTCATGTGAAAATTAACGGTAATCTCATTGCCAGCGCCATAGATATGAATAAGATATGAATGAATGAATGAATGAATAAGATATGAATCTTCAATACATATCTATGGAGAAACCCAGCAGCAGAGATCGTCGGAGGAAAAAGTCGGTGCACCATCCGGTTGATCCCTGGCTAATCCGGATGTGCTTCACTTGAATCAGACCGCTGTTATTTTCCTGCAGCGGCGGTCTTGCTGAATGGTACAGACTGAAGACGCTTGCGTAGCCGACTTATTGTTTTATTTCATATTCGCATAGTAATCGGGTTGTCTTGCATATTATAGCGAAACAAGCGGAGTGAAAGATGTCCAGGAGACGGCACAGCGACGAGAACGACGGTGAGTCGGTGGACGTTGGCTGCATGAGTAATTCAGAGGTTAGGCTAGCTAGCGGGGGTGAGCTAACGTTAGCGTGTTTATGGTGCATGCTGGTTGCTATATTGTAACCCCATCCACAAAATACGAAACAGTTAATATCCACTGATAATGATTCACACTGTGGCTGCTTGGAGGGATAAGACTGAGTAAGCTGTGTTAGCTGCGGTAGAATTACCCGGTTGGCTTTTACCGTTAGCTGCTGGATTAGCTAGTGTGAGTTCATCAGCGTCGGTAAGTAACACTGTGGGCGGCTATCATTGCTGTGCTGCTGATTACCAAACAGTTCAGTGTCTGTTTGGGATGTTACTTTTCAGAAGTGCTCTGATTCATCAGGGGGCTCTTAGTATTGATCCTTGGAGTCCTCTTGGCCTTGACCATCCTAACCAGTGCAGGGGTCACTTTTGGCTTCATGTCACAACCTCTGAGATTTTCCAACGTGGAACTCCGTGTACTTTTTGACGATGCTTTGACCACCAGCACCTGACACTTAAAAATTACTTCATGGTCTTTTCCTATCTTGTGAGCAGTCACAATACTCGGCTGTCTTTGAGTGATGGAACCTAATAGCAGCTAAGATACCTAAGAGCATGAACTCATTATTTAGTTATCCTGCCCTGTTTTTTTTTTTTTTTTTTTTGGTTCACTCTATAAGATCATATTTTTTTGTTGGAACTCTCTATACAAAACCAATTGCCCACTGTCTGCTCAGCAACAAACAACAGACATCGTTAGAGACTAACTGACAAACAGAAAAGCTTTAAGCTGTTAGGAATTGGTGGAGACTAAAAACAGAGCTAAAAGTGTGATTATTGGACTGATACTCATCAAAATGTCAGAATCGCAACCTGAAATGAATGGTAGTTTTGCTCCTCAACTGCTGGACGTGTATTTAAGCCGCTGTTGATTGATAACCTCACCTTGTCTCCTTATCAACAGTAGTTCCCCTGTGAATCAGAAAATAATTGTCAGACTGCTGCCTCAGTGTCTTATGAATTGTTTCAGTATTCGTTATCTGTGCAGTGGTGGCAACATCACTACACTGACAGAAGGAAGACTGAGGAAATTATTCAGTATTGTACTCTGGTGTTAACTCTGATGCGATTACCAAAGGTTATCTAGCTCTTTATAGGCTGACCGGATGTTTTTATTACAATATAACAAATTTTCGTCTGTAAATTTTGTGAATCTTTTTAATGTCTGTGTTTCACGCATCAGATCTATATATATATATTCTGTTTCAGCCTGGATTTTCACATAGTGGTGACCCTTGATATTCTTTCAGATGGACTTATGTTCTTTTTTTCTCTCTTTTTCAGGAGGGCAACCCCATAAAAGGAGAAGGACATCGGAGCCTATTGAGATTGAAGATCGTCTGGAGTCGCTGATATGTCGTGTAGGGGAAAAGGTGAGGGGACTGTTGAAGGAGGGACAATTTGATGTTTTTAGAATAAGAAAAGAAAAGACCAGATCTTTTGTAAGTGTTTGCTACAGTAAAATACACTTTGACTCACCAAAAAACAAGCAAAAGAAAAAAAGTCTTTGCTCTCTTTACAGTAAAGTGCTTATTAAATTGCTAGCTAATTGCTAATGATAACTACTAAACTGCTTCTCGTTTCCTTCCAGAGTACGTCGTCCCTCGAGAGCAACTTGGAGGGCCTCGCAGGCGTTTTAGAGGCCGACCTCCCAAACTACAAAAACAAAATCCTGCGCATCTTATGTGCTGTGTATGTTCACAGAAGTTCTCACCGTTTGATTAATATGTCGCCATTTGACTGTCATCTCTTACTGAATTTGTTTCTTGTTGACAGTGCCCGCCTCCTGCCTGAGAAGCTGACCGTCTATACAACCTTGGTTGGCCTCCTCAACGCCAGGAACTACAACTTTGGGGGCGAGTTTGTGGAGGCCATGATCAGGCAACTTAAAGAGACCCTCAAAAACAACTTGTACAATGAAGCTGTTTACTTGGTATGCTAATTATTTATAGTCATGTCATATATGTGGGTTTTAAATTACACTTGGGTGTATATATATATATTTTTTTAACAGATTTCTGTATTTTTTTTTAGGTGCGTTTTCTGTCTGACTTGGTCAACTGCCATGTGATCGCTGCTCCCTCTATGGTGGCCATGTTTGAAAACTTTATCAGTGTTACTCAGGAGGAAGATGTGCCACAGGTAGGCAGACGTTTAATGTGGAGTAGTAATGTTTTGTATGCTAACGAAAGTAAGGGATGTGTAAACCAAACTGATGCATTGTACATGCCGGTAGTTGAATTGGAACTTAGATAAAAACGGTAATGAGTTCATGTGTCTATTTGTATATTTTTTTGTTATGTTTTATGTGTAATTACCTGATGGAAAACGTATTCTAATTTATTAGTTTGTTTGTCTTTACTCTCAATTTTGTTGTTATAAAAGAAGTAAGTGAATATTCTTCATCATGGTTGTCAATATTCAGAATTTACCCTGATGCAAAAAGCATACATGCTTTAAAATCATCAGCTTTCCACACGATCTACCTTTACATTTTAGTGAAAATCCTGAAATATGATGATTATGGGAACGTCATGACCTTCAGCAGCTCCTGACTGCTTCCCTGCTTCATGCTGAGGTGTTGTAACTGGTCTCATTTGCTCCCGCAGGTTCGGTCGGACTGGTTTGTGTATGTTGTCCTGTCCTGTCTGCCCTGGGTCGGTAAGGAGCTTTACGAGAAGAAGGATGTTGAAATGGACCGGCTCCTCAGCCAAATCGAAGGCTACCTCAAGTAAGACCCCTGCCTTGTTTCTGCTCGGTCTTCATTTCTTTACTTCTGTCGTTGTGTCCTCACTGTACTGTTCAGTCTGGCGTTTGCTCTTTTGAGCTCACATTCTCATTATCAGACCAATCTTTGCTCCAATTCATGTCTCTAAACTCAGTATTGTCTGCATTTTTCAGGAGGAGAGTAAAGACTCACGTCCCCATGCTGCAGGTGTGGACGGCAGAGAAGCCCCACCCACAAGAGGAGGTGAGAGTCCTGGCAGTATTGATTGAGACATTAAGAGGGGTGATCAGAAAACTCTTGATAGTACCTAACAGTTTGACAGTGCTTCATTATCACTCTGCTTTATTTGTATTTCTTTAAACTAATCACAATCATCTTGGCTGTTGTCTGGAGGTGTTGGTTGTTGATCTTTATTTATAATGGATTTCTGATCAGCCATAACTTCAGCAGCAGCAAATTGGAGAGTAGAATAAATAAGACAGTCATGGTCCCTGTTATTGAGCTCATGTTTACAGCAGCTTTTAGTGTGAACACAGAAATAATGTTGCTCCTTTTAGCTAGTTTTTTCTTAGTAAACAGATCACTTTTGACGCTGATCCAGGTGGAGGTATGGTGTTATGATTCTACCTTCTCTGTCTCCTCTTCCTGTCCGTCATGCAGTACCTGGACTGCCTTTGGGCTCAGATTCAGAAGCTGAAGAAAGACCGCTGGCAGGAGCGTCACATCCTTCGTCCCTACATCGCCTTCGACAGCGTGCTGTGCGAGGCTCTGCAGCACAACCTGCCCCCCTTCACCCCGCCGGGACACATGCCGGACGCCCAGTACCCCATGCCACGGGTCATCTTCCGCATGTTTGACTACACCGATGCCCCGGAGGTTTGTCGCTGTATTTTTGTGAGACTTTGTAGGAATTAATCAGAATGTGTTTTGAGTCTCTGTAGAAAAGGAGATGAATGTGTAATGTTATTAAAAACAATGATTACCTACATAAATCTCCAAATTTACATTAACACAAAAGCATTATGCAAAGTACTATAGTGACCAAAGCTCTCCTTGTTATTAGAGCTGCAACAATTAACGAATCTTTTAGTTGTCAGCTATTGAATTCTTGCCAGCTGTTCTGATAATCAGTTATTTGGTTAATTTTTCAAGAAAAAAAGTTGAAATTCTCCAATTCCAGAGTCTTCAATTAAAATATTTGCAGTTTTTTTCCTCCTCCATGACAGCAAACTGAATATCTTGGGGTTTTTCAGAAAACTGGACATTTGAACATGTTGTCTTTGGCTTGGAGAAACACTGATTCACTTTTAGATTAATCGACAGTGGAAATAACATGTTAGTTGCAGCTCTTTTGGTTATTGACAAGTTGAACATGTTTTTTTCTCCTAAGGGACCCGTTATGCCTGGCAGCCATTCTGTGGAGAGATTTGTCATAGAAGAAAACCTGCACTGTATCATCAAAACTCACTGGAAAGAAAGGAAAACATGGTGAGTAGTGGTCACAGTTTCCCTTTTGGAAAGCCACCTGAACTATCACTCAGATACCTAAATTTGTTGTTTTCCTTTTCTACCTCTCAGTGCTGCCCAGTTACTCAGCTACCCAGGGAAAAACAAGATCCCACTCAACTATCACATTGTGGAGGTGTGTATCTATTTTTGTTTGCGTTTCGTATGATTCACATCAAAAAGTCAGAGTTATTTTTATACAGACAATTGTGTTGGTTTTTTTTTTTTCTTTCAGGTGATCTTTGGAGAACTTTTCCAGCTGCCCTCGCCGCCCCACATTGACGTCATGTACACAACGCTGCTTATTGAACTCTGTAAACTGCAGCCCGGATCGTTGCCCCAAGTTGTATCCTTGATTCTTTGCCTCGCTGGCATTCATGTCAACAATACCCTTTAGTGCAAATGTTTTCCACTGCTCCTCGAAGTATCTGAGGGTTTGGTTTTCTTCAGAATTTAAAGATTCAAGGTTCTTTTTTGTAATGCCAGCACATATATTTATATGAGGTGGCACGAAATTAATACTCGAGTCCTGGTTGTAAGCAGTAGAAATGAATAAATAAAACAAGGGAAATTACAAAGCAATATAAAAAAAACAGCACTCAGAGAGCGCAGTGCTCCACCAAGGATGCTCAGTCGTTGTATCATTTCTGACGGCTGAAATCTTGAAAAAATTAGTGGCAGAAATCACGGCAACATAGAATGTAGATGTCCCCACAAACAAAATGACCTTGCAGTGAGCACAGGCGTGTGTTATGCATGGGTACTTCATGTACGGATACCGAATCGCGTGACCTAAATATGTAGTGGGTGGCGGGAGTTGTTGGGGCTCGGAAACAGCCCCACAATTTAATCAATTGCTCCTCACAGGCAGCTGACGTAGTGTTCACTTGTTGTCATAGTTACAGTGACGCCGTGCTGCTATCTTGCAATGATACAGAAATCTTTAACAAATCCATGGATCCAGACTATAAGCTGCTTCACTGCCAAAATCGAATCAGTTGATCCTTGTGTCATTTCTGACCTTCCATGGAAATTTCATCCAAATCCGTTTGTCTATTTTTGAGTAATGTTGCTAACAGACGGAAAGACAGACAAACTAACGCCGGTTGTCACATCACTCCGTCGTTCCTTGATGGAGTAACAATATACGCAAGTGTTTAGAGGTGGTAAACAGATAAATAGGCATGTGTGCAAAAAATGAGGTAGTGTAAATAGAATCTGTTTTTAAGGACTTTAGAGTGAACTGCTTCAAACTGCTGCAAAAATACAGCATGAGGACACTGCACACACTGCCTCACTAAACACATCCTCAGTGTTGGTTCTGTTGCTCACTGTAATCCTGGCCCCAGCACCTGATGTATATAATTCTGCTTTGCAAACCAGAAAATGGATAGTGTCCCTGTGGAAACCGTTTCTGCAGGTCGGGAGTCGGTTCTGTGGCTAACGAGATGCAAAGAAGAAGTTTGAGATTAGGCACCGACTTCAAACCAGCCCTCCACTACTTGAGTGGACAACGGGTGACAGGAGGGCAGCTCAACAATGTATTGAAATATTTATTTTAAAACGTGAGCAATATCCCATCTTAAATGAAGCCTTTAAATTGTATTCTCCAAATGTAAGAAAACAGACCACAGCAAGACGTCTCATCATTTTTCGATTTGTTTCAGGAAGAAGGAAATGGAAATATAGACAATTCCCACTAGAGTTTTCTTATGTCATTTTTGTTTTGTTGTTCAGCCCTAGCCTTTATCATGGGTCACCTATGTGGATGTTGGGTTGATATGTTGAACATGAGACCAACTGTCTCTTGTTTGAATCCAGCTGCATCCGTCTCTTTCTCTTTTCCTGATGTCTTTCCATTAATGCTATTTAAAAATCGGCAAAAAACACACGAAGAAATAATTCAGAAACCGTTTCTATTGTCTTGATAGTCATTTAAAGCAAAGTACAATACAGTTACAGGTGGTCCTCGACTTACCGCAGAATTCTGAAAGTAACTTGGTTTATGCTGTAAGTCGGAACTTGCATACATTTGTGGCGTACAACCGGCAAATGTAAACGAAGCCGTCTTCCTCGTATAGCACCGTGTGAAGACATATTTGTCCTCCACTCACCAACTAGTTCCTGCGCAGAAATTTATTTTAATGTCGCAAATGCCTTACGTTTGAATGATGGAATAAGACTTTCTTAATAAATTTATGGGAGATGGCGACGTAACCACGAAACGCCATAGGTCGAGGACGTCGTGAACCGAGGACCTACTGTATATCCACACAGAGTGTTTAGTAACAACGTAATTGGTTATATAAAGATGTCAGATTCAGTATAATTGGTCTCTTTTTAGCTGAGCTCAACAAGAAACGGAACAAAACTTCTCTACTGTAATGGAGCCTTTTCTTTAACACCTGCCTGTTAGTTGGCTCAAGCCACAGAGATGCTTTACATGAGACTGGACACCATGAACACCACCTGCATAGATAGGTAGGTAATATTACTGCATGTTTACCTTCGTGTTTACATCGTTTTCTGTCTGTAATGTATCCGTAATCCCGTCACCCTCCATTTCCTATGCTTTACAGACTAATCAACTGGTTTTCTCATCATTTGAGCAACTTCCAGTTTCGATGGAGCTGGGACGACTGGTGAGAGACAGTTTGATGAGCGCAGAGATTGTTTATTGGAACTATGTGATGTTTCAGATCAGGAGAAATGTATGTTTTCTCAAACATGTTTCCTGTGTAAAGGTCCGACTGCTTGACCGTGGATCTGGAGAAGCCCAAGCCCAAGTTTGTCAAAGAGGTTCTGGAGAAGTCTATGAGGTATGGAAGCACTGCTCATGTTTCTTTAAGTCTAGAAAAGTTTTACTGTCTTTTAGCAGGAGTTTAAGAGGTGTACTTCGAGATGAGGGTTTTCAGGAAAACTGTATGACCTTAATATAAACATTTTATTATTTGTAGAAATCAAAGTATTTCAATGAGTGCCCTTTAAAGGGTTAAAAAAAAGTCTCTTTGTTCCTTTTTAAAATGTCTCTTAGCCTCAAACTGTCTGTTGTCCTCCTTTACTTGCAGACTTTCGTACCATCAGAGGATAGTGGACATCGTCCCTCCAACTTTCTCAGCCCTCATCCCTGCTGAACCCCTCTTCATTTACAAATATGAAGATGAGAGCGCCTGTAAGAACGCCTCCCATTTTTTTACTGTTTTTATTCTTAACATTTTTATAGAAGACTTGTTTTAAACATTTTTTGCTAAAAGCAGCACAGTCGCAGTGTCGTAATTTACATTTTGAGCCAAAATACTGTTCAGGGAACTTATTTAATCAGCATCAAGTGGTTGAGACGGATCTTATTGTGATTAACATCTTACAAAAACTCTGCTGCCTCACAGCTTCGTTACCGGGTTACGCAGTCACTGTCACCGTCGGAAACGCCATCAAGAATCGAGCATCCAACGAAGAAATCCTCACTATCCTCAAAGAGGTCCCCAACCCCAACCAGGAAGATGATGACGGTTCGTTTCCATTTTTATGTAGCTGAAAATGATCACTTGTTCAAAGTACAGTGTGACTTGTTACTGTTTTTGTAAATGTTGCTGCCGTATTTCTTAACTGTCACTTTGTTTCCCACAAAGAGTTACTAATTAGTTAAACGATCATTATTGAAAACAGTTTTGTGTTAAGTTGTGCGCGCTTCTCTCTTACAGGTTTTGTCAGTTTAGCGAAAAACCCCTCAAATTTAACACAATTTAATGAGACCGATTTGGCATTTTGCTCTTATCAACAGCGTTTTCTTGAAATCTACCCAAACATCACTTTATACCGTTGGATTAAATAGCTACTCTTGCTCTTTTTTCTTTTTCTGTCCACCCAGATGAGGGTGAGAGCTTCAACCCTCTGAAGATCGAAGTCTTCCTGCAGACTCTGCTCCATCTGGCAGCCAAATCTTTCAGCCACTCCTTCAGTGCCCTCGGCAAGTAAGTTCACCACTGTCATCGTGTATTTTTCACCGACTAAAAGACTAAAAGGTAGTTGGCGTAAGACACATTTACATGTGAATAAGGGAAATTGTGTCAAATGTATCCTCTAAGAAAAGAAAAGGGTTTATAAATGGAGGAAGAAGAGGTTTGTATTCATGTAAAACATGACAGTGTAGTGGCAGTACAGTGATTGACAGGTTTTTCTAATGTCCACAGGCCTTCTGTTTGTGCATAAAGTTTAATTTTCCAGCTCATTACCCAGTTCAAACTTCCACAGGCTGCTCCCAACAGAATAAACTGGCAGGTGAGCAGCTTCATGGCAGCTCTACCGCTATTAATGTGTGAATAGGTAAAGTTAGCTTAAGTTAAAAGACGCTAAAGAAGTGCAAACCATTAACCCAGTCCTGCTATTAAATGTTAAAAGGCTTGTCATGCATGGCTGTGATTTAATAACAATATGACAGTTAACTATAAACAATAAATCCACAGTTTGCAAGTACAGCTTGTATTATTTTACTGTTAATCATCAACAAACACGAAACATCTTAGTGAATAAATATCACAGTTTCTGTTGCCAAAACATAAAAATGGTTCTTTTCTCACCATCTGTGAAGTAAAATGCCTTGTAGCTCAGTGTAAAACCTAAGAGACTGACATAAAAGGAGGGAAACTGTTTTAAAAAGTGGTTTATTAAGAGCTAAAATATAAGCTATAGAGATATACAAATGAATCCATGAATACTTGAATGAATGAATCCAGACCTGATGGACTCACCTTCATCTGATGCTTGCAGGTTCCATGAGATCCTGAAGACCCTGACAGACAGCGATGAGGGGAAACTGCACATCCTCAAAGTGGTGTATGAAGTGTGGAGGAACCACCCACAGGTAAAAAAAACAAAAAAAAAAAACAAGCCAACAGTGTCCCAGTGTGGATCTTCACAAGTAAATATACACTACTGTTCAAAAGTTTGGGGTCACCCTGGCAATTTTACTTTTTCCATGAAAACTCACACTTTAATTCATGTGCTAACATAACTGCACAAGGGTTTTCTAATCATCAATCAGCCTTTCAACACCATTAGCTAACACAATGTAGCATTAGAACACAGGAGTGATGGTTGCTGGAAATGTTCCTCTGTACCTCTATGGAGATATTCCATTAAAAATCATCTGTTTCCAGCTAGAATAATCATTTACCACATTAACAATGTCTAGAGTGGATTTCTGATTAATGTTATCTTCATTAAAAAAGATACTTTCAAAAATAAAGACAATTCTAAGTGACTCCAAACTTTTGAACGGTAGTGTACATGTGGAATAACAGAGTTGAAAGTTTGGTTAATGAAACATGCGTCTTTGCTGCGTCACAGATGATCGCAGTGTTGGTGGATAAAATGATCCGGACACAGGTTGTGGACTGTGCTGCTGTCGCCAACTGGCTCTTCTCTCAGGACATGGCTCACGAGTTCACCAGGTAGGACATCAGCAGCAGTTTTAGTAAAAACACATGCAGATATTTAGGTTTTATGCTGTTAAGTGTTGCAGTTAAAACTAATTTCCATCTTGGGACATATAGATGATCTGAGCTTATGTGTAGTGTCCAGAGTGTTTTCCTTCTTCCTGCCTGTTTAAACTTAAAGACTCTCTCTTCATCCAGACTGTTCATCTGGGAGATCCTGCACTCCACCATCCGAAAGATGAACAAACATGTCCAGAAGATTCAGAAGGAGCTGGAGGAGGCCAAAGACAAGCTGGAGAAGCAGCAACACAAGAGGGTATCTTTGTTTGTCGTCATTTTGACATAGATTTAAAAAAAAAAAAAAAAAAAAAAAAAACATTCTTAAAGGGTTGTCAAACTCATTTTAGTTCAGAGGCCACATTCAGCCCAATTTGATCTCAAGTGATGCGGCCCAGTAAAACCACAGCATAATAACCTATGAATAGTGACAACTCCAAATTTTTCCTTTGTTTTAGTGCAAAAAAGTACATTCTGAAAATGTTAACATTTAATGAACATTCAGTTTCTACAACATTATGCCTCCGTTTACCATTTACACATTATAACTTCCAGATCACAGTGTGTCTACAAAGGAACAAAACATTTAGTTGCAGGTATCTGGAACTGAACATTACAGTATTTTACTTTAAAAAAGACAAAAACAACAGAAACAAGACCTGTGGGCCTGCGGGCCGCATGTTTGACACCCCTGCTTGAAGCACTTGTTTAAACATTAGATTATTGTAGTTATATTGTCTGTGCTTGTGTTTTGTTGTAACAGAGGGACAGCGGCGACGATGAGGAGATGGACAAGAACAGCGAGGACGAGGAGGGTCAGCTGGAGGAGCAGATCGAGAGGCTGCAGGAGAAGGTGGAGTCTGCTCAGAGCGAACAGAAAAACCTCTTCCTCGTCATCTTCCAGGTATCAGTGATTTACTGATAAATGACGCAGGCAGTCGGCATAGTGGCCAGCAGTTTAAGGCTTTGATAATGTGACAAAAACAACCAACGAGTCGGTTCAGCTGGAGTTAGTCATCACTGGTGAAGACACATTAACCCTCCTGTTGTCTTCATTTACGGGCACCAAAAAATATTGTTTCCTTGTCTGAAAAAAATCCAAAAATTCAGCAAAATTCCCCAAATTTCTGAAAATTTGCAAAACCTTCAGGAAGAAAATTCCAATAATTCCTTAAAAGTTTCCCTTAAAAGTTTTATTTTATAAAACATCCCCCAAATTTGGCAAGAAAATTCTTGTAAACATTTTCAAAAAATGAGTAAAAATCTTCCAAAAAAAATACTAAAAATATCTAAAGTGATTACATATATATCAGTAAAACTTCTAATATTTTCTTTAAGACCATTCACATAAAAATCAACCAAAATCCAGCGAAATTCGCTGGATTTTGGTTGATATTTTTTTTTTGTGAATGTTCTACAGAAACATTTTTTAACATTTCTTGTTTTCCACCAAAAAATGTTCAGAGATTTCCCAAAAATGTTAAAAAATGTGGACATCAGAAGTTTCACTGTGAAAATATATTTTTTCCCCACATTTTCAAACTTTAAAACGGGTCAATTTGACCTGCAGGACGACATGAGGGTTAACACCTGCAGGGTTTAAATCTGAGCAGGATCCTTTCTGTCCCGCTTCCTTCTCTAATTTAGTTAAATGTTGGTGATTCAGTTTCTACATTCAACAACAATTTAGAGACATTTTGATTCCATAACATTTCAAATTGGTTCAATTTTAGGTTTTATTTTAGTGCACTTTGTGTGTTGGACAGCTGTGGAAGTTACTGCATATTTAATGAGAGAACATTATTCATTCATTTGCATATTTTAACATGGAATTTTACAAAACTCTCATCAAAAAGAGGGTCTTAATATAAAGAATCAACTGATATCAACATGATGGTATCTATTTGTTTACATATTTGATAGTACATAGTGATTTCCAGTCAGAAATATAGAGTTTCTTCTTTAAATGTTATTTTCTTAAAGGGAGTTTTTCCATCTACTCTGAGCCAAAAGTCTCCACTTAAAGCAGAACTTGCATGCACCAAGCCTTTCAATTTTATTCCTCTCTATGTTCTGAAGGTTTTTGCAGAGGAGTTTGTTCAGATATGATCAACACCCTGATTTTTGGAACATTTGATTCCTAAGAACGTGGAAAATAGATTTTTCTCCAGCTGTTGACAGTATTTTCTGATTTATGACGTGATAAAAGAACAAACAAATCCTTCTATTAAAGCCTTACTCCACAATGCTAACAAAATAAAACTCAAATTTTGCTGCTGCCTTCATCCAATATTCAGATCCCTGTTTAGAGCAGCTTTAACAACCATGTGTATGTGTTTAACAAAAGTTGTTTCCTCCTCAGCGCTTCATCATGCTGTTGACGGAGCATCTGGTCCGCTGTGAAACGGGCAGCGTCGACATCAGCACTCCCTGGTACAAAAACTGCATCGAGCGGCTGCAGCAGATCTTCCTCATGGTAAGAAATGAGGCAAAACACCAGATCAGACCTTCATGCTCTTAAAATAACATGGACTTTATACATTTAGGGCGAATTAGAGCACTCAACTTCATTTAAACTCAGAGCTACACTCAAGTAGAGGCCTCATTTATAATACAGCTGATCAAAGACAAACAGAAGCAGAAATTGTAGCTGTAAAAATCAGACAAGACGGGATGGGAAGGACAAGCATCATAATAATTAATTAATTTGATCATCAGTTAATTGGTCCAAGTAATTTGAAAAAGAAAAATCAAAAATACATTAAACATTTATTCCTAGGTATTATTCCATAAAACCGTCAGGAAATCAGGGCACCATAAAATAAAGAGCAGACTGGTGCTGTTTTAAAGCTTGACAAACCATAACCCATGCATCAGGGACTATAGCTTCTGTTTGTGGTTCGCCCATTTAGCCAGCTGAGGTATCTGGGTGCCCGATAAAGAACAAACAATAGAAAAAGTCATATTTCATAAATAACAAGGCATTCCTATGCCGAGAAGTGTACTGCAGTTGTAGTAATCTAGAAAACAACACACAGAAGTATCAATAATCTGGAAAATAACACACAAAAGTGTCAATAATCCAGACAATAACACACAAAAGTGTCAATAATCTAGAAAATAACACACAAAAGTGTCCATAATGTAGAAAATAACACACAAAAGTATCAACAATCTAGAAAATATCACCCAAAAGTATCAATAATCTGGAAAATAACACACAAAAGTAGCAATAATGCAAAAAAAATAACACAGAGAAGTGTCAATAATCTAGAAATATCACACAAAAGTGTTAATCTGTTTCAAAAAGTGTCAAAAACCTGGATATTAATGTACTAAAGTATTAAAAACAATAATAAAACATAAACACAGCCTACCTTGAACAATCACAGCAGCTCCATCTTTAAAGTGTAAAAATCCACAGGATAGAAAACAGGTGTCGGATCACAAACTGGGCTCTAGGCTGATCTTTTGTCTCACATCTGACACTGCTGAACACACGCTGTTAAATTCCATCTCCTGTCGCTGACACGGCGTCTCCCCGGGTCCTGCAGCACCATGTGACCATCCAGCAGTACATGGGAACCCTGGAGAACCTGCTGTTCACGGCCGAGCTCGACCACCACATCCTGGCCGTCTACCAGCAGTTCTGTGCCCTGCAGCTGTGAGACCGACGCATGGGGACCAAACGTGTTCACGCAGTACCCGCTGTGATAAACCGACACATTAGAAACTACCAGCTCTTGCATCAAGAATCTCCTCTTTACAGTTTGTTTTTTTTTAATTCCCCGTTTTGTGTTTGGTGCCATTCAGGTCAGTTATGTGCAGCCGTAACTAAGGACGTCTCTCAAAGTAGGAATTCAAACAAATCTGTTTGACAAATCCTGTCATTAATTAGTGGTGTTTTTTTTTTTTTTTTTTTTTTTTTTTTAAATTGTTGTTTGTTTTGTTTTCATTAAATTTTTACCTCCTGCTCGTATTCTTATGAATGGGTCTTTTAAAAACTGTATGAACTGTCTGAGTGCAGACGGAGCCGGAGAGATGTCCATAGGAGAGGAGATTTCAGGTCAACTCGGAACAATTCTGAATCCAGAGAGCGCTCTACTTTTTTATATTTGTTTTATGTGGAATTGGGAAGTAATTAAAACTCTCCAGAATCTTTATCCGCCTGCTCTCTTGTGTCATCGTTGCGTCTTCTTGGCCCAGAATCAAGGAAAAATTCTGAAGATACTGACCGAACATCCAGAATGATACTAGATGCTCTTCAGTTTAACTTTAGTAACCTTTAGTCTGATCAGCAGCCAGAAATGATGAAATATTTGTATTTGGAGCATGACATTCTTGAGCTGTATTTAGTAGAAGTTAAGCATAAAATGTCAAACTCATTTATTTCATCAGTGTGTTTTTAATAGCCGATATAATTGTACAATTACATCCAGCAGGCGCTTTTATCTAAGATGACGTACATGTGGGAGTAGATACAAAACAGCAAGGACCTGGTCAGGAGGAAACAACCTGGATAAGAGCCACAAAACAAAGAAGTTCTCTAAAAACTGCAACATGAACAGTTAAATTTCTTAATTTAAGCAAAATTTATATATATATAAATGCTTTAAGTGCTCACAGGTGTTGAAAATACTGTAAAAAGTGGCTCCACATCGTACACCACCTGTGTAATTTTGTGTAGGCCCTTCTTTTTTTCTACACAGCTTAAAACAATAAGAGGTTTTGAATCATCTAGACCAGGGGTAGCCAACACGGTGCCCGCGGGCGCCTGGTTGCCTGCAGAGACCATGTGAGTTGCCTGTGTTCTAAAAATAACACTAGTCACCATGAAATTCCTTATAAAAAATTATAGTTGCTGTTCTTTTTAAATCAAAAATACTTACAATAATGCAGATTTTAAATTACAATATTTATTATATATATTTTTTAAAACAAAATGTCTTCGGTGTAAATGAACTTTGACCTTGTCCGGGTCAAAGTTCACTGCGCATGTCCAACCACCACGTCACTCTTTGCTGAAGCGTCCGGGCGCAGACACTTTGGGAAGCAAGTTGTGGTTTTTACCCCCAAAACATGACAGAGAAGTGAAAGAGAAAACACTGTTTTCACGATGACTGAGAGGAAGAGTTCTTTTTCACAACAGTGAAAGATAAATGTACGTGTCCTATTTGCGGGGCGACTATTGCGACGGCAAAGCGGCACAATGTGGAGAGACGTTACTTTAGCCGCTACCAAGCTTCCATGCTAACTAGCCACCTGCTAGCGCACATAGACTGGATGCGCACTACGGACAGGAAAACCCGGGACTTAAAGGCAGCTTTGACATCTGCTACGCGGCGAAAAGTTTCTTCGTGGAGAAAAATGTACCATCAGAAAGGCTTGTTTTACTGACGACAGACGGGGCTCCTCCATGACGGGTCGCCATGCAGGCTTCATTGTACGATGCAGAGGTGATCCAGACTTCCCAGCATTCCTACATTACCACTGCATCATTCACCAGCAGGACATATGTATGTACAAAAGTGGCCGGATTTGATCATGTGATGACTCCTGTCGTGAAGATCATAAATGGCTCCAAAGCCAAACAACCAGGACATTGAAGGTGCTGCTGGAGGAGCTGTTAGCTGAACATGGTGACCTGTTACTACACACAGAAACCCCATGGATCAGCAGGGGAACAGTTTTGCAGCGTTTTTTGTCACTGTTGGTCGAAATCAAAGAGTTCATGCAGTCCAAAGGGGAAGACATCTCGCTGCTTGAGGACACTGAGTGGATTCTTGCCCTTGCATTTTTAACGGACATCACTGGGAAACTGAACCATCTGAACTGTGAGCTGCAAGGTAAAGGTAAGACATGATAAGCTCTGCAACACCAGGCTTCCCACTAACACACATTTACAGACAAAGAAAGAGGTAACATGTTGTCATTCAAAACACCGTGCCATTACACAAAAATGTGAAAAATAATTTGTTGAAAACATGTAATGATTTGTTGTTATGATCTGTTAAAAATGTTGCAATGCTGGTGCAAAATACTGGTGATTAGTATTAATGTGATAGGATTTATTTCAAAATGTGAAAGAGTTGATTTTTTTTTACATAACTGATAATTTGTACAAACATGGGACAGAGTTCATGAATTGTTCAAAAATGTTACAAAGGTGGTAGTTTGCACAAATGAAGCATGATTTGATGACAGTTAATGATTTCCTGAAAAGTTTAGAAGTGACAATTTGCACAGAAATCTAACTGGTGTGATTTTGAACAAAATGCTGCAAATATGCTAATTCATACAAAACTGCCAAGAAAGATATTTACCAAAGTTTCAGAGATGGGATACCTCTGACTTTTAAATATTGGAACAGATTTCCATATATATATATATGTGTGTGTGTGTGTGTTTCCTACCGTCATTGTTGTGGAAGTCGTTGTTAATAATTATTGTAAGGACTAATTAACATAAACGTGATCAGACAGTCTTTTTACATATTATTTTCATTATTATTATTATTGTTTAAAGATGATGGCGCAAGTTTGCTATTGAGGAAGTTTGTATCAAACAAGGTGCCCTTCGTACTACTCAGTACCCTTGAAGTTGCTCTCGGGTTCAAAAAGGTTGGTGACCCCTGATCTAGACTTAAAAGAGCCCCTAACTAGTATGTGCTACATCAGTCATTCCTGCAGTTGAAAAAGATTCAGTTAAAACTGACTGATAGTGACCACTCAGATAGAGAGTACCAGGGCGAAACAGGCCATTTGTCTGCTAGACTTCTGAATGTTAAGCAGAGGTGACCTATCTGGAGGAGGATGATGAAGATGTTCACCTGGTAAGTCCATATATGTCATAAGTTTTTTAATGGTTAAATGGGTCAAACTGAAGAATTTGTGTAAATTTAGGCTATGCAGTTTCCCACTGACAACAGTTATTACCGAGTATAAAACCTACATTTTCACTAACAACACCAACATGAAATGAAAAAATGTATCCATATTATGTGTTAGGGAGGTCTAAGGAGTGAAATACATGCACTGATTTTGCAGGGAAAAATTTGGGATTAAATGGGTTAAACGCCTCGTAACGTTTGTGTTGTCGGCCTTCATGGATCAGGCTCTTTACGGTGCATCCCAGAAATGCTGCATCAGATTGGAAATGTGGAGTTTGGAGGTCGGATTCACATTTTGATTTTCTTTCTTTTTATGGAGTTAATATATTAACACAAAACATACCAAAAATACTTTTAACAATCATTTATTTTTACATTTTTTACTTTAAAATGGGTCAGTTTGACCCGCAACAAAACAGGAGGGTTAAAGTATCTCAGATTTTCTCTTTGGGAAATAAACCAACAGTTTACTTAGTCCTCTTTATGACTAGTGAAGAAAGAAAAGCTGAAACCATTCAAAACATTCAGAAATGTGTGCTCATCAATGACAAACCAGTGATTTGGCATCAGACAGTTTATTTTGACAGAATCAGTACAGTTTGTCTTTTATTGCACAAAACCAACAACTGTCTCCATCTGTAACGTGCAGTCCTTAACAAAGCAGCGTTACATACAACAATAAGGCACTAATAGGTAGTTAAAGCTCGTTTTTTTTTTTTTTACAGTGGCACAACAGTTATTTAGTCAGTATTGCTGTATTATATGTTTTATTGGGTTTGTCTGCTCATTGTAACTGGAAACAGTCTGGTTTCACTTCAGATGCTTGTGTCTAAAAGTTTTGAGAAATCTGCCAAAAAAACCCTGTAAAGTTATACATTTTACTTGGAGCATGTTGGCAAACAGTAGCTTTAATAGCGGTTTTAGAAGAACAGATTGACACACGGTTGTGCCTAATATGATGAGACAAGACATCCGGTTTTCTTGTCTGTCTCAGAGAATCAAAATGAAAGTTATTTGCTGTAAACACACGCATTCACTGCAGCTTAAAGAACCAGTGTGTAGGATTTAGGGGGCTGTTTATCAGTAATGGAATACAGCTTCCATAGTTATGTCTTTATTATCAATGAAGGGCTACAAATTGTGTTTTTGTTAGCTTAGACTGAGCCTTTTATTGGAGCGGAGACCCCAGAGTTCAGACTGTACATTTTTAAAATAACCTGATGTACATTTGGCTGCCATCCCCAGTGAGGTAGTTTCCTTGTGCAGAGATGCACAGCTCCTAGTGTGTTATAGTCTCTGCTCCTGTCCCTGTTCTTCTCCGTCCTTCTCCCTCCTTGTTCCTGTCTGTCCTCCATCTCTCCCTATTCTCACTCTCTCTGGTCTCTCTCTCTCTCTCTCTCCCTCACTCGCCCCATGTCACCTCTCCCTCCTTGTCTGGTACCTCTGTCTGCACCTGTTGGTCTGTCTTTCTGCCTGTCTCACTCTCACTCACCTGCCTGCACTCCTGATTACAGTTATGTGAATCACCTGCACTGATCAGCCCATTTACCTCACCTGTCTGCAATTACACCTCCACTATATAAACCCAGCTCCTTCACTCACTCTCTGCCGGATCACAGACTTATATCCCCACTAGACTCTGCTTCCCCACTTTTGGACTCTGTTCCCCATCTTGTGAATACCCCTCCTTAGCTTAGTTTGTCAATTCTGTTTAGTTTTGTAGACTTCCGTTTTTGTATTCATAGTTTGTTTGTAGAGTTCTGAGTAGTTTGGTTTAGTTCTGCTCCCCCAGTTCAGTTCTCCATTTATGTATTGATTTAGTTATTTGGTTAAATAAATCTCTTGAACGATGAATTCATGGATGTGAATGTTGAAGAAAACAAACATGCTTAGTGGGTTAGTGAGGTATGTTGAGCTAAAAGTCAGAGCTTTCAGTATCATGAAGGTGGCTGTTTTAACCTGCTAGGTCACCATGGTAACTGATGCTGTGGAGCTAACCTGGTCCAGGTTCAGTTCAGAGTTTAGATTTAAATCTCTTTTATGGAGCGTACTACTGTGTAAAGCTTGCGCCTCTTGTGTCAGTTTGTATATTTGCCATTTGGGGAAATGGTCATACTCGCTTATATAAAACCATTTCTAGTTTAAAAGGGTAAATGACTTATGACTTTATGTTTGGGACAACAACTGCTGAATTTAACCTGAGAACATACTTTCCCCCTAAAATGGATCTTTGTTATAGAATACAACTCTTCACTTGTGAAGTTAATTTTGTTCGTCTTTGCGCTCACGTGTGACACTGAGATTTCCATCTGTATGTTACTAAAACCACTGAATGAAGCCGTGCAGTTACAGTATCGCATACTGTATGCATGATGTTGCCATGGGAACACCACATGTATTCAGCTGGTGATGCAGAAATCATATCAATAGGTTTTATGTTTGGTCCTGATTTGCTGTCAAGTCTGTTTCCATGCTGGTACTGCAGCTGATAGAACATTGATTGTTCTACTGGTATTTATTACAGAGAATATTCAATCGGTAACATTAATTTCATTTTGATTTGGCCATAAACTAAAGTGATTTCCTGCATTATGGGACAATGTCAGACCTAAATGCACTTCAATACAATATCATGCTTAACCCTCCTGTTGTCCTCATTTACGGGTGCAAAAAAATATTGTTTTCTTGTCTGAAAAAAATCCAAAAAATCAGCAAAAAAATTCCCCAAATTTCTGAAAAATTGCAAAACCTTCAGGAAGAAAACTCCTATAATTCCTTGAAAGTTTCCCTTAAAAGTTTTATTTAAAAAAAAAAAAAAAATATCCCCCAAATTTGGCAAGAAAATTTTTCAAGAAAATGAGTAAAAATCTTCCAAAAAAAATCCTAAAAATATCTAGTGATTACATATATATCAGTAAAACTTTTAAATATTTTCTTTAAGAACATTCACTAAAAAATCAACCAAAATCCAGTGAAGTTTGCTGGACTTTGGTTGATTTTTTTTTTTGTGAATGTTCTTAAACATTTTTAACATTTCTTTTTTTTCACCAAAAAATGTTCGAAGATTTCCCAAAAATGTTGAAAATGTGGACATCAGAAGTTTCACTGTGAAAATATATTTTTTTTCACATTTTAAAACTTTAAAACGGGTCAATTTTGAGCTGCAGGACGACACGAGGGTTAAATATATAAAGCTTAATAACTATTCTATAGCTCTTACTTGCATTAATTGCTCAAATAAATACATTATGCATGTTTTCTACAAGCATGTCTTGCATTATTTGCAGTAGCAGCGTTTAACCATCAGAAACGCTTCTGTTCCTCATTTTTCTCCATTAAAACAACCTTTTGACTAAAGCAGCTCCACACGATTATTTCATTTTGTGTGGAAGAAGAATCACATGACGCATTAAATGCCTCTTATGTGAACAGAAAGTCTTAAATAACAAAGAAAGTAGAAAACCGCCTTCGTGACACCTGTTAACTCTGAGGTTTTAGTTTTTGTCGAGCCGACTCACAGAGAGAAAGCCCAGCTACGTCAAAGTGGCGTCGTAATATTCAGTCCTCTGGTGCTCCTGACTTGATGTGGGTGTCTCATGTTTTTATGTTAAAGCAGTGGCCTCAGTGGCTCTCCTGTATGCTTAAAAAAGAGGTTTTCAGTTGGCTGCAATCTGCAACCTCACCGCTAGATGTAACTAAATCCTTCATACCGGTCCTTTAAAGCTGCTGCGTTCTGAAGCTGAACATGAGTCAGGGTGGTGATGGAGCGTGGACACATGAACTCAGAATGCTAACAACTGCCCAACAGTTAGAGGATCTACATCTTAAATTTCACTGAAAATGAAAAATATGCGTTTTTCCAGAGTGTTTCTATGGAGAGCGACCACACTGCTGCTGAGTGCTACAGTACCTGTGATTATTTTCTCCAAATACTACCTCCCTACCTGATCATTTGGGTGTTTGACAGCCATGTAAACAAAGTAACTGCATGCTGCTTTGAGGAAACTCAGGATTTGTGTGCGTTTCCTCTCCACAACAACAAATTTGGAGGAATCAGAAGAGTCTGCAGCATCCTCTCTAATAATTATATGGTTTAATTCTGTACCAGCAACACATTCAGGCTCATTTTGGAGGTTGGACTTTCTCTCCCAGTACCTGAATCAAAGTTAAGTTATGTTATTTAAGCGTTAATGCCACAATGATTTAAATACACGATTGTTACATTCTGTATCCATAACAGACTGGTTACTTTATGATCTACACAAACTCACCTCCTTAAGACGACTTTTTTGTGCGTAAAAAAATCTGATTATTACATAGAAGCAGCAACATACCCAAAAAGTTTGGCCCAAATATACAAAAAGAATCTAAGTCCGTCTGAATGTCGTGATTTCAACGACAGCAAAATAAAAACTTATAAGTAACTAAACTGAGAACAAACTAGTTTCCTCCTCCGGTGCAACCTCACCCATAATTCCCTTTGTTTTAAGCGGCTTCATGTCTCCACGCTTGGAGCGTCCTCACTGCTGCTCGACTTGTTGCTTTGTTTAGTCCCGTACGTCGCCTCTTCTTCGGCCTCCAGTCGTCTGTAGCGAGTGTTGAAGAAGATGAGGAAGCAGCAGGTGAAAAAAGTGCAGATTCCCGCCATCACCAACATGGGCACTGAGGGAGGCAACCAGAAGATCGACAGGAAGTTAACATTTTTCTTTAACTTCATCATCAGAATTAATATTTAGTGTTACTTTTCCATGCAATTCTTTGATACAAGAAGTACATTGACCATATACTGGATAAAAAAACAGGAACAATATAATTTTCCATAACAGTATGGCAGATTATTCTACTATTGTTTGACAACAAATGAAGATTCTGATCAATGTTTTAATCATTACATAGCAAAAGTAAAACACATTTGCCATATTTCTTTATTACACGTGACAGAAATGGAACTTTTTAGAATTTTGGATTGTTGGTCAAATAAAGCAAGATGTGATTTTATGAACAAACTAGTCAAATTATCAAGAAAATAACTGTCAGATTAGACAGTAATGAAACTAATAACTGTTGTGGGGTGGAGCTGTTAAAATGAGGAAAGCTGCAAAGACGGTTCAGCTCTAATTTGAGGTCCGTTAACTGCAGTCAGACACTCATGATGACCAATTCAGCTAATATTTGATGCTTTAAATTGAGCACATTAAAAATCCACGAGCATTCAGAGGTGTGATGGAGGTGTAACATCATGTGACTTACCCTTCCAGCTCAGGACTACGTCTCCACAGGTGGACAGAGGAGCGCTGATCCGTTTGGTTAAAGCCTGAAGGAGGATGATGTAGAGAACCGACTGAACCTGTCTGAAAGACCGAAACATGAGTTTCATATGAGCAGATCCAGTCCAACAGATGATCACTGTTAAGATGAATATTAAACAGTGGAGCAGCATTATAGCTTTACTTACTTTTTCAATATATTTCAGTTTATCTTCCAGTACGTTATGAGCTTTAACAGTGCTTTCTCTCAACAGAAGCATATTACATGTATGACATAAGAACTGTGAAGATCTGCCTATGTGGACCTGTTCATTCAGGGTATCTGCGGATTTGAGGATGTTAACTTTAAATCCCATGTGATAAAATATTTTAATTTAATCACCACAACAGCGACTCTAAAGTTCAGGATTTTGGCAATTTTTTTTTCTTTTGGCTGCTAACATGTGAATTATTGTAGTTTAATACTAAAACCACACATACAGAAGCCTCTTATCCATGTTAGATTTAGCCGCTGTATATATTGTATTATGTGCAATATATTACAGTGAGCACATTCTCCCAGAAAGTTAAGGTTTGTTACTAAACAATGATGGGTTTATCACCTCTCCTTGTTCACAGTTTGAAGATCTAGTGCATCTACAAGTCCAAATTTACCTTCTTTTCTCTAAACTGGAGCTATCTAACAATAATATCCTCCTGGAGTCACTCATGTCTCATCAAAACCACAAAATCGAACATTTTCTGCAGCCTGACCTCAATCTAATTCTTTACACAGATATGCAAAAAAATACACAAAATAGATCTCATAGTCCACCTCTGGAAGATTTCTAATACTTTGAAAGATGGATTTAAGGAATTAAGAGCCTAATTTTGCATTAATTAATTTAAAATTTTAATTCTAAAAATGTGCAGACACCAGATATATTTTGATAAACTTCTGTAAAAGCAGAAAATTTTGAGTCCTAATCAGACTTTAGTCTATTTATTGCTGTCTAATGTGTGTAAGTGGTGCTCAGACTGTAGTACCCTGATATGAAGATGAGTCCAGCGGATGTGGCTTCTCCAACTGGATACGAACACTCCACCGACAGCTCCATCGCCACCGGGTAAATGGAGAAACCAAACAGGCCAAAGAGAGCGCAGACGGCGGCCACGGCGGCTTTCTGCTGTGGCATCAGAGAAACCTGATGGGCAGAGAGCAGACAGAAGAAAAGCTTTGAGCTGAAGTGCAAATTTATGAACACCAAAAGTAGAACCATTCCACCACACTAATATCCGATGCTGTCGCTATCCCTCGCACATCTTTTTTTTTTTTTTTTTTTTCTATTTTTCAAAACCATACAGAGTTAAGCTCAGAAAAGGGGGCTACGTTGCTCTTTAAGTTTGTCACAATTCTCCAGAAACCTCTCTCTTCATTAACCTCGCAGTCATAGATCATCTACTGTGCTTTAAGTAATAAATAAATGGCTGTTCTTACCACTGAGAAGGCGATGCATGACAAAGCAGTGAAGCTCATGTTGATCTTTGTGGCTTCGATGAACTTCTTGGTCTTGTCGACGTACAGACCCAGAGCGCCGGCGCCGATGATCCCAAACACGATGAAGAGAGCGCCGCACAATCCGGCAAAGTCCTGTGAAGGTCGGATTTTATAGGTTTAGTGAGTAAATGACCAAATTAGCAAGTGTTCCAGAAAGACCAACAGGATTCATGTGCTTTTATTTTGCTGCATATTTGATATTTGACATTTTTCAGCTTCTCTCTGTATATAGTCTCAATCATGCTGCCTGTGCTGTTCTTTTTCATTAAATTGGCTATAATTCTGCCACTCCATGTATATTTTTCCTCATTGCTAATCGAGACGGTGCAGTTATCCTGCTGTGTACTTACATCGGTGTATCCCTGCATGCACAGGATCTGCTCCAGCAGTGTGGAGAAGCAGGTGAAGACAGCCATGCCCGAGCCAAAACACAGCAGCAGGATGAGGTAGGCTTTGTTCCTCAGTAACTACACAAGAAACAGACCGGTGGATTTGTGAGAAAAGCCTCATGGGAAAAACAAACTCACTGCAGCAACAGCATTTCAACAAGGTAAACATGCACAGAGAGCAGAGAAAATGATGAGTATAACTGGAAATAAACAAAACAAATGGTAAAGCAATTATGCTGCAGGTTTAAAGAGATTTTCTGATTTTGCACCTGTCTCTTTTTACTTTATCTGCCTCCCTACCTTGCTTCATTTACGCCTGCAACAGAACTGAAATACACACCTAAGGTAAACCTGCAAAGTTTAATGAAAGGTGAATATGAATATATAACCCTCAACAAAACAATTTAACAGTCCTTGAGGTAATCGTGCTTGCTGTCCTGTTCCACTGAGAAAATGAACCAAATCTAAGCTTAAAATTATAATATTTCATCAAAATCACTTTAATCTACATGCCTCAAAAATACAATATTTGAGAAGTCATGATTCATTCAAACATTCTGTGACTTTTCAGCTGAACTGCAGGATGGGTGATCCATCCATCCACTATCTATACATCACTTGATCCTCATTAGGGTTGTGGGGGGGCTGGAGTCTATCCCAGCTGACTTATGGTGAAGACAGGGGACACCTGGACAGGTCACCAGTCTATCACAGGGCTAAATATAGAGACAAACAATCACATTCACATTCATACCTACGGACAATTTAGAGTTACCAATTAACCCCAGCATGTTTTTGGACTTGGAAGAAGCCAGAGAACACAGTGAGAACTCAAGAATGCACAGGGAGAACATGCAAACTCCATGCAGAAAGATCCCAGGGACGCAAACCGGGGATCTTCTAGCTGAAAGGCAACAGTGCTAACCACTGATCCCCTGAACAAAATACAGATAAACACAATTACAAAGTGTATAACAGTATTGTGAACAGCAACACAATACTGTTATACGCTTTGGATGTATTTTGGATGTATTTTGTTTAGCCACTGTCTGTAAAAGAAATATACTTTGAAAAATAAAAAATAAAGCTTAAAGAAAACGGTCTGTAGAGAAGCAAGTTGCTAGAAGGTACATGCAGAGTAACTGGTGGAATATCTTTGAGAAGTTGATTTGCAGTAGTTTTAAAAACAGTTGGAAGAGTTTGTAAAAATACAGTTAAATATTAATAGTACATAGAGAAACTATTGTAAGGACTTTTACATATAATTTCCATTTTTTTCAACTTCTGTAAAACAAGAAAAAATTCAACTTTTGTTTTTGATTTACCCTATTATGCCTGTGTTATACTGAACAGAAGCTATTTCTGAGTTCTCTCTACTTCTAGCCATGGTTGTGTTGTTCCCACAAAGGGACAAGACTTTACATTGCAGTGAAAAATGAGCCCACACTGAGCAGAAATGTGACAGAAGCACACCCTGCTTGGGTTATAACAAGGACTTGTTATCAGCACCACATTCAGGTGGAAATGTCAAGGAGGCAGAAAGAACATCGTCACTCCAGACACACTCATCATGGCCTCTGTTAGAAACCTCCCTGCAGCAGACAGAAATGTCAGCCGCTGCAGGAAGAAACCACATCAATGCAGGTACACATGCTGCTGGTGCAGAGAGGAGCTCGCAAATGTCACCTTCAAAGAAAAGAATGCTGCTGTTAGAAACGTCAGAGCTGAGCTTTGAAACCCATCATTATTTCCATTACTGTTTAATTCCCTTTCTGTCCTTTCATTAAATCGTTCCGTGTGCATACTGTAAATGTAAAAGCAAGCAGTGAAATCACTGCGTGGTAACTGGATGTCTCTTCTTGATATGGTTTTGTAGAATTGTTTCTGACACCAGAGTTATATCTGTTGTTATGTTGTTGCTTCTTTTTAGAGCTTCTGCAGTGAGTTTAACCCCTTAAGATACAGTTTAATTTCTCCTTTAAACCTTAGATGCATGCATGATTGGACCCTACACTCTTCTATAAGTGGGTCAAAACTGACCCGTATAAGAATCATGTGTTTTTATGCCATTTTTACAATTTTGGTTAAGAATAATCACTTTTATATTATATTTTTGTCCACACAAAAACGGTTTCCTGTTTGAAATATGTTTATTTTTCACTTTATAACAGATATTGAACATTGTGATAATTGAAAAAGAAGACTGACACTTCTGACATAGTGTGTGTGGTCCACAGTAAATATATTCCTGACAGTCACAACTGATAAGAATCTCAGGTTTCCATGAGATTCTGTGGGAAATGCAGAAGGGTTATTATTGACCCTCTTATGGAAGTTTGGGGTAGTGATACAAATATTAGAATTTCTTAAAAAGGATAAAAGGCAACTTAAAAATTTAAATGGAATGATATCAAAAACACATTTTTTCAGGAATAGCCGGAAAATTAAATGATAAAAACTTTTTATTATAAAAAGAGAGCAAAAGAAACGACCCCATCGGGTCATTTTTTACCCACTTATGCATCTAGGGGTTAAATAGATTCAAGGTTGCTAAAATCATTCTAAACCGAACAGCAGCGTGCTTCAATTCTGTACTAAATTATGTCGTGTTTACACAAAGCAACGCTCAAAAGAAGCTATTATGGAGCGGACATATTTAGTATATTTTAAATCCAATCCAAACCAAATCAACTTTTATTGTCATTTAGCTGGACTTACAACCGTAGTGCAGGCAAGATGAGGTGTTTCACTAGGCATCCAATAAAAAAAGAACGAGTTTAAACACACACACTCCGTGAGATGGATTGCAGCTAAAATGAAAATGAAATTGTCTCAGTTTAAAGTGTCCACAGTAGCAGCCTGTGGTTAAAGTGCCTGTTAAAGTGACTCATCATTAAAACTGAAGGTGCAGAAGTGTGCAAGTTCTGCACTAGAATGTCAAATTTAGTTTTTCTGTTCGGATGCAAAACATTAGATCCAAAGTGTGAACCAGAATTATGAAGTTGTGGACCAGAGAGCTAAGACAACAAGCTGAAACTCACTGTGAAGCTTTGTGCAGCCAAAAATCAAAAAGAGCTGCAGATTCCGCTAATAATTGAACATCATCACATTGTTCTCACATTTCCATTTGAGTTATTGTTATAAAAAAATGACTGAGTGATTAATTGTCTGCTTAATTAATAACTACGTGGGATCTTTCTGCGTGGAGTTTGCATGTTCTCCCTGTGCATGCATGGGTTTTCTCCGGGTTCTTCCTCCCACAGTCCAAAAACATGCTGATGTTAACTGGTGATTCTAAATCATCTATAGGTGTGAATATGAGTGTGCTTGTTTGTCTCTATGTGTAGCCCTGTGATAGACTGGTGACCTGTCTGGGCGAACCGGTAGCTCACCTGGTTGAGCGAATGACCCATACAACAGCAGCTACAGTCCCCGATGCAGCGGTAATTGGTTCGCGTCCGACCCATGGCCATTTGCTGCTACTCTACTCCCTACGTTTTCTGTCTCTCTCTCCACTGTCTTATATAATAAAGTCTAAAAAGGCCAAAAAATTAACTTTAAATCTAAGTCAGCTGGGATACACTCCAGCCACCCACGATCCTGATGAGGATTAAGTGGTTTTTAGATAAGGGATGGATGATTATTTGTCTTAATTATAGATAAAAATCTAACCGATGCAGCTTCAGATTTTGAGTTGGTGATATCTTCTTCCTTGTGTGTTCTTACCAGTTTGATCCCCTGTACGTAGGGCTCTGATCCGGAGGACTCGGCGCTCGCTGATGGCGGTGTCGGGGGGGCGCTGCTCCGTATCCCCACTGTTGCTAGGAAACAGATGATGCATGTCGGCACTGCATAGGCAAGCAGCTAGAGGACAAACACGTGCAATGTGGTGATAAATGGGTGTTAGCACCTTAAATCAAAGACAATTTATCATCATTAGAGAGCGAGGCGACCAGAACCAGCATTCAGCAGCTGCAGGTTTCTGTATTAGCAGGTGCAATCCCACAATTCCCTGTGGGAGTCCTCTAATTCTAAAGCAATAGAGTTGTTGTTTTTTCAGATTTTTTGATATTGTTACCTCACACCACAGGGGAATGGAGAGAGGAGAGCCTAACACATAAAAAAGACTCCTCAGTTAGCTGGTGTGTGTAATGGATGTAACCAAAAGTGTGTATTGTTCTACATATTTCTTTAACAGGTGGATCATCTGGAAGATATTGGTGATCCCAAGACGAGTCAGGCTTAATGAGGAAATCTCATCTGCCTCCTCTCTGCTCCTGTAAACTATGATTTTTCGGAAAAGGTATTCACACTCATATTTCACATTTGTACTGTTTTATCTCGCACACCCCCGACTATAACTTGGCATAGAGTTGTGCCTACCAAATTGAAATTATTCAGCACGGTTATTTCACAAAGCTGCATCTCTCCACGGTTTTATTTTCAGCAATTTTGTAGAATTTTTACAGATTTTGATTCTTTACAATCTGAAGTTTTTACAGAACATCCATCAGCTTTTAACTCCAAGGCACCTTTGTTTCCATTCTCTAGCCAGTTAGGACTAAAGAGGTTTCTTGGATGAGAGGTGAAATGTCCTCAAGAACCAAAAAGAGAAGTCCAGACTGTGTATTTATGTATGCAACAGATACAGAGCTAGATTAACATTAATTATTACTTCTAAGAAAAATATTCTTGTTGCTGCAAAATGCTCAGTTTAACTCACCAGCTAGTCGTTAAGTGATACTGAACAATTGTGCAAATGTCCTGAAACCAAAACAATGACTTAAAAGTGGCTAAAAGCTACTGGCCGATAACACCCTTTCACAAAAACATCCTTATTTAATGAATGAACTGAAACTGCTGCTGTGTTTGTTCAGTATATGTTTGAGAAACATCAACCTTGAGGTCAGATGGATACTGAAATACCTAGATGTTAACACAAAATAATCAAATTGTACTATACAGTAAATGAAACAAAGTCTAATGAGTTGGGAATGCTTTCTGAAGACTTTGTTTTAGTTGAACTCACCAGTGCTGGGATTTTGGCAGATGTTTCCACCATCATAGGAGAGATGATGTTAGCAAGAAGGACGCCGAGGGGGTTGGCTGAGAAGAGGAAAACGGAAGTGCAACTGAGGGTTATTCTGCTTTCTACTCCATATTGAGAATCAGTGCAGTCTTCCGTGACTTCCTGTTCCCAGTTTCAGTCGTCTCAGTGACAATACGGAATATAAACAGAGCATCTAGAAGGAAAACCTTAACTCAATGTCTGCTTTGTATTTTCTATTTTCTTTAACATGCTTTTCTTTAAGTATATTAATCTCTTTTTTGTTTTTCTGTACATAATGAAAGCTTCATTTAAAGATTGTGTGCAGAAAAAACTTTGCTGATGAGCCAAAATGTGAGAGCACTTTGCAGCACGTGCTGAAACTGACTCAGTTCCTATTTAACTTGTGCGTATTAATACTGAACAAATCTGACAGAAGGGCTGTGAACAATGACAGGAAATAACATTACCGTTCAAAAGTTTGGGGTCACCCAGGCAATTTCATGTTTTCCATACTAACTCACACTTTTATTCATGTGCTAACATAACTGCACAAGGGTTTTCTAATCATCAATGAGCCTTTCAACAGCATTAGCTAACACAATGTAGCATTAGAACACAGGAGTGATGGTTGCTGGAAATGTTCCTCTGTACCTCTATGGAGATATTCCATTAAAAATCAGCTGTTTCCAGCTACAATAGTCATTTACCACATTAACAATGTCTACACTGGATTTCTGATTAATGTTATCTTTACTGAAAAAAAATGCTTTTCTTTCAACAATAAGGCCATTTCTAAGTGGAACCAAACTTTTGAGCGGTAGCGAGCAGTTGAAAAGATTAGCAGTTATTATAATTTTAATGTGCTTTATTTAACTTCAGTTGTTTTGTGTATGAGTTGAGTAAATTGGAAAAGAAGGATGAAGAAACATGATAAATGAGTGAATCACAATAAAAACCACAGCTCTACCAGTTTCTATTTATAGCTTTGATCACTTCTTTGACTTTAGATAGATACTTCACTGATCCTTTGCAAGAAATTGTGTACATTTTCTCATTTTTTCTTGTGAAAAAACCCCTATAAATTCATTCACAAAAAATTGCTCTTTTTTAAGATTGAAACATTGGAGGGTATATTAAGTGCAGTACAAGCTAGCAAAACCACACCCCTTACAAGTGTTTTTTTAAAATTTTTTTTAAATCTAATAACCTGCAGACATTCTTTAAAGAGCGTATACATGCTTTGGGAACTATTTGGTAAATGTCAGGGTGACTTACACATAGAGGCGATCATGTTAGCCGTGGCACGCTGATGCTCGGGGAACCACAGAGCTGCCACCTTGGTGGGGGTGAAAATGATGAGGGGCTGAGCCAGGGCAGCTAAGGTCTGACCCAACATCACTATCGAGTAATGGAACGTGTAACCTGGATACGGCGGCGTGCCCATGTAGCGCAGCACGGCTCCGAGCATGTTCAGCCAGGCACCTAAGATCAGCTGTAAAGACGGCAGGAGGGTGAAAGGTCAAAATGCTGCAACGGACTCAGGATGTATTCCCTCCAGCTAACTCTCAGAGATCATCTGTCTATCAGGACGTATTTGTGGAAGGCTTTCTTCTCTACTGAGATCAGTTTTAATCCTAATTATTCTATCGTGCAGCTGCTTATTGCCAGTCTATTATTATATTGTATGTGTAGGGCGGTGGTTAGCACTGTTGCCTGGGTTTGAATTTCAGCCTGGGGTCTTTCTATGTGGAGTTTGCATGTTCTCCCTGTTCCTGCGTGGGTTCTCAATGGGTTTTCTGGCTTCCTCCCACAGTCCAAATATATGCTGAGGTCAAATGAGGATTCTAAATTGTCCATAGGTGTGAATGAGAGTGTGCTTGGTTCGCTTGCTTCACGTTGACTCAGCTAGGATATGGCATGTGTTATGCATCCGTAAGTTATGTACAGATATACGAATCATGTGATCTAAATATGTAGCAAGCGGAAGGAATTGATGGGACTCAGAAACACCCCCACAATTTAATCAATTGTTCCTTGTATCATTTCTGATGGATAAGTCCCGATGAGTCAGCAGCGGTCGATTTGTTGTAGGATCACAATCATGTGATCGTCAGCAGGCAGCTGATGTAGTGTTCACTTGTTGTCATAGTTACAGTGATGCTATCTCGGAATGATACAGAAATCTTTAACAAACCCAAGGTCCTTGTGTCATTTCTCACCTTCCCTGAAAACTTCATCCAAATATGTTATTCCGTTTTTGAGTAATGTTGCACACTGACAGACAGACGGACAAACCAGCGCCGATCGTCACATAACTCCGCCTCATTCCTTGATGAAATAATTCAAACTCCTGTTAATGTTGCCTTCTTACTAAGACGCCGTATTCAGTTTCACTCTCAGAGAGGAATATGAATGCAACCTGTTTCTTATTCCTTGATTCAGCCTCCGTCTCAGACCTTTCAGAATCAGGATCTATGACTGATTATATCCTCCCATTCTCTGTTTATTTCCTCCACACTTCTAAAGTCAGTAGCTGCTTGGTTGAAGCTTTGTGCTGTAGGAACCACACTTTGCCATGGCTCATACAAAAACACTCAAAGAAGACATAAACTGTATCTCTCAGTAGAATAAAATAGAGGGAATGGCAGGATTCTCATTTAGTTTTTCTGGAAAAGCTGATAATATTCCCCTTCCTCTTTGCCCCAGTTGTCAGAGTGTATTTTGTACCGTGATCCGTAAGCCGAGGGTGTCCAGCATCCAAGTGGTCCCGAAGCTGAGCGGTATGGCCACCACCATGAAGACCAGCGACAACCAGTTGATCAACTCCAGACTGACCTTCAGGAACTCGGCAGACTGGTCTGCTACTGGTGCAAAGGTGAGCCATAACTGGGAACAAACATAAAGATTTGTATTCAAAAATCAGGCCTGAAGAAGTATTACTTTGAAGAAGTATTAGTTACTCTTAAATTAACTCTCAACATCATTTTAGCACTAATTTATACAAATAAAGTCACTGTGGACCGATGCTGAAGTTAATCTTGAATTTTGAGCGCTTGGGAAAATATTTTAAAACTTGAGAATAGGATCAGTCTCTTAAGAGCTGAGATATAAATATAAGAGATCAATTTTCTAAGAGAGTGTAATCAAGATTATCATTAATCCTATAAGCTCTAGGCTCATTTTAGGATAATTTCCCTACCTTTACTTTTAGACTTTTATCTTGATCATTAATATACGCATAGTAGTCATATCCAGCAACACTTCAAATATAAATGATCAATATGTTGTTTACATATGATCAATCTGGAATATGAGATCTCTCTGGTGCATTTTTATATCCTCAATATCAAATCAAACCAGACAGAATAAAGCCTGAATGGCCTTTAGTAAATCTGCAGCGTGTAAAGCTTTGAACTGACCCTAGCCTGTAATTAAAAATGTCATCTCAGTGGAAAAACGGTAAAACTGAAAGCTTATTTTAGCAGGATGCCAACACAGATATTTCAGTCTTTGCTTTTTCCTCACTGCTGTCAGTTAATGTGCACCCCTGATCAATAATGTGAATTAAGAGCTTTATCGCAGAGTAATTCAGCTGCAGGTCTATTAAATGAGTGCCTAACAACCATTATACTGAATAATATTGATTCTATCACATTTTTCTTACACTGTAAATACAACTTTTTCACTCATCACATTTTCTGATTAGGTGTTGACTTTAAATTGTTAACACTTTCACAATGTGTTTTGTCAGTAAATGCAGATCCACTTTGCACTTTAATGACCTGATTTCCTCAAGTATGTTGAGTCTTATGACATGGACACGGTATTGTAAAAATCACGAGTTCATGTGAAAAAGAACTGATATATATAATTAATTAATCCTCCCTCGTGTTCTGCTCTCACATGACTCGTGCATCTCGACTTGTTATTCTGCTGAGATGTTTTAATGCTACTAGAAACCACAGTACTGTGACGGAAAGTTGCTGAGATGGTGAAAAACATGTTCAAGGAAAAACTATTGCCTGCTGAATAGTCTGTCATACCTTCACCCCGATCAGATGTGATGAATATGTGTGGATTTAGAGAAGGGGGTATGTAACTAAGTAGATTCATTCAAACAGTACAAATACAATTTTTATTGTTATACTGCTTTATAGTCCCTTCTCACTACATTTCTGTCACAATTATTGATACTTGGCTGCTTTTTAGATCACTTTTGAACATTTTATTATATCTTTATTTTAGCCCTGTTGTACTTTTTTTTTTTTTTTTTAAACTCTAGGGCTTCTTTCACGTCCTGTATTTTAACTACTACTCCCACTGTTTAGACTAACTGCACGTACTTTGACTAATGTACAATGACCTGACCTGTAAATTCAACCCTGGCATTCAACAAAGGCAGCACCTGTACTGTTGTCTGTTGCGTGAACAATGGAGAAAACCTCATTCATGCAGTTGAGCTGACTCAAGCCGGTCAGCTGATTGGGACACACAATGCCAGTCTTGTCCACAACAGGGAGGAAAGCCTCTGAGGCGTTTTACACTTTTCACACATTCCCCGTACCAATAACAGCTGCCACCACTGACACAAAGGAACAACATATTCTGTAAACTGCACTGAACATAATGCATCTGCAAGGGGCAAATTTATAATTCTGGTTTTCACATAGCATATATTAAACAACCAAAGATCAATTTATCTTCTAAGGCATTTTTAAAGCAACAATGCTTCTTCAAACAGTTTCTTTGGGGAATATCTTTGGGTTTTAAGGTTTCATGCTGGGTTTTAAGAAACTGTGATTGCAAGAAGAAGAAGAAAACAAAAGGAATCTGCGGATTAATCTCTGCCTGCCTCTTGGGAAAATAATCAAATCATGTGCAATATTATGCCAATTTCTGTGAATCCCATCACCTTTGTTTACAACTTCGTCATGTGTTTACATTCCCTAGATATTATTTATACATTTTTTTATACTGTGTATGCTATCAGTTATTTTATTCTATTGTATCCAATCTTGTTTTTTATATTCTAACTCAGAGAGTAACACCATAATTTTGTTGTATTGTTGTCTGCAGCAGTACAATGACAACAAAGGTGTTGAATCTGTAATGAAACTCAGTTTTAGCTGTAGTCTTAGTTTGAAAAAGTTAGTTTTGAAGACTACACCAATAATGGGAATAGACCGATTGAATATTTTCTTTTTTCTTCACTCCTCTATGACAGTAATTGGAATATCTTTGAGTCGTGAACAGAACAAAACATCTGCCTTCTTGGGATTTGGAAAACACTAATCAACATTTTTTTTTACCATTTCATGACATTTTGGATGAAACAACTGATTGGTTCATGATGAAAATAATCGAAAAATTCATTGACAATGAAAATTACTGTGAGTAGCAACATTAACTTCACTGGAAAAGTAGGGCTGGTTGGTATTTTTAAATCCATCCAATCTAAATTTCATTTAGCCAAACAAAAATACAAATAACCTAGCTGTGCAAACAATAGATTTACTCAAAAAAATACAATCTACTGTAAAAATTAGAGTCATTAGGATATGAAATAATTATATTGACATATTTTCACAGCTTTGCAAAACATATTTTGGTTTGTTCCGCAAAAAGCACTAGAGTCCAATAGACAGTCATAATATTACATAAGTTAATTTATGTATTCCTATCTCAATAATTTATTTTAATTTCTCTTAAAAAAAAGACATCTGGTATTACATGCTCTTTTAGAAATCTTTCCTCTTCTTCATTTTTTTCACTGAACTCTAACATACAATGTAGTTTAAAAGGCTAACAATCACCACAGGTTTTTCTACGCCCTAATTAGGCCCGTTAATGTCGCTCAGACTGATGAGGAACTGGCTCATCAGCTGTTATTTGCCACATCATGAATGACTCTCTGCCAGCTGAGCTCCTTTTGTGAGTGGGAGCACCAGCTCTGTGGAGACAAAAGCTCCCACAGAGAAGACGAGTCCCGTGGGGGCTGGAAGTAGGTGAGGGAGGGTCTCGGCTTGCATGACTGATGGCGGGCTGCAGGCACGCTCCACTTTACAATGAAAACATCTCCAGGGAAGGATCCTAAGTTACACAGACATTAGAGGGCCACCGCGTGTCATCTACCTACACTGATTACAGCCGCAAATGTGTTTTCAAAGGGCAACAAGCAGCCAATTAAAGGACAACACCGAAAAGACAGCGAGTGTAAGTAAAACGTGATACTGTACATAAAGAGAGGAGCATGAAAAGGGAAGCTGGGTCAAAGATAAATGCTACATTTGAATATCAGTGAGACAATAATTTCTGTTGAAAAAATACATCAAGTCCAACACCATTTAATGAGTGCTTATCTGGGGACACAGGCAGACCAGACATGAGCAGTTATCCAGAGAATTTTACAAACTGGGCCCCTTATTGATCCCGTTTAAGGGTCAAACACAGGCCTTAGATGTGCCTCCGAGCAGCGCCACCGGTACCCTTTGACCCCCTCACATTAAGGTTCAACGCAGTTAAACATTTGACCTATCTATTATATTTAAACACCCTGTAACTCCTCCTGGTTTAATACATTTTACTAGAAAAAAACCTTCATATAAATGCAACCAATGCAGGAGATTTCTCATCTAATATGAGTAGCAGTGCAAAAGCTGACACTTGCTTTAGTATCCAACTCCTTTTATGACAGAAAAAGAAAAAAGTAGAAATAATTTATAGATTAAAAGACAAAAAAAACTTACACAGTATCTCCAATCAACAGTAATTTCTGACGAGGTGATCATAAATTTTAAAATTCTTGCAGTGCCACCTATCACAGCTCATCAGGTGAGTGGAAGCTAACGTGTTAGCATCTAAGCACATTCTATACATATATTATAACACTGACTATTCCACTATTCCAGCTAAAATTCAAAAGTTTGGTTTTCCATCTGATTCCTAGAAGGTTTCCCCTGAACGTTTAAAGCAGAGATGAGTCACGACTCTGCAACTATGAGTTACAGTTTGTGCCCATTATACATTTGCAGCCATATTTTGTTTATTGATTATATTTATGATTAAACAATCAGCTGTTTTGTTTAAAATGTCATAAAATGGCAAAAGAAAACTTTGCGTTTTCCAAAACCTAAGATAGAAAATGTCTTGTTTTGTCCCGAACCCAAAGATATTCGGTTTATTGTCATAGAGGAGTGAAGAAAACAGAAAATATTCACGTTTTAGAAGCAGCGATCAGACCTTTTTTCACCTTTATTTCTCAAAAAAATTGTCAAACTGATTCAGCATCAAATTTCCAATCAATTTACTGGCCAATTAGTTGACAAAAATCCTGAACCTTGAAAATCCCGGAATATTTATTGATTTATTTATGTATTAGTTGATTGATTGATCGATGGATGGATTGTGGATTTAATGCAGTTAAACTATGCAATTTCATGGTCACATATTGTAAAAATTTTGGCCTGCATTATTTACTTATTTCTTCTTAACACTCAACAAGTACTACTTAATAATATTTATTTTCTGTATTTTTGTTAGATATTATCTGTACTTTAAAAAGGGAAAATCAGTAAAAAAAATTGTAATTGTGCCTTAATAAACACGGTCTCCTTCAATAACAGCAAATACCTATAAAATAGTAATTTTTGCTGATTTCAGTACAGTATGAAAGGAGCGAAATTTACTGTCAAACACTGAATAAAAGAAATATTTTTATTTATTTGTATAGTATTTGCCCTTTGTTTTCTATATTTAACAAGTATATTAATATTTTTTCTTGAAAAAAAATCTGTATTGACCCTTGAACATAATGTGCAGGTTTCACTGAATTAATTTACAAATATAGATAGATAGTTAGATAGATAGATAGATAGATAGATAGATAGATAGATAGATAGATAGATAGATAGATAGATAGATAGATAGATAGATAGATAGATAGATAGATAGTGTATATATGATAGATGGACATTGTATTTAAATGCAGCGAAACTATGCACACATTTTTTAACATTCAACATGTAAAAATATATGTATTTTCTGAAATTGTGTGAATAATTTTATCTGCACTTTAAAAAAGGTGAAGGCAATTTGAAAACTTATGTCAAATTTTATTTTTTACATTTTATTTTCATTTAAAGAATTGCAGTTTAGTTATTTTATATATACATAATATATATATATATATAGTTTTAGTTTATATATATATATATATATATATATATATATATATATATATATATATATATATATATATATCCTAAACCCTTAAAATCCCAGAATATTTATTTATTTACCTATTGTTTGTTTGTTTGTTTGATTGATTGATTGTGGATTTAATCCAGTGAAACTATGCAATTTCATGGTCATACACCGCAAAAATTTTGGCCTGCATTTGATTTTATTTTTAAAACAGTCAACAGGTGAATTAATACTTATTTTCCGTGGTTTGACTAGATATTATTTGTACTTTATAAAGGGAAATTTGTAAAATAGTAGTTATATGTTTTGCTGATTTAAGTAAGAAATTTACTGACTGTGAGAGAACAAACAACAGATTTTTGATGTATACTTTTTTGTTTGTTTGTTTTTAAACAGTCAACAAGCATATAGTTGACCCTGGAACATAATGTGCTGATCTACTGACCTACTTCCTACTGATGAAGTGATTTCAGCAGTCTGCTCTATGAAGGATCCCATCTCCATAAATTAAAGTAATACTCTACCCTGTAACATTTGTCATTCTAAGAATTGCAATTTGACATACACATGTATTTAATAATGTATCTGAGCTGCTAACCATGAAAGAAAACTGCATTTCTGGAACGCCGACCTGAAGAACACGAGCGAACATTTGAACTTTGTTTTGAACTTCTCCGACTCACCGTAGCGTTGGAGCAGTTTAACAAACACAACACCAGCAGCACAAACCAGCGTCTCTTGTAGACTTTAAACACCAGCAGTTTCCTCAGCTCCGGGTTTGGTCCTCTGCAGACACCGGGGGAAACCGTCTGACTGTCGGCGGAGGCTTCGTGATAACTCTCCATTATTCCGCTGACAGTTCGCCGGTTTAGCTAGTTAGCTCGTTGGCTAACAACACTGTACAGATATCCGAGGCATTGCTCCGTTTGTGTTGTTGTCAGGTGGGTAAAAGCCGATAAAACAGCGTGGTTTCGCTAAAAAACAAACCGTAAATCCACGGTGTTGACTTGTGTTGGATTACAATGTCATTTAATGTCACAAATAGGGGCCGGGAAGCAGTTTTGTCGGCAGGAGAAAGTCAACAATCAACAATCAGGTAACCGTCATTGTACTGTACGAAGATCTTCTATTGTCAAGATGAAACACTACGTCCGGATAAAAACTGAAAATAACAATTCCTCCCACAACCAAAGACTAGATTTCTGTAGGATGCAGGGAATAACCTCAATATTACCCCCAATAAGTAAAAAGACTGTATGTGTATATATGTGCAGGTATGATACTGAATAAAAACAACTGGTCTGCAGGAGAGTAAACATTTGAAAGCAGCACAGAATTCCACTCCATTGAATTTTTAATTGTTTTGACAGAAATTGATGCAGATAAGATAAAATGAGACACAACTCGGGCAATTCTTGTGCCAGATTTTCCTCAGTTAACAAAATGACATTGCATGAGAATAAGTGCAGTGCCTAACAAGATGAAATGAAGATAAGAATGTAGTTATTTATAGTATATAGACAGTAGATGTAGACAGTGCAAACATTCAAGGAATGAATATGAAACATAAAATATACCAAAATATACGCAAATACTAGTTCTGAAATATAACATTATTGCACCTATCAGTGGTATTGAATAGAAACACTTGTACATAAGTATATAAGTAGAGTAAGAAATTAGCATGTATTCTGGTGTATGTACAAAAACAAATATTGCACACATTTTTTAAAGAGCAAAATATTCATAGAATAGAAGAGAAAAGCAGTAAGTTTTAAGCACAATAACTCACTGAGAATGAAGATAAGTAAGCTAAAATGTGACTAAAATAGAAATGTAAGAAAAAATACTGGTAATGATTCTGAGGTTTTAAAATAATATTACAAAAGACAATAAAATATTGCACATAAAGTTGAAATATTGCACTTGAAAAATGAAATTTATGGGTGATAATGACACTGATATTGCACAAACTACTGAGAAACTCATTTTGCAAACAACATAGATGTTGTTCAAATGTCCGATGTTTCAGCTGTTCTTCCTATAGAAAGGGGATGAGTAATACAGTTGATAGAAAAGACCAAAAAAGGCACACACTGGTGCATAAACATTCACAAAATGCAGAAGATTAAGTGTTTTGACACTCAGAGTTTCTTGGAAGAGTAACCCCAGACCCTCTGCTTAATGTGTCTCTATGAAAATGAAACCTATATGCTGGCATACAACATTAGAAAACCTGTTCACACTTGTGTTTCAGTGTCTTGAACGCACCTATTTTCATTCATTAACATTTAAACCAAATCTACAGAGCACAGATTCTTATTATTTGGTTGATCACAGAATCGAGTATAGAAAATAAGGAGACCCTTTTGTCTGTGTGTTTTGCCTGGCCATGGGAGTAGATTTTTTTTTTTTTTTTTTTTACATTTAGCAGGGATCACAGGGTCTCACCCAGGAATTCAGAGAATCAAACACCTAATTTCCTGCATTCTGGTGAAATTCACTGCACCAATTTGTGTGTTTTCTGCATCAGTATATAGTAGAAATGTCTTTATTTATGTAAAAAAAATACAAAATTAAGACACCAGGTGACGTGAAACCCATATATACAGTTACAATCTACCCCTTTGTGTCTTTTGTTGTGAAGTAAACTCTTTTAAATGTGCATGAGGCACCTATTCACATCAGTGAATTCTGGCCAAAGGTCATAAACGTCATTATACACGACAAACATAAATAAAGTGAAATATTAATAAAGCCTCTACTTCTCCTTTTTAAACTTATATAGCTTATATTTTTCTTGAGTAACTGTTTCAGCAAAACAAAGCAGCATAATAAAACAATAATGACTAGCAATAGAAACAGTCCTGACTTCAGGCTGTCAGCTTTACTTCCATCACACCTGTGGAGTAAACAATTTATTCAAAGTCATTTATTTATTGTTAGAATGCAATATGGGGCTTGGGACATTTGTAAATAATCATTTCTCCCATTCTGACTGTTCCTTAACTGAAACTGCAAAGAAATATTGCTAATTGGACAATCTTCTTCTGCTGATCCAGAGTCAGGTCGCAGCGGCAGAAGGTTGGCATTCCAGGAATTCCTGAAGAGTCCTGAGGTGTTTCCAGGCCGGATGAGATGTGAATCCCCTCAAGTGAGTTCTGATTCTACCCTTATGCTGGAAATATAAGATAAGATAGTCCTTTATTACCTCCGCAGTGGGTAAAATTACAATTTAAAGCAGTGAAGAGGACAGTGATGAAACAAATAGACAAGATATAATAAAAAGCAACAAGGAAGTTAATTTCTAAAGCACCTTATTATACACAGGGTTTATTCAAAGTGCTCTACAGGTGAAAGGTAAAATACTAAATAAAATATGTAATAGATGACAGAATAAAAATGCAGTTATTTGCATTATATAAACCAGTATACAAGATGAATAAAGTGCACACAAACTTTATAGAGTATTTCAGACCGGTTGTCTTGGACAATTGGAAAATACAAAAGATTGTAAAAATAAAAGCATGTAAAAGATAAAGTATACAAATAAAATAGAAAACATAAAGAAATGAAATTAAGTCAACAACATAACAACACAAGTGAAGGATAAAATGTTAAGTAATTAAAATGTTCAGATCTTGAATTAAAGATACAACAAATGCTTGCAGAAGTTGTTTTCAGTTTAAATGTTTGATGCTTTTCTACAACATTTCTGCTGTTTGTTTGAACAAGTATCAGGATTTTCTGTTTACTAATGCAGGTACAGACACAAGAATAAACTTTACATTTGATGTCAACGGTGGGGTTGAAATGTCCTTATAACTTCATGGCATTTTCTGATGAAAGACAGATTTGAGCTCTGTTTTTCAGCATGATTTTTTTCGATAATCAACATCAGTATAATAGGAAAAATCCTAGTTTTAACAGCAGAACTGCACCAGTTTAATGACTATAACATAGAGCCATAGAAATAAGCATCAAAACCTTGGATGTGTTTCTGTTTTCTGACAATTCACCAGAGAAAACTTTAAAAAAGTGCATTTTTGGGACATTTTATAGCAGCATGTGTGAAAGGTGGTTGGTCAAACTGGCTTATCTTCTATATATAAGTGTGTACATTGATATTTTTATAAATGCATATACATTTTTACAACTATTTGACATATTTGATTTCATATTTAAATCCTCCAACAGATAAAGATACATTTGTGATTTGGGGTTAGTCTGTGTTACCTTATTGACAGAAATCTCTGTATATCTGTTATTTCTCACATTTTAATGAAGAAAAATGGTTGTGGTTGATTAAGTGAATTTCTAACAAACGGAAGAAATATAGACATTAATTATGTGTGGAGGACTGCTATTCTCCTGCATGTTTTGATCTGTATAAAACTAATCTGTGCTTGCCAGCTGATCTGAGTCATACCCTGCTGGTAGTTTTACTTCACCGCAGCTAATATCAGGAGCAGAGTGAGAGCTCTTCACTTTTCGAGCCTCTCTGAGTGCAGGAACAGTTCACTCCTCTATTTAACCTCTTGTCTGCCTGCCCTGGAGTTTGGATTCTCAAGAAAAGCATTTGAAATGAAAGTGATTCTGACTGAGGTGATCACAACTGGGTCAAGACTCTAATTTATGTTTTACATTTCAGAATGATCAGCATTTCTTTTTTGTGTACACTCTAAAAAGTAATTCTAGGGATATATTCCCACCTCTAATTAAGTGCATGAACGTCAGATAATTTCAAGTCCCCTCTGCTGTCTTGACATACCTGCACAATTTCAGAAAAGCTAATTTCCCTAACTCAGTGTAGTTTGTTAGTTGAACATGATTGCACTTGAAGCTGTCATAACTCCAATAGATTTATTGACCTGTAATGCATGTGTTTTTGGTTCTCTTTTCTGGGTGGTATGTTTGTAGGTTTCGTCTTAAAAGCATCATACGAACAAAAATTCGCATGAAGAAACCTTTCTGTTTTATTCTTATATACCTCTCTGATTACCTAAATGAGCTCTATATACCATCCAACCCAGTCTAGATTTTAAAAAATGACGCTGCCTTCTGCAATACCTGCACAACAAGGAAACGTTTGATTTATACTGATGGATTAAGCATGACAACAACCACATGCTTGCATTAGTGCGATTGTTCCTGCAATAAACATGATGCACAAAAATGAGAAAATTTGCGCTCTTGTTTATATGAGCTATATGAATGAAAACACAGAGATTTATAAAATGTGTACTGTCCTAGATATACAAATTTGATGTAAACTTTTCATGAAAATGCAGATTTTTTATAGCTTGAAAGCACAACCTGTGTATCTTTAGATTTCTTTATACAGAGCTCACGTTAACTAGGAATTATCAGAATTATAACTGAAAGTTCGGGACCATTCTTAAGACTATTTCCCAAAAGTTTTACACACTGGTTGTTGGAAGTGACTCAGACTTGATCTTACACTGACCTTAAACATAAATAGTTGCTCTAAACCGTGCACAAAGAATCAAGATGCTGTGTTGTGGAGGAGACCTACATCTACTTTTTTTGTGTTACATTTTTGTGTTTTTGCAAAGACTTGGTGGCATCATTAGGTCGAACTGTTAGTGGGTCATGTAAATGTCAGAGAGTCAGCAGATGTTGGCTTGTGGTTGAGCTAAAAACAGATGTGAGCAGCTGTGCCTAGTTGTTTGTGTCATTATTTCTAATCAATAACTTGACATACAGGCAAAATAAAAATAAAACGGACAACAAATGAGCTCAACAGCTTTTCTTATAATGAACCCGTGAACTGCTGACACTTCAGACTAAACTTTACAAAAAGCTCACAACAATTTACCACCAAAACAATGTGGTGATCAAGAGTAACTAAGTACATTCATTCACCTACTGTACTTAAGTAAAATTCTAATATATTTCTACTTTACTTGAGTATTTTTATTATTTGCTACTTCATATACCTACAACTCACCTGCACCTTCAATTATTTATTTGCTCATCCAACTGCCTTATGTTTCTTAAAAATATTGTCTATAGTCGAATTTTCTGCCTTAAATACTCAACATACTTGATAGAATAGAATAGAATAGAATAGAATAGAATAGAATAGAATAGAATAGAATAGAATAGAATAGAATAGAATGAAAAGGGTTAGAGCAGCAGCAATAGAAAAGGAGAAATACAAATATTATTTTATTATTATGAAATTAAATAATTGCACAATATGAAACTATCATTTTGCATAAAAAAGTTTTAAAGAATAGATATTAAAAAATATGAGTCTTACCTGTAGCATATTTTTTTAACATTACACAAAATAATTTCCCCTCGGGGATCAATAAAGTGAGTCTGATAACTGATCGATGAGTGTAATACATTAATTAATTAATTAATCAGGAGTGGGGGACCACATTAATGACTCACGACGCGGCGGATCGATTTTAAATATTTGTTGTCCTCGTTTACCCCGCCCCCCTCCTCCCCACACCACCTCCGGCTCGCCTGCTCTGCGCATGCGCCCCGCTGCTCCAGGAGCGCAGTTTCGGCCTGTTCCGTGGCCGCTCGGTCATTTTCGCCTCTTTGTTTTACTGATAGTGGATTTAACTCGGATTCGAGCCCACATCCAGCGGACCGTGCTGCTCCCAAACAGGTCAGTTCGGCTAACTACTCTCGTCTCACCGCGTGTGTCCGTCCTCGGCGGGTCGGCGGCCGGTTTACGGTCCCGGTTCGCTCCCCCTCCTCCTCATTTTTCGCATGTCTCCCTCGGCTCGGTGCTACGGGGCATGCTGTACGTGTTGTTTTATGTGTCTGTGTGCTGGTGTATGGCGGCGCCGGGCCCTGCAGTTGCACACCGGGGATGAGGGGGGTTTTCAGGGGGAAAAGTGTGCCGTAAAAGGCGGCTTTAATGCCGGCCGGGATGCACACGGTTGGCCGAGCCGGAGAGGAGGCAGTGGCAGCCGCCTGTCTGCCTGTCTCGTCATGTTTAAATGCTGTTGTTCCTTCTGAACCCAACAGCACTTCTTGTTTCCCATTGAGCTGGAATGTTCTTGAAGAAAAGAGCTCATGGTCCACCATTAGGCTAACCTCGCTGCTCCTGCCGTTCAAAGTTCAGCGTGTGTGCGTGTGGACAATCTGCATGAGGTCGGGATTAAATCAAGACACAAAGTTGGTGCATTTTTTTTTTTCCTCTTCTGGGTGGATGTCGCCTCTCGCCAGGCTGCTGCTGCTGCTGCATCGAGCCCTGGGTGACATTGTAGGAAGGGGGGGAAGGCGTGCAGAGAGCAGCCAACAAGTCTGTGCAGTTTTTCTGATCCGGAGCTGCAGTTAAAATATCAAACCTTTCACCCCAGCACGTTTTCTGTGTGATGGAGTTCAAAATCAGCCTTTACATTCAGGGGGGCTTCCTCAACTTTTCCACATCCTGCAGGATCCTGAGCAGCGTGGTGTGGCTGATGTGCAGCTCTGGAGGTGTAGGTGTCAATTAGAGTCATTAAATGTGGTCTCAAGTTCAGTTTTAGGGCAAATTTCTGTCTTGTGAAGCCATTTGTGATGTGTAACTGAGATGGCAATGTGCTCTTTACTCCGAGCAGAGACATGCATGTGCAGAAAGATGCTTTCCTCGTCTTTATCTACTGGAGTTTCTGCACCTTAAATCGGAGCTTCACCGTATGATTTTGTCATTTCAAAGGCTGAATATGCAGCCTACACAAGTGTGATACTTGAACACAGAACAGATTTGAGTAGTTAGACTTTAGAAATGAAAAATACTTATGTACTTATAGAATGAGGATTTTATTTGATGGTAGAGGGAGCAGAGGTAATTTAGCACTTTTCCACATCCTGCAGGATCCTGGGCAGCATGGTGTGGCTGATCTGCAGCTCTGGAGGTGTAGGTGTCATTTAGACTCATTAAATGCGGTCTCAGGTTCAGTTTTAGTGCAAATTTCTGTCCTGTGAAGACATTTTTTGTATGTAACTGAGATGGCAGAGAGATGCATGTGCAGAAAGCTGCTTTCCTCGTCATTATCTACTGGAATTTCTGCACCTTAAATCTGAGCTTCACAGCATGATTTTGTCATTTCAAAAGCTGAATATGCAGCCTACACAAGTGTGATGTGATGTAAGCCTTGAACACTGAGAACAGATTTGAGTAGTTAAACTTTAGAAATGGAGAATACTTGCATACTTCTAGAGTGACGATTTTATTTGATGATAGAGGAAGCAGAGGTAATTTAGCACTTTTCCACATCCTAGAGGATCCTGGGCAGCATGGTGTGGCTGATCTGCAGCTCTAGAGGTGCAGGTGTCATTTAGTCATTAAATGTGGTCTCAAGTTCAGTTTTAGTGCAAATTTCTGTCTTGTGAAGCCATTTTTTGAATGTAACTGAGATGCATGTGCAGAAAGCTGCTTTCTTGGTCTTTATATATGGGAGTTTTTGCACCTTAAACCTGAGCTTCACAGCATGATTTTGTCATTTCAAAGGCTGAATATGCAGCCTACACAAGTGTGATGTGAAGTGTAAGGCTGAACACTGACAATGGATTTGAGTAAAACTTAAGAAATGGAGACAATTTAGGTACTTATAGAATGACAATGTTATTTTATGATAGAGTAAACAGAGGTCATTTAATGTTTTATGGTCAAAAAAAAGAAGTTTAAACAGAAAATTGTCACTTTTGCACATCCTAGAGGATCCTGGGCAGCATGGTGTGTCTGACCTGCAGCTCTAGAGGTGTAGGTGTCATTTAGTCATTAAATGTGGCCTCAGATTCAGTTTTAGTGCAAATTTCTGTCTTGTGAAGCCATTATTTGTATGTAACTGAGATGCATGTGTAGAGAGCTGCTTTGCTCGTCTTTATCTACTGGAGTTTCTGCACCTTAAATCTGAGCTTCACAGCATGATTTTGAATATGCATTCTACACAAGTGTGATGTGATGTGACGCTTGAACACTGAGGACAGATTTGAATAGTTAAACTTTTGAAATGGAAAATACGTACTTATAGAATGAGGATTTTATTTGATGATAGAGGAAGCAGAGGTAATTTAATGTTTTATGAGCAAAAAAGAAGTTTTAAACAGAAAATTGCCGCTTTTCCATATCTTAAAAAGAGTGAATCTTTGTTGTGGATGTTTTAAGGTAGAATTTTTCTTGCCTGCTGTTTAACTTACCGCCTAAATGCTTGTTTGATTACATTTCTGTCTGTCTGACCTCCATCAGATGTATAGGAAACATTGTCATTTCTCTGTGTTCACCTTTCGTCTGAATTTTGCAGCAGAATTTTGTCACATAAAGACTGATTTTGCAACTTATAGGTGTGATGTGATCTGTGAAACTGGTCAGTGAAATGTGGGAGACAAGTTGCATTGAGTAGGGCAAGTTTTCAAATGAAGAATACTTGCATACTTTAGATTGTGGACTTTATTGATAAGAGAGAAAGACCTGTAAGCATTTTGAAAAGGCAATTTCCAATTTAAAGAATTTTTGTGCCTTTAAATGTGTACATTTTTGGGGGATATTTACTTTAAAACAATGAGAAAAACTTCCACCTGCTTACTTCTTAAATATTCATTTTAGATTTCCATCTTTCTGGCCTTCACCAGGTGTATATGGAAAACGTCACATTATATCTCTCTCTATATATATTTATATATTTACATATACACACACATCTCTGTCTTATGAAGTCATTTTTCTCTGTAATTGAGGTGACTCTGTGATCTTCTCTTGGATGTATGTGCACGCGGCTGTTTTCGCCTTCATATGCTCGAGTTTCTCTGTGCCCACCTTTAGTCTGAGTTTCCACAGCAGGGTTCTGTCACCTAAAATTACCAATTTTCAAGGCTGAAAATGCAGCTTTCACACATGTGAGGTGATGTGAAGCTGGGAATACACTCGTAGTTAAACTATTAAAATGAAAAACATTTTAATATTGTGTTTTTTTTTTTTTTTAAATAGGGAGCTTACTGAATCCAGTATTCAGTGTTTTTCCAGTTAATGATATTGCACCTTTTTTTCTGATAAAATACATCATTTTTAAAATGCGTTCCCTTTGCCTCTGATGTAGTCATCTCTCTCTCTTTCGCCATTGTGTTCTCAGACAAAATTCCCACCCATGGCACTATCTGATTGCTTATGCATCACAATAAACAGCCTATCAACACTCAAGGATGAATGTTTTGTATGCTTTTGAAACATTAAACACACATAAAACCTAAATAACCACACTTATCTTGACAGTAAGTGAGACATTGTGCAGGACTTTTCCTCTGACACACCTATCACTCATTCTTCTGTGCAGAGATTTTAATGTAAAACATCAGTTAAATCTTTCACATATTTCCATTTGTTTCGAAAAGAGAAAGTTTTCTCACGGTCAGAAATTAACTTGGCAGTTTTGCAATTTCTGTTTAAATGTGAAGCACAGTCTTTCAGTTCCTTTTGAAGCAGCTGACATGTAGCCCGGATCTCTAAAAAAACTAATTTGGCCCAGCTGTAACATAGATGTCTAGACATCTTTTTGATCTGCAGATCACCGAATCAATGCTTGCATGCACTGTAAACCACAGCCTGTCATACTGAGCCGACTTTTGTTGCAGGGAAACCAAAGAGCGTTCATCATTGTCTCAGTGCTGGATTCAAGTTAGTGCAGTTACTCTGCCATTAAAGCTGCATGCTTTCAGCTTGAAGCAGCCGCGGACATTAACAAAAATAAAATGTGAGCCTCAGTAACCTGACTGACAGGGTGCTTGTTGAAAGCACTTGACTCATGCTGCCTGCTAATGAATTGAGTGTTTTTGTTGGAAGTACACACACTGTGCAAGTATTTTCTCTGCTTTTCTGAGGTTCAGTAGCCTTGAATCTTGTAACAAGCTGCTACTGAACTGAGCTGCTCTCTGATGCTTTACACCATGAGATTTGACACCTTGCACCATCAGAGAAGAAAGAGGTGTAACATTGCCGGGGTCAGATTTTCATTGATGAGCCTTTCACTCACTCTTTTCTTTTTGCTTTCTTTGAAAACTGTATTAGCTTGACACCGAAATCTAAATCTGTGAATTGTCAGCCAGCGGTGAGGAGATGCTCTTGTCTGTCGCAGCCTTTAATTTAGGTTTTATTTCAACTTAAATTAACTTTACTGCACTTTTTCAAAAACCCGCTGGACTCCACTGCCCTGAGTGATGGTTCTTGCACAGCTGGCTTGCACTTTGAGGTCCCATATGATATGACTGTTGCATAAGACTTCACATGCACCCCCCTCAAGCATCAATTTTCATATCAAGTTTCTGCTTACTTTGCAGGGAAACCCCAAATTACCCCCGGCTTTTCTGTGCAGCTGACCTCTGACCTGAAATTGAATAATATCTAAAGAGATTTTCTGATTTTTATAGCAAGATGTCAGCATTTTCATCAGCGGATAATGAATATAAATGGCCAAAGGAACATCTATCTTGACCTTTTTACCCCAGAATACGCATCTCCGCTCTGTTTAAACAATGTTAATGGTCCCACCGGGCAGTCTGATAAAACTGTTGGCCCTGCAGGACAGGCGAGCAGGATACGGCTTCTTTAGGCCCAGCTCTGCTTGATAATGAGAAAACTCAATAGAAGCCGAAGCGCCAGAAGATGCATTTGTCTTTTTCTTGGACAGGAAATGATCTCAGTCAGCTCCATAAATGAGCCGCTGTAGAGAATCCCTCACTCATAAATCAAGCTGCAGTTTGGAGAAGCAGTTCACATTTTCAGTGCCGTTCTCACTTTTTTCCTCCCAAACACAGTTTCTTTGAGCATTTGATGAGAAATGAAAATGAGTTTTGAAGAATAGAATCACACCACAGACCAGGTTGTTGTCCTGATTCAGAGAAAAGAGTTGATGACTCTTTAAGAGGACTGTATGGTAGAATATTAAACATGATCACGATTTCGACCCCTGCTACTGAAATCCAGAGTTTAGACTGTAAACGACACAGTTGCATGTGGGAGCAGGTTTCTCCAGGTGTTAATGAAAGCACAGCCATGACTTTGAAGGTATGAGATGCCAGGGGATCTAATTAATTCTTTGTTTTGTCAATGGCATAATAAACAGTAGAATTGTTAACTTGGCATGAATGTGCACTTGCATGGATGCGATTGGTCAGTGCTGTACGTTAGCAGCTGATGCCGCTTTTTGTTGCAGCAAAGCTTGAGGCAGGTTTAAACTCTTTGCCAGACATCCGTTCCTTTCATTTGTTTTTCCTACCTGGAACTGCCTCCTGTGTCAAAGCAGTGGTCTCATTGAAATGAATGAGGGGTAGTAGGGGGCTGCCTTTTCCATCCGTGCAGCACTATTGTTAGTGCGAACACAGCCTGAAGGTCTGCCCATGCTGCCATTTAAACCAGCACAATCATCTCAGATTAAGAGATTGCACAGATTAGCACATTTACTCGGAGTAAATGCGTCTGTTTTTTTTTTCACATCAGGTTTGATTAGCTATGACATGCGTGTTTGTGCTGTTGACCTGTTGTAAGCCGGCTCGATTGTTCTTTTGAGGTGAAGGAGAATCTGCCAGTTGGCAAGCTTGCTCTTTAGTGAAAGGATGTACTATACTGAGATCAGAATACCAGGAGGAGGAAATGGCAGAAAATATAAAGAAGCTTAGGGAGCGAGCTGAGCTGCAAGAGCAGGTTCCCGACTGGTTAGCATGTTAGCTCGTCAGCGACAGCACCTTGGCACTTCGTCATGTGAGCAGTGAGTGAGCCACCAAACATCCAGAGCAGGTTTAATAAAGATGATTTTAACTGCGTTGCTTTAAGTTTTAAGAAGAAAAAAGAAACTGTAATAGAAATCAGTAAAGCCTCTTTCTATTCTCCTCGTATTCTATTTTAAATATTTACTCAAGGCAATGTACGGCTACATGATACTGGCAAAATAAAAGCTATATGATGCTTTGTGTTTCTGATTGGTTGTAATGGAGTCACTAACGCCTTCACAGTTACAATAAGCAACACAGAGTCTTTTGTTGTTTTTAAAGAATCTTTTTAAATAAGACAAGTCGAATATAGTGACTTCAGTGAAATATCAATATATGGTTCATTTTCCAACTGAGCAGGAAGTCAAACATGATGAGTTCAAGGACAGTTATTTGTGTTTTTGCTTTGCAATCATCATCATCCAGCTATGTGGTGATTGAAATGTCAAACAAATTACTCTCATCGGCGCATGTGGTGACAACAATTGCGAGACAGAATACCTGTTTTTGGTCAGTCGGCTTTTCTGTAGCTGATTTTGCATTTCTTTCTGCAACCTTTTCTAGTGTTTTCTAGTGGATCCATGGATTTGTCAAAGAGATTTCCCATTGTGAGATGGTGTCACATTGTCACTGTAACTATGATAACAAGTGAATGCTACATCAGCTGCCTGCTGATGATCACGATTGCAATCCTACTACAGATTGACCAGGCGTTATCCGTCGAAAATGAAACGGGGAACAACTTATTCAATTGTTGAGGTATTTCCAAGTCCCGTCAATTCCCGCAAGGTAATTTTTTATTAAAGATTTCATCTGTTGGAAACGATACAAAGACTGAGCATCCTTGGCAGAGCACTGTGCTTTCTAAGTGCTTTTCTTGTATTGTAAATGAGGTTCTATTGTACCGAGAAAAACTTGCAAAGAAAAACTTCCAGCGTGATGTGTTTCAGTTAATTTCCATTACTTCACATTGCACTTCTGCAATGTCACTATATATCACAGTGTCAGTGCTGAAACGATATATTGTGCTGCACCTAAGCAAGCAGCAGCAAAATTCTCCAAATAAGACTGTTCAGATTGTCAATTGAAAGGAATGAATTTATCAAAAGGAGTATTAGGACCATAAAGCATGAAAGCTCGAGGTGGAACCGTGTGTAATAAAAAACTAAGAAACATAATTTAAAAGATGGCACACTGAATTTTTCCCTCTGAATGCAGCAGTGATGATTTATCTCTTGTGTTATTATTTAGACCAGGGCACTGAAAAATCCCTCACTGATGACTTTTTGGCAGAGGGATGAAAAATTCCCCTCTTGTAGCATGAACACAGTGGATTATCCAAAGCGGCATTAAGAGCAGAGGGCAGAAGAGTACACGTCGAATCAGTGGAGACTTGCAGCAAATATTTCAGTCCAGATAAGATTAATTCCTCTGTGCTTTCGCTGATCGTATCTGTTTTATGTCAACATCTCAGTTAACTGGTTGTCAACAGGTGGTGTGAATTTAAATGGTATGACTTGCCTCTGTGTTGACATTAAAAACACCGGCTGACAGATGGTGCGCTGAATTCAGGTGGAGAAAACAGCAAAACAAGACTCAGCCGCCTGCGTTTCAGATCGAGGCGCTGATTTCTTTCTCTTTAGTTATCTAATTTATTATTAAGAGATGCCTTAAATGCAGACGACACGGCCACACACTTGTAGGTGCTTAACCTAATTTGTAAAGTCATTCTTACTATTTTGGGATGCGTGTAGGATGGTGGCAGGCAAATAAACAAAAGCTGGGCAGCTTCCAGACTCATTTGTCAGTTCAGCTGGTTTAATGAAGTCAGGAAGACGGTGCACATTGGCTGCATGATTGCTAAAATGTTTCTCCTTATTGCTCTCAGGTGATGTAACTTTCCCTCTGGTAAACACATCAGGGGTTCTTCAGTTGCTGCTGACGTTTTTTTTTCTAAATTTGTCTAAACTTGCTGTGCTGGTTGTCATTGGTAACCGATAAATTTTTTTGCACTGACTGTTACATGATTGGTTTAATTTTGAGGTTTAACTGTATCTTGTATATTAGCTTGTGGGGCTAAGTGTGATAACAACACTAAAACTGAACTGGTGCCGAATTTTTGAAGCAGCAGCATTAATATTTGAGAGTTTAGAACCTATAACACAGTGTAGAACCTATAAACAGTTGGTGATCTTATTTTTTGAACATAAACATCCAGTCTCAATATGGATCATGTAGAGCAGAACTTTTAATGGTTGAAATATTAAATTGACGGAGCTCTCTGATGTGCAGACTTTGATGTCTGTACCTAAAATTCATGGTTTGCTAGGTAGCTCGTTTTTAACGCTTTGATGCACAACATGGATTAAAAGTGACCCAAATCCAATGGAAAATGGGTATCTCCTGACCCATGCTGTCCATCAAAGGGTCCAAATCAGCTGACAGCATAAATAAATTAGATTAAGAAGAACCCTTATCGTATTTATTTTGATAAAAAGATGTATATTGGACCATAATTATTACTATAAAAGCCAAAGTAGTCAAATTTGCTCATATTATTAACAAAAAAATACACAAATATAGTATCGATAATACGCGTAATTAGTCTCATGTAAAAAATACATATAATAAAAATGTTCTTTGAGAAAAATGTAAAATATTTATAATTAACTGCAGTTTTAGAATTGCACAAAGTAACGCTGGCTGTCGACACTAAGGGCACCGCCATCTTATTTGAAGAAACTTTATTGAATTGGGAGTGTTTTTTTGTTAACGTTAGGCGCAAGAACTGCATGATGGCTTGCAGCTCACCACTTTACACACCAACACTGGCTAAAGTTACTGGCTAATGATTCTGTATGTTGTGGACAAACCGGCCAAGAGAGTGAACATTTTGTTACTACCGGTAATCCCATAGTCCATAGTGCACCTCAGGTTGACAAAACGCAGGCTTCATATAATATCCTGCCATCAAACACATGCAGTTTTCATCATACTAACCACTCAGCGACACAGTTTGTAAATGAGCTCAAACTTAGCTTTGCTTTTCTGTGCTTCGCTTTCTTGTAACTTACCTGAAATTATACCATATACAATTTAACAATTCGTAATTTAGTATGGTGCATTTGCATGAATACCATAGTCTAATACTGCTAAAGCTTTAAATGCACTGTTAAGGTCGTCAGTCAGCTGATAAATTTTTAGATATATTGATCCAGAGCTGTCACAGATAAGGATTTATCTTACATGCCATTGACCAAACCAGATAAAACGACATTTACAACCACGTTCCTCTCTTATATTTCCTAATTCTATGTTTTTATAGCCAGTAGTTCCACGATAACGCACGGCTTATTCTCCACCAGCAACAGCTTTTGGTTCTGGGGAGTTTAGGATTTAACTGCCAAGGCTGGAAAGCAGGAAATCAGCAGAATTCAATTATGCACCTTCATCTGCTCTCAGTGTTATTGTGGCCTTATGCTTTAAGCAAAGAAAGAAATGCAGCTAATCCAGTTCTGAGCATGTAATTTGTCAGCTTTATTAGTTGGCTAAACTTTTCAGAGGTCACCCAAGCTTATATTCAAACATGAACGTGACATTTTCTACTTTCTCAAGGCAGGATGTAGTAGAAGAAATTAAATATTTTGTTTTTTTAACATAAACTTTAAAGGCCAGCTGCCCAGAATGATTTGCATTAAACTTAACAGATAATCTGAGTTTAGGAAAAGGTGATGAATAGAACTCCATTTGAGTTTAAAGATTTTGTTTGGAGAAGCTCCTTCCTTATCACACTTCCACTACTGTCTGGCCCAGTTTATTTTCTCCTGAAACTAAGCTGCAGGGCGACAATATAACAGGTCAGCTTTTATTTAGTGGTCTGTCAGCTGTTTGACAGAACCTGGTCAAGGTTCAGCGGGGGTCTGACTTCTCCCGAAAGTCTGTATCAGAGCGATGTGCCAGTGACAGCGCTGTTTAGCATCTCTGTCGGTTTAACGAACCCAGAAGGCCTTTGTTAATGAACGTCGATGGGCCAAATGAGGAATTAATTACTTGCTTGCCTTGTGCTTTTGGCCCGGCTTGTACAGTAAATGGGTAATAACTGTCATCTCTGGGTCTGTGTGTGACTCACCGTGTCTCCACATGTGGCCTGTAGCCCACAGTTTGTGGTTAAAACTGAAAAAAAAAAAAAAAACAGGGCAAGACTACGAGCCTGTTAACCAACAAACCCACGTAATGGCTCATTGCATCCTCCGTGTTGGAGCAGGCGTCTAGTCCACCACAAAACTGAAGGGTGCAATTGAATGTTTTATTTTTAATCTGGGAAGTGAAAACCTCAACCTTTCTGATTCTTTGGTCTCGAAATTAATTGATTGCTGTACGAAGTTCTTTATGAAACATGCATCCTCTAAAACAGGGAAGATACTAGGTTTTATTATCTCACAGTGGTTATGTAGTCGAGGGGTTTGCATAGAAACATGCCTAATAGATTGTTGACATTTTGCTGTTTTGTGTGTTTTATTATTGTAAATCTAATATATTTGAAGTTAGACTTTTGATCAGACATCAGTTTCTCCTGTGTGACTTTGGGATTGCTTTTTTATTTTAGTGTTTTCTGATGTTTCATTCACTAAAAGTGATCATAATGTATAAATCATTGGTGAAAAATCATATTTTGTAACCCCAGATGTGTTCAAATATTTTCCTCAGCACACTTACTTCACTTTCTGTTCCGACTGCGATGACTTTAAATGAGGTGGTGTTTCAGTAAAAGTTGCTCAGGACTTCTCCCTCCCTTCAAATGCTGTCTGCCGCAGGGTCTGTGGTGTCACTATCCTGGACGTCAGCAGGCTGAGACCTTTAGAAGAGGGGCCCCTTTGACCTGGAGAGCTTTCTCTTAGCATCGTGTGGTTTTGTCAAGTGACAGGTGGAAGAGAGACTTGGCTGTAGACCTCAGAAATGTGTGATAAAAGGGCAAAGTCTGTGTAGGCCCTGTAGCTGTTCTGCTGCTTCATCAGTCTGTTAGACATGCCATTCTGTCATGCACACAAACATGTGGGTCACTTACATTCATGTTCCTTGTGGCTTCAGTAAGATGTACCCATGACAGTGACGAGGACAGCCACAGTATATTTGTCATAGACATGCACAAAAACGCTTGTAACCTGCACAGTATTGTACTAATTTATACTAAACTATAATAATTAGTACTTAACAAGGTCATCGCTGTTGTTCCACTTGCATAAATTTGTACATTTCTCTTGCATTTTAGACACACATAGATCCTGTGGTTGTTTGATGCTGCATATATTTAAGAAATACAGAGGAAATACTTCTACAAACACCTGGAGGCAACTAACTGACCTACAGCTTCTCAAAAAACAGGGATTACATTTATTTTCGGTGAGTCTCATCAGTCGGACTTGTCACCATGTGCAGTAAAGTTTTTATCTTTAGAGGCATTTTAGTTTGTAATAAATGAGAAATTGTAGAAAGTGAATGAGAAAGATGTGTTTTTTTGGGTGATTATTGCTGAAATGTGGAAGTTTTCCCCTCAATTGCCTCACAACTCCAAGTACATGGCTTGTATGTGCGCTACGTTCGAACTTGTAAGATTGCCATCGCGACTTACAGAAAAGGGATCAGAATCCTTATAAAGACATGAAGTCGACAGATTAACAGCGAGGATTGCAAATTTGAAAGAGAAGTAACTATATCGTATTAGGAAAAGGGAGGTGTTTCATGTTTCAGTTTCATGTTTGGTTAATGAAAACTTCAACAGCTTTTTTTCTCTAGGGAAATGTCATCTGATACATGAGAAGTGAGATGGTTTTTTTGGGTTGCCAGTTTGTTTCTAGTAAATAAAGAAGTGGGCTTGCATGAGGACTGAAAGCCTCCATGAGATAAAAAGAGAATGCTTACCTACACAGAAACCCACATTTCCACCCAGAAGTATCAAGATGAGCATATATTTAGACCTGAAACAATGTTTGAAGCGAAACCATTCTCTGGTCTCAATTTCTCAAATTTGTGTTTGTATAATAATTGCAAATCAGACCTCAAAACTTGTAATATCGGTTTTGAACTGTTAGTTGGATTAAACAAGACGTTTGGAAGATGTCACATTTGGCTCAGAGGGAATCTGTTGGGAATTTTTTCCACTATGTTTTAAGAATTTAGGAAATTAAACCATTAATGTAGGAAACATTCTGCAAACTAATATATTTTTCATAAATATGACTGAAACGCTGCTGTGGTCTTCATCCATCAATTCCAGTTTTAGAACACAGTTTTATTGAACCTACTAATGTTAATGGTTGAATTGTTTTTTGGATTTAAATTGGATCCACTGGGTTTGACTTAGGAGTGTAAATACATTGATGTGATTTGCAGAAAATTGTTGTCAGTAATTGCAGGAATTGCTCTTGTAAGAATTTGCTGCTGTTCACGTGTGATGGAAGTTCATAAAATATAAAGGAAGGTTTAGACTTTTATTTCACTTTTCTTGCATTTTCTTGATGAAAAGAAATAATCAGGAGGTTAATCGCTAATGAAAATGACCCCTTTTTGCATACATGTTTTTCTTTTGATCCATTTGCTTTATTCTTACTGAGTAATTGCAGTTCCACATCATCGCCGGCTGCCATTACGTCCAGACCCTGCCTCTGTATAAAGGGAAATCAGGGGCAACATCATCTTTACAAGCGGAAGTAGAGGTCTTAAGGGAAATGCGAGTGTAATTTGAAGGACATAAAATGCTGTGTGCAGAGGATATAGCTCCAAGCGCTGAAGGTTATCGATCCGAGCTTTGACTATAGGATTTGTTTTCAGTTTCTCGTCTTGCAGTGGAAGCAGGACAAAACACTGTCAGCCTCAACGACTGGCTGCAGCAGTGGAGCAGCTAAATTGCAGGTGACTGTGGTTTAACTAGGTGTAGCAGAGAACACCAAGCAGAACGAAGGTGAAAGAAAATACGAGCTCAGCAAACCCTCCCTGAGTAAATAAAGGTTTAAAATGCATCAGGATAAGTGGCAGGTGGAGGACTCCTGCACGCTGTCAGCACAGTTTGTTAAAAGTAGTGGCATTTCTGATAGCTGCCTGAAGACAGGAAGGCTAAGTTAGGTGAATTTTGCTACCGGAGTCCTTTCAGAAGAGACAATTATACAGAAGTCTTCAGCACTGAATTCATTTACATTTTGACCAGAGGTGAACCTACTGAAGGGAATAGTCTCGCAGTTTTAATCTTTGCAATGAAATCACAGCCTGAATTATAAAAGCAGCATTCCTTAATCAACAACTGATGGAGAAGATGTGATTTCAGATGTGTGTATTCACTATTGCACTGTGAGTTTATACTAATTCCAGATTTCTGCAGCGTTTAAGTTAATATCTTAACTCATTAACACCAGGCAATAACATTTTTAGTCACTATTGGCTTGCATTTTGCAAAAAAATCAAAAAATGTTCTACATATTTTACTAACATTTAATTCGTTTCCACTCTCCAATTCGTCTCTTGTCTGCTTTGTGTAAACACAGCCTGGAGTTCAGCCGACTGCTTTTGAAGAGTCCTTAAACTTTTGTCACTCATGGCTTTTTGGTTGTGCTGAAGAGCAGAGAAGTTTTTGTTTGATTTTTACACAAGCTGGAGAGGGCAAACTGGTTATTTTTGTCCTTTTTAAAAGTCTAAAATGTACATTAAAAAGTGATTTTAATGAAATATCCAGATTTTAGACTATTTTTGATTAATCTGACTCAACTCATCTCTTTACACATGATCAATTTAGGGACTAGTTGATGATGATATTCGTCAAAAAGCTTTTGATGTTGTTGAAGGCATTTTTTCTGTGTGAGGTGAGGAGCCTCCACTGTAAAACGCTGCCACAATTCATGTTCATAATAAATAAATCCAGTAAACTGAGCTTATCATGCATATTTCTACATCTTTATTTGTAGTCTGACATATCTCTGAATAATTAAGGATTGAAAAATGTCTGAAACCTACTGAAGGGCTGTAACAACAAAGACTGTGGAACAGGCACCTTTGGGTAGGCGTGAAGAATAGTCTGATATTAGTTTTATGTGGGAATTAGAAGTAACGCTGCTGGATGTGTGACTTGCAGGGAGCTTTTTAAAAATAAAAACATGTTTATCTAACACCTCTGGCATCATAACAGTACAGAATATGACTGACAAGAGGTCACTTGAAGCACAGTATGTCTCCTTTGTTGTTATATCTGTGGTAGATATGGTGCCTTATGACCTTATGTACTAGCAAGCTGTTGTGAGCCACAAGTGAAGAGATTGAAGTGAAGCATTGAAAAATCAGGGCAGGATGCATATCGTCAATACCGCTAACTGGTGCGTTGCTTGTCTTCTTTCTTTGGATGATTATTTCCCACCTCCAACTACAACTGGCTCTGTCTGAGCTGCTGTATTTAGTTTGTTACTCTGTTTGCTCCATTACATGAAGCCAAAGCCATACAGAGTACTGTATTGTATTAAACTGGCATCTTAGCGTGACAGTAATTCATTATGCTTCTCTTGCATGAGGTATGTTATTGTTAAAACCGCAAAGACCAAAACATTAGTTGTCAGCTGTCAAATACCTCACAGACTGTTTTTATAATGTGTCTCTTAAATGGAGGATTTCATGGTTTCTGTCTTCATCTATGACAATAAATTGAACATACCTTTGATTTTGAGCAAAATATTTGTCATCTTTATCTTTGGAAAATACAAATCGACACTTTTCTAATATTTTTATGACTCCACTTTTATGACATGTGAGTGATCTACTTCCATGCATCCATCAGTGCTGATAATAATATCAGAAATATTTTTTGAGAGCAGAAAAGAGGCCAGTTGGTTGCCTTCCGTGTGATGAGTGAACTAAATGTGACCGCAGCCAAAATACAGCAGCGTTTGGCAGGCTGCTGGTGGTCCTGTGGATTATTATCTGGGATGGAGAAGAGCTGCTTTGCATCTTTAACAACGTGCAGCCAAGATTACACTGTTGCACCAAAGCCTGGCTCTCTGCTGCGACTTGAAAGGAGAAAGAGGGCGTTTGACATTTCTGCGAGACGACAGACACATTGAGCCTTGTGACGGTCTTTTATTCATTCCTCTCATCTCAAACGGCTGTCTAGAGGTCAATCATGTAGTTACCCAGATTCATTCAAGCTGCTGTTCATTGAAGCAGATGTTGCTGTGCTGTATTGTAATGCAACATTTCAAAAATACAGTATTATTTGGCCAATTTGCTTATGAAACCTGTTAACTTTTTGTGTTTTGGGGAAAAATTAAGCAATTTTGTTCAGTATTTTCTATGAAAAGAACAGGGTTTCAACCTGCTGTATTTGTTTTCTCTCAGTCTGGGAGCTACAGAGTCAGCACTGCTTATTACCTGTATTTAATTAAAATTTACTGTGTGTTGGTATCACTACAGTTAAACTGCCAATTTGAGCGCTGGGTATTAAAGTTTTCTGCCAGGGATGTTGATCTTCCTGATTTCTTGGAGTTGGTGAATGTGGCTTTGTGATAGACAGAAATTGCATCTGCATCTTGAGCCGTGAACCAAGCAGCAGTTGGGTTCAGGAGGTTATCAGTGTTTGCAGTTTGGAACGACTGCAGCTAATAGGTGTGGTTGATCCAGGGCGCTGCTGTTATCGTGAGTTTAACAGTGTAGTGAAGTCAACCTTTTGAAGTAGCACAAAAAGTCTGAATAATCTTCCAAGTGTAAACAACCAGCGTGAATTTCAGCTTTCTTTAAAAAAAGAAAAACAACCCAGACACTTAGGCTGTGAAGGACTTTATGTTTATGCCCCTGTTAGTTTGGAATAAGCTGTAGAGGAGACAGTAAAATTCACAGAATAAGATGTACTCGGCAGTGAAATTGGCAGGTGGTGTCTTTGAAGGGTGTTGAAGCGGCAACTCATCTAAACACTGACAGTTTTTAGTCTTTTGAACATAGTATGAATGAAGCAAAGGGGAAAACAGTTAATGGATACCTTGTTTGGACTTTCAAAGACAGACGAGGAAATACAATTCATCTAGCTAGAGCATGGGGCGTCAAACATGCGGCCCGTGGGCCAAAAGCGGCCAGCTGGAGGGTCTAATCCATCCTGTGGGATGACTTTGCAAAGTGTATAAATTACAGATAGGGGATTTGTAGGCCATTCCCTTCACAAGGCCTACGGGATCCTAGGAATAACTGGGGCAAGTAGGAGGAGAGCCATCGGTAAAAACATGGATGCAGCAGAGGGAGCATCTAGGTGGTTCTGGCTAAAAAGGGGGGAGCAGTGGGGACAGCAAAATGCCACTTGGACACAGGCTGAGGCTTGATCAACCTCAGTCGGGTCACCTGGACGAGGGTGTCTGTTGTAAGACCTGAAACACCTAGTGACTCCAGGAAACAACCCTGATGATGTGTTCAAGTGTGTGTGCATCAAGGGATGCTTTCAATAGACAGAGAAGACATGAACAGCAAACTCTAAATTTGTAAAACTGTAAACTTATAATAATTTCTAGATATTGTTCAATTCCAGATGCCTGAGATTAAATGTTTTGTGCCTTTGTAGACGCAGTGTGATCTGTAAGCTGTACTGTGTAAATGATAAAGTGAGGCATAATATTGTTGGAATTTTACTTGTTTTTCTTAAGAAATTTCAGGTTGTTAATAATGTTTCATAAAAAGATAGTTCATTAAATGTGAACATGTCCCAGAATTTTTTTGCTCTAAAACAAAGGGAAAAATGTGAAGTTGTGATTATTTACAGGTTATTATGCTGTGATTTAACTGGTCTGGCCCACTTGAGATCGAGTTGGGCTGTATGTGGCCCCTGAGCTAGAATGAGTTTGACACCCCTGAGCTAGAGCCAGAAATAAGTCAGCAATCAGCTACCTATTTACAAAATCCAGCAGACAGAAAGCAGTATTGGCATTAATTAATCATATATTGATTATACGTTTGTTGCTATTTAAAATGGCTAAAATCTTGTTTCATTGTAAAACTTTTCATTGTAAAACTGCAGCCTAGAAACAGCACATTTTGTTTCAAAGCATATGCAGGAGGAACAACTGCTGTTCTTTTTCCAAACAGAACAGAATCAGTCTTCAGTCCACGAATGACTAATATCATGAACACCTCGACAGAAACTTGTTCAAAAGTGATGCATTCAAGTTAACTCTGATAAATGAATCAATCTGCTCTTAACACAACTCTGTCAATCGCAAAGAGTGAACTACTTTACTTGAATTTAAGATTTTTGTCACATGCTCGTACAGTGTGGGCAGTGAAAAATGCATTATGACTCATCCACGAGGCTGTGCGTTAACAGCAAGTCGATGAACACTCCTAGAAAGTCATAAATCATGGGTAAAGAGGTAATAAAGTGCAGTGTATGTTTTGCAAGAGTTGTGGCCGTGTGTTTGTGTTATGTTTATGTATAAGAGCATTTTTACAAGTATTTAGGGGACCTAGTGTCCTCCTAACTGTGGCAAAGAGACTCCAGATTTCATGATGTTTACTGTAGTCTGGCTTGTAGCTGTTAACTAGCCTTTGCTATTTGTACCAGCTCTGTAGAGATATGGTGATGCAGAGACACACTGTTGTAATGCTGCATGAACAGGGCTTGTATAGCCTTTTCAGGGACAGAACACTTTACGCATTTGGATAAATTGCTATACTGAAATTTGGGCATAGCTACACACTTTGTTTCTTGCACTGAGCTAATCACCTCTAGCTGCATGCGCTTCATAGTACTAACTAACTTCTCACACACATAGACCTGGTTCTCCTGTTAGTGCATGCTTTGAAATTAGCCCAGTTGAGTTTGCAAGGGGGCAGACCAATAAATTAGCAAACTAATTTTTTTTTGTTGTTGTTGTTGATTTAGTCATTATATTCACTCCCGTCGCTAATCTGTTCGGCCTGCACCAACTGTATTCACCTGCTGTTCACCTGGACCGATAGCAAAGAGTCGTTTTTTTTAAAGAGCTTTTTCTGCTGAAATGAAGCTAATATGATTGGAACAAAATAATTCATTTTAAAGAAGGATATAGATGCTTTAAAGCTGTGGGGAACTTTAAAGTCAGGCGATAATTATTTATGGGTTACAGATTGGAATTAGACCAATATAAAAATATTGACTCATGAAGCTTTAACTATGCTAAAATAAAAACAAATAACTGAACACATGATGTAGCTGATACAAACTGATAAACAGTGTAAACATTGAGAATCTATGTATTTTTTAGCAGATGAGGTTAGAGAAGAGAGCACAACATGTTTTTACAGATTTCATCAGAGCCTCTCTTGAAGTGTATTCCTTGTGTCTTCCTGCCGTTGGGGTGGCCAGTGTGTCCTCAGCCGCTGGATATCAAGACTGTTTCCTCTTTGATATCTTTTCTCTCTCTGAGGCTGTGCTGTCTGTATGCACAGTAGGACCCCCACAGGCTCCACAACAGTGCCTGTGTTTGATAACTCGAAGGAGCTGGATAACGAGCAAATATGGTGATTTGTGCTATACTTCTTACAGTGTCATGAGTGTGTTTTATTAGTGGCTGTGGTAAAAATACTGAAACCTTTATGCTTCAGTGCTGTCTTCTTCATGGAGCTGGTAACTGAGGGAAACCCAGATAGTGTTGCTGCTGTAATCTACACTGTTCCTCTTCTACGGTCAATTTAGCTCATCCCAGCTGAAGTCACACATGGCTTCAGTTCAGACAGTTCCATGTATGTGATTAAAAAATGACACTAATGTTGTTTTACCTCTGCGCACAAGGCAGCTCTTTGTGAATCTCATGTTGTGAATCAGAGATAAGTGGCTTAGTTCGACTGTTTAATCTCTCCCTGCGTTGAATTTTGCATAGAGCATGTAAGGTCCTTCAAGTCAGTAAACAGGAGCTCCGGATTCGGCGAAGTGGTAGCGTTGTTCGCTCTCCCATTAGAGGGCATCGGGCCCTGTGATCAATAACAGGATCGATCTGACCTTCTGAGACAGTTACTCAAGCAGAGGAGTTGAAAATAGATGTTTTGCATCACTGCTGTGACCTCAGATGTGTAATGTGACAGTGTAGGTCATGCTGATGATAAAAATGAGTCATGACGTGTTTATTTGAGCCTTTTTTCAAAAAGGAAAGTGACACAACAAATCCCTTCTGATGTCAGTTTTAAAGTGAAGAACCCTGTAAAACTTAAAGTGGGTCAACCAGCCGGGTTCTTCACTCTGCTCTCAGCTTGAGTTTATTCGGTTTAACTCTAGTGAAAGCAGCTCAACTCAGCAACTCTAATGTAGATGTATAATCAGTGAGATAAAGCTTCACCAGACATGGATGCAGGAATATTATTGTAGACTAGTGGCTGCAAAAACTTCTCTTGAGGTGAACAAGTTTCAAAAACAACATCCAAGTTTAACAACAAGCATTATATATGCAATATATATTTCGCTGTTGTAGCATAATTGTGTATTTGTTATACTTTCTGCTGGCAAACAGTCTTGCTTGAATGTTGTCACATTGGTCATTGTTTTTCTAATTTACATTTTCGTTAAATTCATTGCTACTCATCTAAAATAATAGAATTCATGGCAGAGTGAAGAGCACTAAAACAGAAAAAACACAAATAAAAGTGATGATAAATACCTACAATCAAGACTAATCCACATGCTTTATAATAAGGGCTACATTCCCCTTTCTTTATGCAGTTATTCAGCTAAATGATGCTACCCTCGTTAGTCAGGAACAAGACAAGATATTAACATTTTATTAATGTACAGCACTGTTGCATCAAAGCTGTTATGCCGCACTTCCTCCTTGCCCGCCCAAATGTTTGGATGTTGTCAGCCAGCGAGGTAGAAAGTGGGACAGATGACACCTGATAAAACAAAGTGAAAATAAGGTTGTATGTGCGCTGTGTCAAAATAAGCTGGAGCAATGGAGCAATGCATAACCACATCCAGCACAGACATGTGATCTTAATCCTGCAAGGTATCTATTTTAAATGTTAGCTGGTAACCTCTATCTGATGAGCTCTTGTCATGTTCTGTAGGATAATGTGTATTGCCTATATGCACGGCTTAAAGTTGGCAAAAAATTTTAGTTTATTCAACAGGGATTGTTCAAAACATCCCAACTTTATGCAGATGTACATGTTCTTCCATTATCTGTAAGACTTAAAATGTTGGTTTCTCAAAGTCTCTTATTATATTTGCACAATAGCAAACGACAATATAGCAACGTTTGTGAAAGATGCATAAAATAATGGGCAATTAATTTGTAATACCCAAGATACACCCACTATTTTCTCAAACTCTCTTAAGATTTTAGTGGAAGAGTTTCAAGTTTGGTTTCCCAAAAGCAGACTTTTTGTGTTTATAGTCCATTTTATTGGGGGTATATGTGTGCATGTACTCAAAATAACCGATTTGTCTTAACTTTCTTCTAATTACTGATGGTTTACTTTGTTAGTCAACTGACTGTAAATTCATTGGCTGCTAGCAGTCCTTATTTTGTTTTATAGAGCAGCATCTTTTAATATAGTTCAGTTTTAGCTTCGTAGTTGGGAGAATTCACTGCTTTTCTTTGTTTTGTTTGAAAATGGCGTATCTTTGGGCTCTGAAGTGATGCCACTTCAGAGCCCAAAGGAAGTGTGGAAGACAAACTTTAAAAGAAACAGGATGTTTTGTGGTGGATGTAAGGTCTATCTTGTCATTGTGACCAGACTTGTGAATATCAGTTTGTCTTGCACGGCGCCTCTGGGAAATGACTTTCTGAGAAAAAGAGGGACTCCATGTACTCGTCCCCTCATATCGCACTGCTCACTGTGATTCATCCTTTGCTATAAGTAGAATCAGTGTCTTATCCTTTCTTAGCAGATCTGTGCCAGAGCAACATTTGGTTGTATGCTTTGTGTTGCATGTCTTGCCCTTGACCTCGTCAGATACAGACATGGATGCCTGTTCAAAAACTTGAATGTTAAAGTCCTTCAGTAGCCATTTGAGATTATCTGAGCACCAGCAGTTTTCCGTTTAGGGTCTGCGCTTTCCGTGTTTTATCTGACCTGTGAGGCGAATTACACATTAGCTTCACTAACTCCGCTGCTCGCCCTCACAACCTCAACTCAAAGCTCAATTATTCAAGTGTTGCTGCTTCTTGGCAGTGCGTACGGCCTCCTGGCCTGCTGCAGTCTGCTTCTCTTTGGATCACATCTATTGTCTGACTGATTTCCCCAGGCACCGAGTCCTGGCTGCAGGATTGAGGGCCATCAAACAGCATTAAGAGGAGACAATAACGGTGTGTGTGACGGTGGACGTGTGCGCATGTGCGTGAATGCTCGGTCAAGAGTGCATTTCCATTTTTGTGTACATTGTGTGGCTTTAAGTCTAAGTGTGTGTGGCCTAGAAGTGTGTGTGTTTGTGTGTGTGTGTTTTGAAGTGAAGCCAAAGCTTCCACAACAAGCAGAGGCCTCTCCTCCGCTCCGTCCACTGATGCAGGCCTTCAGTGTCCGTCGCTCCAGCTGGCTGCCAATTTATACCGAGGCCAAACACTCCAATACCCACAGGCAGGCCAACAGGGGCTCTTTGTGATGCCAGAGTGTGTGTGTCTGTCTCTGTGTGTACTTATCAGCTACTGGGGCAGTTGTTCAGCTCATGATTGACTGCAAATGTTGTTAATCTTATTGCTAGAGGCACAAATTACATTATATTAGCGGCTCAAAGTCAATGAATGCACTGGAAACTGTAAATCTGCTGTGCGGCAGTAGCGGCATCTTGACGTAATGACAATTGTACAGCCTGATACCAGTTCTTAAATGAGTAAACAAAGCTGAAAGATGTCTGGAGATTTACCTCAAAGTGTTGGCATACTACAACACCTATCATAATGTAATTTCCTTTTCAATTTCTTCCATGAAATATTTCCTATCAATCTGGCTGTTGTGGCTCTATTAATCATGCTAACTTTACATCCCTCTCTTGTAAAGATTTGGGAAATTGAGTCACAAAGCTGCATATTTTGGGGCAACTGGATCATTTTAAACCTTAGAGCCTCACATTCCATGTTCTTGATTGAATTGAAGTATGTGTTATTCCCTTGGCTGCTCTGGTGCTTGTAAAATATCCACAGTGTACTGTTACACTTTGTTTAATATGCAGACCGAAGTTTTTCACTTTCAGAAACTTGGATTTTGGAGTTGCGCTGAGCGAAGTAATGAGCCTTTTTTAAAATTATGTTGGAGTTTCCAGTTTACCTTCACAGTTTTGCACTTGAATGTTTGAACTTTAACAGTTTGTACTGTGCTACTTTATACAAAGACATACAATTCGTATCCCACACATCAGGTTTTGTGGTCATTTTAGTTGTGTTTTTTTTAGAGGAAAATGAATTGTTTAGATGAAGTGACTACTCAGTTAAAAGGTCAATAGATCAGTCAGTATAAAATGGTCATTAGTGACAGCCCAAAGTGAAATTACCCAGAAAATACCCTCAGGCTTGTTGTGTTAATCAGTTGCTTTGGGCGTGACTGAAATTATGCACCTGGAACAACCTTTTTGCTAACTGCTTTGATCCTCATCCATGAATACTAACAAGAAACGTGCCAAATAAACCAGAATTATCCTTTAATTTCACCTGTGGATTGCTCACAAAAAAAAATTATGTGCTGTATGTACTTTTTTCAGGTTGTGCTTCTGTTGTAGGATTCAGTGGGTGTGTTTATATTCCCCACTCATGTGATTCATCCATCACTGCATTTAGAAATATAGTCCACAATCTGATACAGAAATAGACAAGATACATTTATTTTTGTTACTGATACTTTATTTAAATGTACAACATACTTTTTTGCCCTGATCTACTTTGTGGCATTCCCACACATTGGGTTTTGTGTTTGTTTTTAAGCATTTTTTCATTCCCCTGACACATATCAACAGTTGGTGTGTTGGTTGTGCCTAAAAAGCCCTCTGCACATACTACAGAGAGCTCTCAGCTGGGAGGACCGTCTCCTGTAGTCATGTATGTAAAAGATGCAGACAGCTGAGGATCGCCCACTCACACTGTGGCCAAAACCAGCGGCGCTCGAATACATAATCGTGCATCATAATGCAGCTCAGTCTTTTCTCTACAGATCAGAGGAAATGCAGAAATAGTAGAAGAAAAAATCTCCCACCGTGACCCTTCAGGGGCTTCGGACCTAAAACTAATTTTCATTCGATTCAGCTCTACGCAAGAATGAAACACTTACAGGTAGTAACTGTGTAGAAATGACCACAAAAAGCAACTTATTCTTGCACTTCCCCAGTTTAGTTCTCACTGTCCATTTTTTCTTAATTGCTCGACATTAATTGCATACAACAGTATTAAGAAAGCTGATGTTAACAACAACCAAAAGCTAATGCTGCCATGTGTTTTGCAGCATTTGCTGCCCTTGTGGCAGGTCAGCTACAGTCTTTTTGACACCTCACGAATTGTAGTCTGTGAATTTAGATATTTATTGGCCTCTGTGACTTTTTAACAAAATTTCTCTTCCTGATTTCCAGGATTCTTCATGTGTTTTGATGTCTTGACTTGTTGTTTTGGGGTTCCTAATAACTACAGCCAGTCAATCTGTCCACAAACTGTCTAAATTTGCCACCCAACACAATAGCTTATTCGTCATGTATCTATCTGTCTACGTTCTTTCTCTGCATAGAAATACAGGTGTGAATTTTTACCCCAACTTTTTTACCACAAAATTCATTTTAAGACATACAAAACGCGGCGGACTGCAACTAGGAACCTGCCACTCTAAAATGACGTGATATGCTTGCTTAGCTCCTTTCAGGAGTCAGTCAGGTCGACAAATCTTTCACCCCCACAGACAGTTTGAACACTGAAACCATCAAATTTCACCCGCGCTGCTGTTTATGCCCCTCTGAGGGGCAGCTAGACCCGGCTCTGCTTTCAAATTGTTACGTAAAAGCGCCGAAAATTAACTGAGTCCTCAAAAATGTTTTGAATTTAAGGCATTTAGCTGATTTTCTTATCTATTGTGACTTTTTTTCCATTCACAAGCATTGCAAGCAGCTTTTCTTAAGGAGAACATTTGAGTCATGGACGGTTTTTGCTGCGACTCTGGAGTGATTGTGTACAAGAGACGGTTTGAAGCTAATCAAATGGATTTTTAAAAAATATGGCATCAATTAGCTTAAACTAATTATGGTGAATCACTCAGCATTTTGACAGGTCTGTCTGAGTAGTAAGTTAATATGATCTGTTTTGGTAGTCATAACTTTCACTGTTATTTTATCACGATCGACAGCAGCTGATGGAGAATAATCCTTGGTAAATATCAGCCACATACATTTTTTTTTTACATAAGACAGTAGGAAAAAATGAACAGAGTTACTGTGATGAAAATTTAAAATTTCCAGAACCTGGGAGTGTTGGGTTATAGGAATGAGTTTTTAAAGTCTTGCTGTGGAACTTTCGGACCTACAATAGCCACAGCTGGCCGAGTTTTGGAGGATGCAACTAGGAATAATAACATTCAGTCAGATAGTGATGCTCTGGGCTACAACTTCAAGCCACTTCTTTGCTTGTGTTTGCTTTTTACATTCTGCACCATGTATTAAATACTTCAAGTAATAAATTAGCTTTTAGTGGTTCCTGTTGCAATGATGATTCTCGGGCAAACTCTGGATCTGTCTATAATTTCTGAGCACATTTATGGACATCAGAAGTCATTTAGTCATGAAGTCAAGGAGTGAAACGTGCCTCTATGTTCAGCTTTCACGTATGAGAATGTACATTTTGATGCAGGCGCTAATGGTTTTTAGATAAGTCTGTTAAATGCCTTCATGAGCTGCAACTGCTGGCTGTGTGGATGATCAATGAGCCAAAGTACAGCTCGTAGTTCTAAAGGCTGGATTACCATCCCAACGATGTTTAAGAAATGTTTATAGATGACTCTTAGTGAGACGGAGGGGATGCGATATTGTGTTGCGTTGGGTTTTTCACAGGAGCAGAGACATAAATACAGATTTATATATAGAGGAGACTAAACAACAGCACATGGCTCAACTCAGGAGAGCACCTGGTTTCGTAACTATTCACACCTTGAGGCATGTGTTTGTAATGGGCCATTAGCCATGTGAGCCGGGAGCGACTATTTACATCTGAAACTCCCCGTCAGTCAGTCAGAACTGAAAAAGTCTCTTTGATGAAGGTTTTCAAGAACCTAAAAGAGAAGTCCAGCTGTTTTAACAAAAGCTTCTAGGGCTGTTGTGACCTGGATGACCAAGAATTTACAAAGACACGGTACAGATAAATGTTTTGTTCTTTTTTTTTATAAGGATGATCTCTGACTTAAAATTGGGCTGTATTATAAGCGGTGTTGAATTTTATCATCATTTCTGTCTCCTCGCTGCTTTAATTTGCTGACACGTTGTCGGGAGAGCGGCTGCTCTGCCAGCAACGCTCCTGGTCCAGTTTTTTGGAGATATTGTGCTTTTTTAATGCTTCTATTTGGACCGTTGATGCTTTGAGACAAAAGCTCAAGCAGTAAATATGACGCCTAATGTTGGCTGTTTCATCACATCGCAGTGTGAACTCACAGGATGAGCTTGTGGCGGTATACTGTGACCAATGTGCATGCATAGCCTCGTGAAGTTTAGAAGGAGAGAGTGCAACCTAGGTTGTTTTCTGAAGATGCAATTTACCGATGTTTCCTAAATGCCTCACTCAGGTGCATCAGTACATACTCGCAGATGGTTGTGCACAGAAAAGCTACTTGTCTCCTGTCAGTTACTGTAACACATTTCAGACATACACTATCGTTCAAAAGTTTGGGGTGACTTAGAAATGTACTCATTGTGGGAAGAAAAGCAGTTTTTTTTCAATGAAGATAATATTAAATGAATCAGAAATCCAGTCTAGACATTGTTAATGTGGTAAATAACTATTCTAGCTGAAAACGGCTGATTTTTAATGGAATATCTCCATAGGGGTACAGAGGAACATTTCCAGCAACCATCACTCCTGTGTTCTAATGCTACATTGTGTTAGCTAATCACATTGAAGGGCTAATTGATGATTAGAAAACACTTGTGCAATTATGTTAGCACATGAATAAAAGTGCCAGTTTTCATGGAAAACGTAGAATTGCCTGTGTGACCACAAACTTTTGAACAGTAGTGAATGTGTGGCCAAAACTTAGTTTGAAAAGAGTGAAGTAAGTGGTTTTAATGACAGATTTACCACAGCTGAAACTGGGTGGAGACGCTCCAAAACAAACCTGCTAAATGTCAGGCGCATCAGTGCAGCTTAAGAAAATATTTAACAGATTTTTTTTTTTTGTCGCACCAAAGTCCTGAAATAACAGAGTAACAATAGAAAAACACATTGTGAAGTGTGTGTGAGTGACTGAATGCTGGATTATCGAATTCAGAAAGCTACAAATAACCGATGACAGCCTCTATCTGATGTCCAAGCGATCTGGGGAAACTATCCAAGCATCTGACATGCAGTTTCGACAGACCGTAAATCTTGCTGAACTTCACCCCTCCTTGCCTCCCCTTCAGCTCTCTTTACCTCTCAGTGTGAATCCCTGGGAGTGTGATGCAACGTCTGCTCATGACCCCACCAATGCCATTGGTGTAGAAATACACAGCAGTTTAAATTGGTCTTCTTTGACACATCTTGAAAAGCATTTCACAAGAAAAAATCTGCAACTTGTGCACCTCAGAGTGATAAGGCACTTGATGAAGCAAGCATACGTCCAAGCATATTTGTCAAGAATTTAATGTGAGGTTTCTTGCTTCATTTTTTATCAGAGCAACATCATAGGACATGGCAAACCCTCTGTTATATTTGAGCTCTACGGGCTTTAGATCTTTACAAAAGATTCTGTTGCTTTAATTAGCCAAACTGTATAACTATAAACATGATCCAATAAACAAGGTCATGAGGCAGCTGATCGACCTCCTGTGGTCTTTTCAGTGGTTAATAAAAACCAGAGCGACACGCTGGATCATGTGCTGCCGGGGTGAATGTGGCAAACAGTTGCTGCAGGACAGGTTTCAGTGGGAGGATGCATGATGATGAACTCGGTCTCATTGTGAATCAACATGACAAATAAGGTCGTCAGAGTGGGAGCAGATCCACGTGACAGTTGCTTTAATCACACATTTTTCAGCATTAGTCTCAGTGTCAGTTTCTTGGAGCACTTGATTTGATTTCTGTCAGAGCAGAGATGTTTAGGCTGCATTAGCTGATGTAGAGCTGTGACAGTTTCTCAATTTTTTGGTTAGTAAGTGGACTGAGATGAACTGTCTTCAGTAAATTGAATTTTCTTTCATGCTGTTTGTCCAAAAACAATGTGAAGGCTTCATTCTGGATTCTGGAAAGCAGGTAGACATTTTTCACTGTTTTCTGACCTTGTATGGGCAAAATAATTAGTTAAATAGTCCAAAAAATAACCCACAAACAAATGACACAATCACATTTACCTGCTTTAATCACGATATTTGATCAATTCTGTAGCCTCTCGGCTTCTGTCAGAATTGCTTACGCTGTTAAACTGCGTTGCTGACCTTGTCTTGTATAACAATTGTGCAGCTGGGGTGAAATGTCTCTGCACTGCTGCCATGAAGATGAATATCTGACATTGTGTGGAGCCGTTTATACCAGAGCACAAGAGAAATTATGTGAAGGTGAGCAAAAGCTATAAAAGCAGGAGGTTAATTTCACATCTGCTTCCGGAAGGTGATCTGGCAAATCACAAAACTCTCTTTAAACTTTACTAGCAGCTAATGACGGTTACAGACTCCCAGGTTAACGACTGAATAGTACAGTAGATAAAATTTTGCAGTATTTTCCTGCTTTTGGGCCTCGGCTGGTGTTTTGTTTGGAGCTTGATAGATAGCCTTTGATAGATCTAGGAAATATAAAGTGTCGTCAAGGTTCTGAATGTAAAAGACGGCCCTTTCCCTCCTTCACAAGTTAGCGACGCACTTATTCTTCGTGTGCCTCTGAATGTTTTAAGGTATTTTTGTCTTCATTTGACAGCAGAACTGGCTCACTTCATTAGCTATGCTGCTGCTACATATTGTATTGTTGTAGAAGACATGCAACAAAGACTTCTTGCTGGAATCGAACCTGGTAGTTGCAATTAAATGCTATACATCTTCCTCTGGCCTCCAGGACGCCACTAATATACTAATATCTGACTGTGAGCAGTGATAACAGTGTCTCCATTAAGATGGTGAAAGCAGGCTCTCCAGTGTGTCGGATGTAAGCTGCCTTTTGTAATGTGTTTTCAGCTTTCATCGAGCTGGTATCCTCAGATAACCCGGAATGTGGCAGCCTGAGCTCAGTGCTGAACTGAATTCAACTCAGAAGTGGTTTGTTGCGTCTTATCTTTCATATATATATATTTCCTCCATTTCACATATATATATATATATATATATATATATATATATATATATATATATATATATATATATATATTTCCTCCAGTGATATCCCTTCAGCCATCCCACCGTAGTTCAGTAGCAAACATCTGCGAGTTATTTATTTTGACACTCTGCAAATAATAAAGTGCTCTCAGATCAGCATACTCCAAATTAATGCAGACGGAACACCTGAAATAAGGGGGAATTCATATTCAAACCAGAGTGGAAAGTTGATTTTGTTGCAGAATTCATTTGAACTCACAAGCACATTGTATGACCAAACGTGTGGACACCCATGCTTCTGCACACTGGAGCTGCTGCATTCTATAGATTACCAATTTTCTTGTAATTGAAGTAATCATTTAGGTATTTTTCAAGCGAAAGTGACAAATATCCACTGGACCTAGCAAACGAGAGGATTTGATACTTTTCTGTACAATATAGTTTTCTAATTAGGTTTTTAAAAAATGTTTCTAATTTTATTAGTTTAGTTTTTTATTTTTAATTGATTTGTTGAGAAAACGATCTGCAGATACACTGAAATTTTACAGACTCTGATAGGAATTATAATCATTGGTTAATTGATTAATTGCCGTTTGTAATTTATGTGGATAAAGATGTGTAAAGCAGTAAGGCAGAAGTCGAGGGATACGTATGTCAGAATGGCTTTCGGCCAGAGCTCTACTAGGACAGCGTTTCTATTTGATTCCACTTTGCTACAATTACATCAGAGCAGCAAGGTTTCGATAATGCAGTAAGGCAGCCCTACTAGTTTTTTTGGTGGATTATCCCTTTTAGTGACGGAGCTCGTCTCCTTGTATGCAAATTTTCCACCACAACCATTCCACCATCACTGTTTTAGTAGAATGACACTGAGGTGCAGCCAGATGAAAACATTCCTGTTTGAAATGGCTTTCAATACCAAGCGGCATGGTGACATTTTTTTTTTTACTTTTATCTCTTTTAGATATCTATTTTAGTGCTGTTTTATGCTGTTTATTGTCTTATGGTATATTTTACGGGCTGCACAGTGGCATGGTGGTTAGCACTTCTCGCCTTGCAGCTAGAAGATCCCTGGTTCGCGTCCCAGCCTTCCTGGGATTTTTCTGCATGGAGTTTGCATGTTCTCCCTGTGCATACGGGGGTTTCCTCCGGGTTCTCCGGTTTCCTTACACAGTCCAAAAATATGCTGAGGTTAATTGATTATTCTAAATTTGCCGGTAGGTGTGAGTGTGATTGTTTGTCCTGCTTTAAGTTACTGTATTGTTTTTGTTATTTTCTTGTTTTTTACTGTGAAGCACTTTGGTCACCCTTTAGGATGTTGTAAAGGGCTAGACAAATAAAGTTTGATTGATTGATTGATTGATTGATTGATTGATTGATTGATTGAGACCATTATATACTCCACAGAAAGGACAGTAAAGATACCGAAAACATGATGGTCCCAAATCTGTTGAAAACCCTGTAACCAGAACAGCAGAGACAGTTGCAGTAACGCAGAGTTTCGACTTTCTGTGTTGCTGTAGTTTTAGTCAATCATGGTGGATTTCAGTCCTCCTGTGTTGTAACTGAGGCATTTGTCCTTGATTTGTGTCGACATATTGAGGCTTTCAGGCATAAATAACTGCTCGACACAGCAGATGTCAACATCTGTCTTCTGACACCCACAACCTTCAGTATTTATTGTGTTGTATTGTGCTCACAACCATCAAACAAAACAAATAGAAGCGTAATGTACTTGGTGTGACCTTAACTCAACTCCAGCGATGCTCAAATATAAAACATTACGTCACAGAAGAGTCGCCTGGCGTCATGTGACAGGAACATCTGGATGAAGCTCCTGCGCTTGTGGCAGCTCTCTAATAGCTGCAGTACAGTGTGTGTCCTCAGCTGTACTCACCACTTTTCATCTCTGCCGGCTAACTGGGCTAATTTCATGGTCTGATGAGCAGACAGAGGCAGGCTGGCAGACTCTCTGCTGTCACCGGAGACTTTAAAGGCAGTGTTTTTTTTTTCAAGCTGTGTTTGTGTGTGCGTGCTCAGAGGAGGATGAAGGAGTGGTGGGCCTGGCATCCTTTCCTCCACCATAACTGGTCGACCTCCTACAATTAAGTAATGAATCACTCAAAGAAACAGCAGGACTAGTCACTAGGCACGGCCGCATGCACGAGAGACCGAAAATTGAGACTGTTTGTGGAGGATTTGTGTTTTAATGTGGTGCTACATGAGATCGTCTTCTTTTTGTTTGTTCTTTCTCACCAAACATTCACTGCTGTGGTATTTGGCTCGTCAATGAAGCAGCGTGGGTGGTACTGTGACGTGCAGTTTCTTGTAGTATCCAGTGTGTGTTGGCTCTCTGTGGGTGGCTGATTTCTTAGGTTGTTCAGTAAAGCCAAATGAAATACAAAGCATTTGATAAATGACATTAATAATCTTCCAAACTCCTTTGTATTACAATCACGGGGGCATTCATTTAGTAGTACTTTTGCTCGTCCAGGAAATGTATAAAGTAAATTCAGTAGGTTTGGACTACAGTAACAACAAAAATAGCACAACCATGGCTAGAAGTAGAGATAATTTAGAATTTCTGTGCAAGGTGACACAGTTGTAATGCCATATATCCCAAAAATTTGAATTAAATTTCTTTGTTTAACAAAACTGTAAAACATCAGCAATCAAATGGTGATTTGTCAGAGTATACTTACTTTACGACTTACATTTTGATTAGTTTTCAGGTGTCTCCTGTCTGCTCTATTTATACACAGCCTGTAGTTCAGCCGAATAGTCCCTAACTTTTTTAGTCACATGATAATGCTATGTATTTATTTATACATACAAAATCTGGTTATAGCAAAAATATTTATATTTATGCTTAAAAATTCAATGGTACAATTGTCCTCTTCAGATTAGATGTTTACATGAGAAGTTATTACGCACTGAATTGTAAAATTACCATGTAAAATATGCATGTAGATACAGTCACTAGCCAGCTTAGCGTGGTTCTGTCCAATGAAACAAAATGTGCCTCATTAATGTATTTTTATTAACATATTCAATCTTTTTTTTTTCATTTAAATTCTCACGAAACCAAAGTAGAAAAATGGCATTTCACTGTTTTGTTTGGGGTTCATGTGTCAGTGAAGAGATAGTCCTACACATTACTTCATTTCTGAAAGAAGCAAAAACAAGAAATTTCCATGAATCAGACAAACTAGATGTAACATGTTAGTGTGTATGCTAGCTGTTTTTCCAGATTGTTTCCCAAAATTTCTATCCATTCCTTTAAAGCTCAACTGGCTACAAATTGCGTTGCTGCTTTGTTGTTCTTGTACAGGAATGACTTATTCTCAAAGAACGCTATTTTTTTAACGATTTGATTCAGCTGTTTTTCCTTTGTTTTTACCTTGAAACCACCACAATGCCAAGCAAGCCCTTTTATGCCACTAACATCTTTCAGCTTTCAAACTACATCTTTCAACACCTTCATTTTTGCTTCTTTCTCTGGTTACAGGCTTCGATGAGAGGCTCTCCATGATGAGCAGCTAACACTGTCGGCCGCACAACCACAGAAAGAATCGTGGCTGCTGCACCACCCACAGTCGACGCATGGCGGTATTAGGGGTAAGAATCACACTGTTGGGTTTACTTGTGCGTTTGTCAATGCTGGGACACGTCTAATAACTGGAAACAATGTCAGTAGTTGTCAACAATGAAATTAATCAGTAACTATTTTAATAATTAATCAATCAGTCTAAATTCTCTGATTCCAGTTTCTTAAATTTAAATAGTTTCTGTATTTTTTTTTTTCTCGTCTAGGACATTAAACTAAATGTCTTTGGGTCGTGAACAAAGCAAGAAATTTGCACTTGTGGCTTTTGGGAAGAAACTGACAAACATTTTCACCATTTTTGAACATTTTTAGACCAAAGAACTAAATAATTAGCTCAGGAAATAATTGGCATATTAACATTAACAGTGTTCACTGCAACATGTCAACACATTGCTTTGGAATAATAGTTATTAATAAATTAAAAGAGGTAAAACATTTGAGTTTAGTTTTGGAAACTAAAATGATGTTGATCTGATGTTTTTTTTCCACTTAAAAGTGATCGCACTGAAGGTTGTTCTGATTAGAGCGGAAACCAATATTTTGTGTCACAGATTAAGCTACTGATTATTTTCTGAATAAACCGATGCATTATTTGGTCTTAAATGTCAGAAAACTTTGAGAAAACTACCCAGAAAATATTGAAAGATTCCCGTAACAGTTTACTCAAGCTCAAGGATTCACTGAATTGCACATTATGCCTGAGTTACATTTAAGATCCAAAGATATTCAGTTTAGCATCGCACGATTCTCACAGTGAAGTAGAAACTACACAAATCTTCAATTTGAAGAAAATTTGCCTTAAGCCTTATTGTCAATTAATACATTTTAATCAGCTAATCAAATTACTGACTAATTATCTCTCCCCTAACTATAATTGTGAGCCCATGAAGTCATAATTTGCTGAAAAATCACAATATCCTGAAAGTAGAAGCCAGAATTTTTCTTTCCTGAAAAGCTGACACTCTGAAAAACATGTTTTGAAGAAGAGTGTGGTCTATCGATTTTGACGTCCAGACACCTGTCCAGTTTGAACAGTCAGCGGGGGTTTCAGCGAGGAGGTGTGAGCCTCTAGATAATGGATGTTGACTGTCTCGATGTCTCATTCGCTGAGTACAACCGGCCTTTATCTGAGTGATCGTTGCTGGTTATGTCACATCTGATCATCTGACAGCAACTGTGCGCTGTTTTTGCTTGACAAAAAAACTTTATGTGTTTGGATCTCTGTGGGGAACAAAACATAGCACCAGCTGTATATTAATTACATTTTATCCTGTTGGCAAATTAATTTAAGGGGGAAAGAACTATTAAATTGTTTCTTTTTGAGTTGATTCTATTGTATTGGAGACACAGAAGATCAAGTCGTTTTATCTTGTGGTCTGGCACAAAGGTATCTTTATAGTAAAAGTGACTCAGGGAAGCCCAGTGGAGTCTCCTCAGGGTGTCTGTGTGATACAGAAGGGCTGCCTCCAGCTGTATCAAAGCAAAACGTCTTTTAAAATTACAGCTCAGACACTCTCCTTGAATTTATTTTTAATAGAAAATCTCTGAGAGAAGTTTAAAAGCCTGTCTGGGATTCTTTCATAAATGTAGTTTTGGTTTAAGAGCGTTTATAAAGTTACCACAACATGACATTTATGTCCGTAATATTTAGTACAGAATATTTTGAGCGTTCCTACCTCTGTGCTCACTATGAGAGTCGGTGCATCAGACCATGGTGGCAGCTCTAGAAAGTCTTGCCTCGGAGGGGCTACAAACAATATATCAAAATACAGCCATGTGAGAAAAGGTTCTGCAGCTCCTTGTGGTTTTACACAGCTTTATTTATAGTGACTGTCAGCTTGTTGTTTAGCTTTTTGGTCTGCAGCTTTGGTCCAGACTCATCGCTCCCATGACGTCATTTTCTGCTGCTTCAGACAGCTTCTTTTTAGGCTGAAAAATCACCACCAAACAGCAACTAGATGGTGAACAACGACAAGCTAAAGGGCCATTTCCCTCAGGAGCCGATAGAGACCAAAACAGAGCAAAGAGAGAGTGATTATTGGACTTAGCAGCACCTTTGCTAGCTGTATTTTTTCTAGCTGGTGATGATGTATCAGTGCTGTGATCACAGCTTGTTTCGTTTGCCCCCAAGTGGCCAAAGTTATTGGAACCTTAAAGAGCCCATGGTGGATTTAGGCTGTGTTTCTGTGGATGTAAAAGGTTTGCAAAGTCCACGCTAAAGGGAGTTATTGTCTCCTACAGAAACCACTGCTCGTCACCCCTATAAAACATCTGATTTGAAGTTGAGGCTTTTCGTCCATTACTTACTTATGTCGCTATGTGATACATTTGCGTGATGCCCTCAGACAAAGAATGATCAACTTCCTTGCAGTCCGCCATAGTTTCCTCAATAGAGCTGCTTATTTTCTCACAGTCAACTTTAAATTAAAGTATACATTTAGCCTCTTTTTCCCCTAGTCTTTATATCAAGCAGGGAGAAGGGGAAGTTTGCCTTCAGCCTGACAGGCAACACCAACAGCTGCTTGTGGAGCTGAAGCTGTGTGCACATGGTTACAACTCAATGTGATGACTGTACGAGCTAATCTGGGTTACAGTAGCTGAACAGAGGACACTGTGTACAGAGATTTAAGCAAGTTGCTCAAACTGCAAGTGGAAATCTTGCCCTTATAGTGTCAGTTTTCAGCCCTTGCTTGTGTTTTGATGAATATTTGGATCATACGAATCACTAAATTAAAGGAATTGAGTGCAGAAATATGGTGACACGCTGAAGTTAAGTATGAACTTTGCTGTGTGTTTATTTCTAGTAATGTGCAACAGAGATGTACAGAAACCACATCTGCTGACAGTTGTTGACTGAAATTTCGGGGCAGACAAACTAGTTGGCCGTTCACACGTGAGCTGAGCTTCTGTGTGAACAAAGCAGCCTCCCAGTGTCTTGTTAATGATGCTGCTCGCATAGTGAAACCGCAGTTAGTCAGGCACTTACTCAACACAAAGTAAGCTTCTGCATTGCAAATCACTGCTTTTAACATTTTTCTCATTTAAAGCATGAATCACCTGCTGAGCTCTCCGATCGCGCTGGTACATGTTGAGCCAAAGACTCGGTGTAACACAGTAGATCCTGGTTCACCGTGTTCACTTGTGGTGTAAAATTAGTAATGAGCCATTACTGCCAGCGATACATGACTCACCTGCCTTATTAGTGATGTTTTCTCAGGTAGGAGTTAGATTAAAGGGAGCAGCAGTGTGGAAATAGCAGCATCAGACTGCATCAACTGCTGCAGGAGACTTTAGAAAGTTTTCTTCAAAGAGAGCAGAAGATGAAAACAGCAGAAAGCTGTGGTTGGCAAGAAAGCAGGAGTGATAACTAAGTAGCTCCCTGGGTGCAATAAGAGCAGCACAGAAAACAATGAAGCCCGGCGAGCTGACATAAAATGCTGCAGTAATATTCAGCATAGTGTTTCTTGGTGTGATTATGGTTGTATTACTGCTGCTGGTGACATTGTACATGCTGGGGCTTTAATTCAGTGGTTGGCTGCATGTAAACTGCCTGTTATGTGGCATTTTTATTAAAATAGAAATACAGGGATGCAGTTTATACGGTCAGGATTGTAATTATTTGGACATTTACACAGGCTCTGTGCTTCAGCACACTTATTAAAGTCGCAAGTCCAAGCTCTAGTTTGAGTAGCTTTGTGTCAATATAGATCAGGGGTGTCAAACTCATTATAGTTCAGGGGCCACAAACAGGCCAATTTGATGTCAAGTGGGCTGGACTGGTAGAGCTACAGCAGAATAACTTATAAATAACGACAACTCCGTATTTTCCCTTGTTTTAGTGCAAACTAGTGCAATACTTCACATTTAATGAACTATTTTCTTAGAAAACATTCTGAACAACCTGAAATTTCTTAAGGAAAAAATTAGTGCGATTTAACATTATGCCTCAGTTTATCATTTACACATTACAACTTACACATCACGGTGTGTCTACAAAAGGCCCAAAACATTTAATCTCAGGTATCTGGAACTCAACAGTGTAGGATTTTACTTTATGACCAGAATAACTTGCCAAGGTCTAGAAATTATTTTAAACTTACAGTTGTACAAAGTAACAGTTTAATGTCTTCTCTGTAATTTTTGCACTGTGCAAAGTCATCCTGCGGGCCGGTTTTGGTCCATGGGCCATATGTTTGACACCTCTGATATAGAGAGAGAACTGGGTGGGAGATTTTTTATAGTCATTACTATATAGTTTATTCTATTTACTGTTTGCTCAAGTTGCCCCCACTATGTTATTTATACTTCTAATTGACTTGGATCAGATTTTTTTCAGCAAGATAAAATCCAAAGACTGTATATAAAATGGACAGTGCACCACCACTGTGCTGGGTCATCATTTGCAACCAGAAGGTGGGGACCTGGTATCAAGGTCCTGCCTGAACCAGATGTGAGCCCACAGCTCTTGAACATCATGTAGCCGCTGCAGTCTTGACGGTTTTTGACTGTTGTAGATCCTTCCTTTATCCTAAACATCCTTCAGATGAAAGTGATCTGCATGTACCAAATACTTTTCACTCATCACTTGCTCTGACTTTGTTACCTGTAACATTAGCATTAACTTTCTAATTAAGTTAGCCTTCAAAACACATCTTTAACCAAATAAAGAACCTGCAGCGGACCACCAGATTGCTCAGAATAACAAGTCAAGTTGGGGTTTTAAACAGACAACGAATAATCATTTTTAAACTGTAGGCAGCATCATTATTCCTCATAAAGACCTGTCTCTGGTTTAAACTTGTGTGTCTGTAATTTCTCCAGTATGGCTCCTTTTGTTGTGTAGCTCATAGTAGTTTTACAGAGTTTAAGCAGATTGAATCATGTCCCATCTGCTAACATGGAAGTCAGAGGCTTATACTGCAACCAGTGATCCAGGGGGGATCGAGATGTTTTGACTTCACCTCTAAGGAGCTGTCATGTCTTCCATTTTTATGTACAATCTGTGAAACGAACAAGGTGTGAACTTAACATATAAGACTTTTTTCCCCCACTTTAGAACCTGAGCACTCAGATTAGATTACATGTGGGTTTTTTGATGTCTCATTGTTGTCATCATTCAGTATCAGCACCTCACAGCCTGGTTAGAAATGCTGAAAATTTATAAAGAAACTGCTCTTCAAGCTAAACTGTGAGCAGTCAGCTGTGTTTACACTGGAGCCAGATACATGTGAAGCACCAAATCACCAGAAAAAGACCAGATCTCACTAAATTTAGTGCCCAAATTTAGGGACATCTGGTCGAACCTGGTCAATAAATGTTTCTTGATCAACCGGATGCTGTTTCAGATTTTCTAAAAACGAGGAGGATTAAGTAATTAGAAATAGAACATACTTCAAATCACAAACATTACAACAAACAGTGCTCTTTTCATTCATTATATCATTATGTGGTAATATATGAACAGTATTTTTATATACCGGTAGTTCTTTGTCACTTAAATATATGTGAATTTATAGGAGGGAAAATATTACATATTTGGTGTGATGCTTATCAATAAACTACAAATTAGTGAAATCATAAAACATAATGCCAACTAATGGCTGCAGTTTTGCTTTGTGTCAGTAGCAATGTTATAGCTAAGGTATAGCTGTACTGTCAAGAGCTACAATGATTAATACTAACCGCCAACTGTTATTTCACTGATTACATAATCTGAGCAATTTTTATGAGAAAGGTCTGAATTCTCTGGTTGCAGCTTCTTACAAGTGAATGTTTTCTGGTTTCCTTCCTCCTTTATGACAGTAAACTGAAAATCTTTGGGTTATGAACATACCAAGACATATGAGGATGCCATCTTGGGCTTTGGGGAAACACGAATTGACATCTTTCACCTTTTTTGTAGCATAATCAATAGGTGCCACCCTACTTCTGTTTGCTAATTTTTTGTCTTCTCCTTTATCCCCAGAACCCCGACATGCTGACGAGGAAGATAAAGCTGTGTCACATCAATGCCCACATCACATGTCGTCTGTGTGAGGGCTACCTGATTGATGCCACCACCGTCACCGAGTGCTTACACACCTGTAGGTCCCTCCTCACACTGTCACCTCGCTGTCTGTGATTTTCAAGTATTCTCACTTTTCATCTCCTAGCCGTGGCTCGTGTTTCTCTGCCTTGTTGCTAGCTCGCTTCCTGGTTTCTCTTGTTTTGCTTTTCACACACACCGACTGTCTCGGAGGGGTTTTTCTTGGCTCTCGCCACCAGGGACAGATCCTGGAGGCAGAGTGAAGCTTCTGAGAGGGATGCAGCTCGGTTTGTAGCTGAACTTTGACTCGCGGCGCCGTTTTCTGTATTGTTTGTTTCACCACCAGTGAGGCACCTGATCTGTGTGTTGCACAGAGTTGGACTCATGCACATCTCTGTTGTGGAGCTTGTTGTGTTAAATATGTCTTTATTAGTGTGATTGCTTTTAAACAAATGACTCTAAAGGTTTATACAGCTGTCAGTGCTTTGAACCTGAAGTGAACACACACACATAGACTCACAGTATCACAGACCAGGTAGTCTGCACATTTATTTAAATTTTATTATTATTATTATTATTATTATTATTACTATTATTATTATTTTTTATTTAGTTAAAGTCTTTATACTGGCTAATTTTGCGTTATAGCCAAGGCTCTGAACACACTCTTCTAGAAAAAAAAAGGCCCACAAGTCATCTTTACAGTTAACAATTCTCTTCTTCTCTTTAGCAGATGAGGTGTAGTTAAACATATTCGAGTTGATCTTAGGGGAAATCCTCCAATATACGATCTAAACCGTAAAAAGGGGTGTTAATAATATTTCATCATGCTAAATCATCTTTGCAAATCAAGTTTTAAGCTTTGCGTTTAGTTATCATCCGTGTTAAGCAGTAAGACACATGCATGCAGGGCTGTGAGACCACCGAGAACTGAGTGAAGAGCAGGGAACACTGAAAAGGAAGATTTGGTTGCAAAAGGAAACGCATTGTCACTCTATATTGAATGATGTTGACCAAAAACAGGTACGTTGTCTGCGGTCTGGTTTGTTTGATCATTTAAATCAGCACCTCAAAGCTCTGCATGATGAGAGCAGCAGCAGATGTGAATGTCATCCAAAGCAAAAAGCCTATTCTGGATCTTGGGTATTATCATATAATGCAGCCCTAAGAGATATTAGTACCTTTGTCTGAAAAGTGAATCAGTGCCTCACTCACTTACTTGAGTAAATAGAATGTCAAATTTCACATTTCGCAATTGTCACAATATGGCGTTATTATTTTGACACAGAAGGAATCATTACTAGAAGATGATTCTGGTATCAAAATTGGGGGTGAATGAGACCTTTCATATGTTGATGATGTGACCCTTGAAAGTTTACTCAAAATGCAGTATATGTGTTAATTATCAGAAAATAAATAACACTTTAGGGTATCAGTGCTCATTTTTATGACTCTACATCATAACTTTAAACTGGTGCAGTCCAAACTGTTGCCGGTGCTTTTAAAACTATGACATATCCCATGAAATTATGCTTAAAGTTCATTATGAAGAAATCATGCTTGTCACACTTGGAATGAATATAAAATTGTTAAAATGTGTTTTTCATCACTGAAAAATTTCACATGGCTCGCTCCTTTACATATGAAGATAGGAGGCTGGAAAAAGTAACACGCATAACAAAAGTGGGAAATTTTGACCCACATCTGTGTACTTTGAGGGTCTGTAACTCAGAAAATATTCATAGTATGAAGGTGAAATGTCATATGGCTTCATTAAATATACTGGAGTTATTGTACAAAAACAATCAGCTGATTCTAGGGGGGTCAGGTGAGAAAATTTTTTCTAGATTGTTTGATTTTATATGAAATGACTCATAAGGTCTGTAGTTACACTCTGCTAGTTACATCTAATCTGAGTGAGCAAAGATACATTAAAATATTGAAGGCAGATATTTGTACACCTTCCACAGTTGCAAATCTTGATTGCTGCAGTCCATCGAGAGGCCACTTTATTAGGTACACCTGAACAACCCAAATCCATGCAATCCAGAACAACTGTGGTGATGTTTGTAATGGTCTTGTTTTCATAGAGGTGTTAATAAGTTAATGTTAACTGTGTTTTTTGAGTGATGTGTGCAATCTTCAGAGATGTTCTGTAAATAGGAAGGACCGAAAATCTGATATTGCAGCCCAGTACACCACAGCCGTTTTTAACTCTGTTCTCAGTCATGAACATATAGTTTAATTTATACTTTGGAATATCATGAGCTTCATAAAGATAGAATCTATGGAAGAAATGTTGAACTAGATTACATTATATGGCCCGTGAGTGAACTGTGTAAGTGCTAATAGTATCATATCATGTAAAACAGAAGTAAACAAGAGTAAAAATGCAGTGTAGCTCTGTCAGTTGTTGTTTATTCATGTTAATTTATGGTGCATGAAACTAGTTTGCACTCATACAGAAATTATGATACCTTCTGTTCTGTTTACCAGCTCTGAATCGCATGGACTGTGAAGTTCATAACGCGTAGGTAACAAATATGTGTGAGCTAATGTTGTTAAAAAGCAAACAAATGCAGCAATACAACTTTACTCAAAGGCTGAGAGAAGTCATAATGAAACGCTCACTGGCCTCAGTTGCAGTACTTTTGAAATTGAAATGTCTGGGTCTTATTAAGACCTCAGGGGTCCACTTTCTGTTTGTAATATAAATATAATTAGCAATTCAAGATGTTTTTAATGGGTTTAGAAAGTTGAATCAGCAGCCAATTTGATTGTTGATTTTGATTAACGAGCAAGTAATTGAAGTCTGGAGCCGCTCTGCATGTTGGCGTCTAATCGTCCTCAAAAAGAAGAAGAAGGTTTATTCTTTTTATGTTGCATTTCAGTTCCAAAGTGCTTTGCAGAAGGGGGACGAGAAAAAGACAAAATAAAATACAAGGACACGGCAACATGAGGCTTTCAAACAACAAGATAAAAAGCTGTAAAATCAAACCTAATCAGAGGAAACAAATTATTTTGTCGAGCTTTTAAAATTGTTCAGTAAGTTATATAAGAAAGCCAAAAGTCCTGCAAACTGTCCTTTACTGTACTTTATTAACATCCATACAGATAAACAGCATTTAAAAACATTTAAAAACTATAGGCTGTAACCAGGGAAAGAACCTGTGAGTCAGAGGACACCAGCCAATCCTCCAGTTGAATGTAAATGAAGGTCAGTGGGGCTGTTTGGCTGCATCGTGTTAAAACCCTACTGACTTTTACAAATGTGCAGCTTGAAAGAGGGGTCGTATTAGTGTCTGAGCTGAAAGAAGCAGGACAGGACCGGTTATTCACAGGATCAGGGATCACGCATTAACATTTTGAACAAGTGAGGCAGTTTGAATAACTTAACATAACACAGTGGGGGCAGTTTTATCACACCGAGGTTGTCTGTAAGCTTTAAACTATGTGCTGGCTGCCTGGCACTTATCACCGCTGTTGCGAAAGACATTTTATTGCAGCGCTTCCTCTTAGATTTCTCAACCATCGAGCCAGATACTTCCTGTACAACCAGCGAGGCCTCGTTTGTCCTACAGTCTCAGTTTTTTATGAAAGCGCCGCATGCTGCTTGGTTTTACTGTACATTTACTGCATCTATCTGTCGATCCCTTGTACCTGTCTGTTTTTCCCACCTGTCTGCCTACCCATCTGTCTATGTATCTACCTGCTTGTCTACCAAGCTACATACCTGTCCGCCCATCAACTTACCTGTCTACCCACCCTACCTACCCTACCCACCTTACCTACCTACCTACTCTACCTACCCTACCTTCCTACCTACCTACCTTGCCCTGCCCTACCTTCCTAGCTACCTACCTACTAGTCTACATGCCTGTCTACCTACCTTGCCCTACCTTACTCTACCTACCTACCCATCCACTCATCTACGGGTCTTACTACCCTTCTGACTACCTCCATCCCATCAATATACCCACCTACCTTACCTACCTACCTACCCTACCCGTCTGACTAACTCCATCCCATCAACATACCCATCTATCTCCCTGTTTATCCAACTGTGTCCTCCTCAGACAAAGCCTACCGTATCTCAGTATGTATTATACTGCCTGCTATGGTGAACAGAAAGTAGCACGACCTTGAAAGAGACATTTTATAATCCCTGCGGGGTCACTGAGTTGACGGGACCTCAGCCTGTTTACCTCATCTGCAACCTTAAATGCCTTTTAATGCTCACACGGGATCAGGGTGAGGTATTAGAGGGCAGAGCTAACAGTGTCCCAACACCAGGCGGTTTTTGTTGTGCAATAATAATAATAATCTTCTGATATTGCAGAATAATGAAAAGTGTTTGAGGATTTCTGAGCCGGAGGGGCGATCCCACCCCCGCTGTGTTTAATTGAACTTGACATATTTATTTCTGGAGCATTCAGCATTTGGGTTGGTGAGAATAATCTAATTAATCTGGACACCAATCAGTTGCTCTTTGCTTGTCCTGAATCACATTGAAGTGGAAGGTTTTGTTTATTTTAAAGCAGGAAAACCTGATTCTGAGCTCCTAAATTTGACAACATTACTTAGCCTTTTTTTAGATACCCCAAAGCAAACAACTAACCTTTCCTCCCTGATCATGTTTTCAGCTTAAATCTGTCTAAATCTTGAACTGAAAACTGAAACATTTACAGTAGAAAGAAGAAACAAGAAACACAGACTTGCATTGGCTGTAAGGTGAACCCAGACATTTTAGTACCTCGTCTGCCCACCAGAGGAAGCTCTTCTACCACAGATGAGAGCTGCTCTGCCCTCATCTCACATCAGAGTCCAGACATAACGCCTTGATTATCCCTCTCACTTTGCGAAGGGGCTCCACCATTGGAGAGTTGAGACGACGAGATTCACATCACATCACCATTGCAGCTGTTCTGACAGACTGAGCTGCAAAGCAGTAAAAAATGTCAGGCAGAGATGGAATTAATGGCGAAGCAGATGCAGTAAATTTCACTGCCAGGTTATAAAATACATACATTGTGCACAAATCAATTTATTAAAGTGGGTACATCATGTGCAGGTTCAGCATGTTCATCAGAAGTCAGTATGTTATTCAGGGTTTTTCTGCAGCCTAACACACACCTCTGCATCCTCTAATTACGTTGTGTGTATTAATAAAATGATAGGCTGAAAATATATCAATGCCTTTGATTTGTAGTTCAAAGTCACTTCTCAACGCACCATTTAAAATCTGAATGTTGGTTGCTTCTTCCTGCTTTATATAATAACCATTTAGCAACAAAAGCAGTATTTTCTTCTATTTTTAGTCTAAACTTGTTTAGTTAGTAGAAAACATATTTACAGATCAATCCATGTGATTGTGTTTCAGCTTCCAACAAATAAGAATGGAACATGAATGAACAACTGTATCTGATTGAAGAACTGGTAAATGTAACAGAGATCCTCATGGAAATATTTCTCAATTCAATATTTCAGCTGATCTTCAGTTCACAGTGAGTGCTGCTGTGGAATGTGATTTATTACTGCGGTGCTGGACCTTGAAGGCCATTACAGGTTGTTGTGAGTTCAAAATGTAGTGAATAGGAGGGTTTTTTAGCATAGGAACATAATGTAAACATTTTTATAAAGGATGTGTTAAAATTACATCTTAAGATGTCGTGATGAAAAGATCTGGGAACATTTTGCAGTGGGAAAATACACTTGCTAGTGCTCTCTTGTGGACAAAGTGGGTATAGAAGACACATTTTCTAAATGACCTCAAGTTTATGTTGAGCCTTTATGCACTTCAAGTTAATTTTCAGCTGGCAGCATACCCAGATATCACTTTGATAAGGTAATATAAGCTGTGAAAATTACAATTACAAGCAATCTAGAGTAAATTTTGGTCGTCTTTGCAGCTGAAAGTGAAATCAAATCTTGTGGATAATGAGTATGAGTGTTAAAGCCACAGTCATGCAGAATTATCAAGTGCACTGAATAAGCATTTGTACTTAAAATTATGTTTGTAAAACTTTATGTACACTTTAACTGTTGGCCTAAAGCTTCTTTTAGCAAAGTCAGTTTATTAATAAAACACTTTTGCATCAACACATACTGACAAAAGTGCTTTGCAGAGAAATGACAGTAGTGTAATAAAAACCCGTTCATAATGAGGATAAAACTATGCCACAGATACAAGAGCATGGTTATGATGATTGAAAGGCCAAAGGAAAGAGACTGTGGGAGCTTCCCTGAAAACATGATGTGAGATTTTAAAGGGTCTTTAGTTGATTTGTCTTCTGTAGCATTATGTAGAATGGTCTGACTGCACCTCATTGTTATTCAGCTACAGAAGAATAAAATTCCATGGCTCTCTGGGTTGTATTTATTTTTATAAACCAGGGATGTCTGAGACCAATCCTTAGATCGGAATCAGGGGTCAATCAAGACACGTTTTAACTGATCAGTAATGATACGAACCTACGCCTCATTTTTCGTTGCCGTCCACGGTCGCACCTGTATTGTATATTGTAACTATTAAATATGAGCATTATCGATCAATAAATGATCATCATAAATCATAAATTCAGCAAACATGTTTCATAGGCTGATATTCTGGGCAAAAACACATAATACAGGCCGCTAAAGTGACCGTTGGGTATACTACTGGAACATAAGATTACGGTTCTTGTTGAGCCTAACTTTATTTAGTACATTATTCTTACGGAGCACATTGTTATGCTGCCCCTTTTGTTAGCTAAACCCCCACAATGTTCTCTGCTTGCCAACACAGAAGTGTAAATAGTACGTCCCCTACTACAGCTAATCTACAATGCTACATACAATTAGCTGAAAAAGATGATATTGGGTTTCGGCAAACCTTGAATTTTCAGTGTAGTTGGTTGCTAGTACAGAGGTGGTTGTTTCCGGTAGTGAAGGAGATTTTGAAAACAATGAAATGTAGATAGTGGAAGAAGAGTAGGAGGCAGCGGCATTATATGTCCAATTTTGGCAGGCTTATACCCACAATCTACATCCAGTGAGTCAGATTACTAAATACTGACAGTGTGCTATTTTTATTATTCATTTCTCTGTTTCTGTAACACCATCATCATGGATCATGCATAAAATGGTTCATGTATGAGGATGATTCATCACTAATTCACTTCAGTAACAGAACCGGCACGCATGGTGTTCTTGACAGTGATGGTGATGCATTATCATAACTTAGCTCACTTTAACTTGAAGATCAGAAAAGAAATTAACTTTCTTTATGCCTGACTGCTCTAAAACGGCACCGAAGAACAAAGCTAAACCTCCCCCGTGCCAAAAACAGCGAGCAGAAGCAGCTACTTTTCATCTGTCTTCTTATTCGTACTAACCATGTTCTTCTAAACCAGTGGTGTCAAACATACGGCACGTGGCCCAAAAGCAGCCCGCCAGAGCTACACTTTGCAAAGTGTAAAAATTACAGAGAATACATTAACTGCAGATTGTAGATTTGTAAAACTATGAATTGAAAATAATTTCTAGATCTAGACAAATTATTTTGATCATAAAGTAAAATACTATATTGTTTAGTTCTGGATACCTGGGACTAAATGTTTTGTGCCTTTGTAGGTAGATACACTGTTATCTGTAAATTGTAATGCACGTGAATGATAAACTGAGGCATAATTTGTTTGAAATTGCACTTATTTTTCTTAAGAAACTTCAGGTTGTTCATAATGTTTTCGAAAAATACATTTAATCAAATGTTAACATTTTCAGAATTGTACTTCTTTTGCACTAAAACATTTGGAATTGTTGTGGTTTATAGGTTATTATGCTGTGATTATACTGGTCCAGCTTGATCAAATTGGCCCCTAAGCTAAAATGAGTCTGACACCCCTCTTCTAAACAGACATAATGATAAATAAAAGCTAAATTGAGCACTAAATGTTACATTGGTTTTTTCTCAACACAGAAAATTTGTAACAAATTGAGCTCCTTTAAACCAATGGTATAGCTGCAAAGTATTCCACAAATTAGAACCAACAGTATGAGCCACATCTATAGCGTCTATGTGTACATTGAAGCGTAACCATATGTCTCCCCTGTGTGTCTCCAGTCTGCAGAAGCTGCTTAGTGAAGTATCTGGAGGAAAACAACACGTGCCCCACGTGTAGGATTGTTATTCATCAGAGCCATCCACTGCAGTACATCGGGTGAGTGAGGAACCGCTGCAGAGCTACACAAACACACACACGTGCACGCCAGTCCGTGCACAGACACACACACTGACTACCATCAGCAGTGCATTGCCAGTCAACAATAAACTACCAAGGAGCAAAGAGCCGCTGGCCTTTTTCCATTTTCTTTCCAGTTGTCTGCGGGAAACAAAAAGCGTCTGAACCGCTGAGGTTGGTCTGTGTGTTTTTTTTACAGATAAGTGCTTCACACAACAACACTTACAACCTGAGATCATTCAACCCTGTTCCTTGGATGAGGTATATCTAGAGGATACAGTGCAGCAAATACTATACAGTGTTATTTCAAAGCAATAGAAGCGCTGTTTAAGATTTAAATGGGTTGTCACATGCAGGGCTGGGAGTTCATTTTAATCAAATACTAATTCACTGATTAGTGTGTCGTGTGTGGCTGGAATTATAACTAGCTTACTTTCAGACTTGCATGATAACACATCAGTGGAGTAAAATAGATACCTCAGTGGGCTTAAATACAGGTTGTTCCTGTGTGTGTAAATGAGCAAAAACATCACCATAGCTGTCTCTTCTTTTTACTGCTTTCCTGAAATGTTGTTAGGTTCATGATGGATATAATTAAAAAAACTGATTTAAATAGATGCAGCGAGGGCGTCCTAGTGGCCGAATGGGTTTCGGAGGTTGTTAGATTCCCGGTTTGAAAACTATCCTCTCCAATTTTCCAAAAATTCCTTTCCCTCCATGGCCATCATGAAATAAAAGCATAAATATTCCCCCAAAACAACATTTAAAATAAATAAATAGAGGCAGCAGATCCATAGATGGCATGTTTTTTATCCAAACATTTTTCTTCCTGGCCATCTACATTACCCAGAATGCAGCTCAAGTGCCAGAGACACTTCAGTCAGAGATTTAGGTGTATTATGTTAGTAGCACCTGATGTAGCCTCAAGCAGAGAGGAAGCGTGGGCTGCTTCCTTCTGACTCTGCACCTCCAGGTTCCTTTTATTTTCCAGAATCAGTTGCCAAGCAGGTTTTCTCACACAAGGAATTTGTCTTGGTGTTTTGGTGCATAACGGTAAACACCGACACTCATTCCTCTGCTCTCTTTCTCCACATTCCCTGACTGTCTGTACAGCATCTACTGTATCCAGTAAAGGCTAAATGACAAAGAAGAACAGTCTCTAAAAAATGTAAACCTTAAGCTTGACTTTACATGACACATTAAATTTTGTTGGATGAATTTGTGTGTATGCCCTCGATAAAATACATTTTTATGTATTATGTATATTTTGGTCATAGCAGAGATGTCAAACATATGGCCCACTGGCCAAAAGCGGCCCGCTAGAGGGTCCAGTCCGGCCAGTGGGATGACTTTGCAAAGTGTAAAAATTACAGAGAAGACATTAACTTTATACATTAAATTTAAAGTAATTTCAAGATTTTGACAAGTTGTTTTGATCATAAAGTAAAATATAATATTATTGAGTTCCAGATACCTGAGACTAAATGATAAACTGAGGCATAATAGTTTTGAAATTGCAATTTCTTTCTTATTTTTCTTAAGAGACTTTAGGTTGTTCATAATGTTTTGCATAAAGATAGTTCATTAAATGCAGACATTTTCAGAATTGTACTTTTTGCACTAAAACAATGGGAAAAAATTATTTCAAAATTTTTGTGCTGTGATTTTACTGGCCTGCCCCACTTGACATCAAATTGGGCTGTATGTGGCCCTGAACTAAAATGAGTTTGACAACCGTGATTTATAGGAAAAGAAGTTGCACACATTTTGTTAGATAAATTCAACCAAAAATTTAACATAGTTTAACACAGTGAAACAGTATTAGACCTTTGGGGGGAAAAAAAGTGAGGATCGTGGTGATTACTTTGTTTGCTTCACATGCTTTGTTCACACCCACTGTGAACATGCGTCTTGACTGATCTGATCACTAGTAGTTCAGGTGTGAACGCATCCGAGACACACTGAGGACGATCGGAGTCGGTTTGGGTCGTGTACGCATTTAGCAGTGTGGACGTGAATGTGTCCTGGACCACACTGAACTGACATCTCTTCTCACCTCACGTAAACCGACTTTGTCTTAAAATCTCAAAAAGCCCACAGAGATATGTTACAGGTGCATCTAACATCTTGGTTTGCCTGGAACACGCCAAGGAATATATCCAGTCTATACTGTTTTGATTTGTCCTTTTATGCTTAAGATTAGTTTTCAGGTTTTATTAGATGGGTAACAACTGAAGAGAGACATGAATGTGGGGGAAATAGGGGGAGGACTTGCACTGAAGGACTGCCCCTGAAGCAAAGGCAGGTGTGGTAAAAACTCAGCCTTAGTACTCTATGCACATGCTCTACTAGGTGAGCTAGAAGACCTAAGCTTTCTTACTTTCTACATTTCCTGCAGACTAAGCATAGAAAGTGCACTGCTGCCTCCTAACGCGTAAAATATAGAATGCTTTTCATTGTTTAATTGCATATAGAGCACTGAAATGCTAGGTACGAACGCGTCCTCAGATGTAAGAGTAAGACAAAACTGTCACAAACACTCAAATAAGCCTCATTAAGCTGAGACGCCTCAATAATGTAGAGCTCTTTCACTCACTGCTGCTGTTTCTGGAAACTGAAGCTACAAAATAGAAATAATGGTTTTATATAACGATATATCCACACTGAGCACAATTTTTACTGACACTGTATTTCTGACATTATATTGTAGTGTTGACACGGTACCTGACTGCACTTTGATACTGCAGTTGCCCTCAAAAAGTATTCCTGTGAAGTCTTTTATATATATATATGCATTTGTCAGTTTAAAATGCCATGTTTCATTTTTAAGAAGTTCTTTCTGCCTGCTTAAATGCTCCTCCGTGTTGTTGTCGCCCCTCTGAGCGCTCATGCATTAGCGTCTTATTAATGTGACACACCAACTTAGCAATTTAGTCCATTACCTTCTAAGCTGAACTGTCTGCAGACTCATTGTTTTGCAGGAAATGCTCCATTTCAAACACATTAGCTCTTCGTGTGGCTGTTTTTTTTTTTTTTTGCCTCATTGTTTGTAGGAAATTGGAGCTGATGGGAAACATCTCAAGTGATTTGAAGGCAATTTTTTTTTTTTAAAAAGCAGCCAGCAGATGATAGACAAACCCCATCTGCTCATCAGGAAGATTGATCAAAGTTGATGTTTGGGATTGAGCCCAAAAATCACACTCAGATGTCTCCTCACAGAGAGAATTAGCTGGGCAGAACAAATCCTGCCACTCGTACTGCCAAGTGGGGCTCCTTTTAATCCGTTGTATTTGAAATTATTCTGGTTTTATATATAAACAGCCTGACACTCTGCAGATCTGGGAAGGAAATGGTGCTGACATGGTTGCTGTTTGTTGTTAATTTACTTTCTTCTGACTTTGAAATACAAATAATCTTATTAAAGGTGATTTCATCTTGGGTTTTTTTATAGAAAGAAGAGAGTTTGCAGGCTTCGTTTATACCAGCTTGTGAAACCAATTTATGGTTGCTGTTTTGAAACTAAAACTAGACTTCTGACTCTTTAAAATGACATGTTAGTTGTCATACTATAAGCATGGGTGCAACAATAATGCTTCCTTGTTGGTTCGTTTTAGTTTTAGGATTTTTAGAGGCCCACAGGATAAAAGAACAGAATTTCTGAATCACAATATCAGTTGAATAACAACTAATTTATTTCCTATTTTTTCTCGAGGCCATCTGAGATAAAGGCTGGAAATCATCTCTGGACTGGATTCATTTGTAATTGTCATGGCCACACTTTATAGAGACGAACAATGAAGTGAATTGTTCGCATTTTATTTGATTACATTAGTAACTGTGGCTCTTTGTGAGGGAATAGATTTGTGCTGAATTATGCACGACTGCTTACTAAGTACATATGAAGATATATAAATTTTGGAAACCCTTGTACTTTACATTTTTCGTAACCATATTAATGTCTCAACAAAACCGAAGAATCAGAAAAACATACTCCTGCACAGACCATGATTGGGTACTATATTTCAAACATGCGTGACATTTTTAATACTGTTAATTTTAGCAGATCTGATTAGTGATGCTCAGCTGTAAGGATGTGCTTCCAGATGTGTCCAGCAGGGGTCAGTGTTTTGCTGCAGTTTTTTTGTAGCCAGCCTCAGTGTCAGGAAGCTAATTGTGGCTCCGGATACAATGACTCCTCTGTGGACACCAGGAGAGACAAACATGCCATGCTCTTTGGGTTTTTTCTTACATAACAGTGCAACAAACTCAACATGTTTTGTCCTTTTGCTGGCTGTCGGCGTTGGGTGCCTCAACGCACCGTCATAGTGATGGCAGACCTGAGCACCTCACTCTACACTCATGTTACCTGTACAGAAGAGGCTGTTTAACACTCACTGACAGAGCATAGCGCTGCACACCTGCCACTGAAAGTGTCAATCGGATTTATTTATTTTTGGTAGTAGTAATCATTTTGCATTTTTAGCTTTTTATTAAGCAAGGTTTTCACAGCCAGAATTGGTTCTTATTTACAACCCGTCATCACAGGTTGAATAAATCCACACTTTCTAGCTGGTTCAACCAAAGAGCTGTTACTCCTTCTCTGACTGCTGCATGTGTAATTATTTACAAGAAAAGAGGCAAAGATGAGGAGTAATTTTGACAAAAAATGAACAGTATTCTCTACCAGGAAAGTAGTTTTCCTCTTTCTTCTATCCTGTTAATGCTGTGAAGAAATAAACCTGCCATTGGGCTTGAAAGGCATGTTATCTTTTTTTTTTTTTTTTTATGAAAATGCCAAAATTGCACCATTTTTCAGAGCCAAAAACAAAAATAAGCGTTGGATTTTGTACTTTGTGATGTTCCTTGAAGTTCTAGTCTGTGACTCGCCGCTCTGTTTAAAGACTGAAAAACCAGATAAGGTAGACTGATGTAGTTACTTTATTACGACTGATCTCTCATGCAAAGTCCCTCCTGAAAGGCCAGTTCTGAACCTTGTGAAACACTCCCTTTGGTGCAGTGACATGAAAAACTATTTTAAATCTGATATGATACCATCTTTAACATGTTAGATGTGTGTTTTTCATCTTTGGGTTCAGAATTCTTTGCAAATAACGTTAATTATCATTAAATTAACTATCAATAATATTATTTTTCTTCTCTTTAGCCATGACAGAACAATGCAAGACATTGTGTACAAGCTGGTACCGGGACTTCAAGAGGGTAAGTGCCATGCATTGTCTTTTATTTTGATGTAACCCACAGGAGATCCATCTGACAAGCCTTAAACTTTTATTTCACTGTGCTTAATTGCTGTTTAATACTGCTATCTGCATGCGTCTTAAAAGTGCATGTATTTCTTAACATTTTCTTGTTTTCACTAATGGACTCAACGGGCATAATGAAGCAGCTTTTAGTGTGTAGATAATCCCACACTTGACTGTGTTTTAAAAGACTGGCGACAGCATCAACCTTGAGAAAAACGCCCTTTTGTGTTTTTTGTTTCGTTCCCTGTTGTGCAGCGGAGATAAAGAAGCAGAGGGATTTCTATCAGAAGTTGGGAATGGAAGTACCGGGAGACATTAAAGGAGAGCTTTGCAACATGAAGACTCATCTAGATCAGCGCAATGGTACAATCACACCTACACTAATCCTCCCGTTGTTTCCATAAACACTGCAGGAATTCAACAGAAAGATTTCTTCTTTGGTTTGTAACTCATGTTGCCATTGTCAAGAATTTCTAGTTCGTAGTTGTAAATGAATGAATCCAGCACCTACCTCCGATGGGTCTGCTGGTTTAATTACTAGTTGACGTACCAGATTTGCTGTTGTTCAACATCACCTTGAGGTAGAACCCAACAGACATGAGGACCATGTCGTACCAGAAGGTGTCGTTTAGCTTTCATATGCTAAGTGGTTAAGGTCCTCCAGATGGCAGTAGGGCTCAGTTTGGCTGAGGCGAGCATACAGACAAAACACACAGAAGCTCCTGCAGTGGTGAATGGAGGAACCTTTCTGATGCTAACACATAACTAAATACAACCCTCTGAATCCCAAAACTTACCTGAAAGGCATGTACTTCATACAAAATCACCAACAGAGAGAAAATAAAGGGAAAAATTTGGAATTTTTGGTCAGTCTTTCAACTACTCATTGTGATGGGAAGTTTCATCTGAAATGTTGCTAAATCTAAAATTAATATTCTGATATAGTATCAAAATTACTTTATTCTACAGGTCTCATTTGAATTGTGCCGAATATAAACCATTTGCTCGAACCAGATTCAACGGGAAATCTAAAACTTCAGTGCTCCTCTGCACAATTGTAAAAACACTGGTGGCACAGAGCAGAGCCATAGGCAGCTGTGACTGACGTTTAAAAAAATAAACAGTAGTCCAGAGGTTTAACTATACTACAAACTGAGGCTCAGTTAGAACCAACAAAAGTAGAGAGGGCTGAGCAGAGCAAGACTTTGGGAAAGAGAGCTTACCAGCTCTACCACACCTGAATTCAGCGGAAACTGCAGCTTTGGCTTAATGGAGGAGACCATCACAGGACAGACCGTGTCCAGTCTGTCTCTGAGCAGAACCACTGAAGCAGGTCTGCTGGGAGACCACAGGCTGTGAAATGTGTGTGTTCATAGCTCAGCACAGTTCAGCATGATTGAAGCGCACTAAACTATGCCTGCAGAAAAATGGACGAAGCGCAAACTGCTAAAATTGGTCTCCAGAAGAACTTTGCCGAACCCTTTACCTCAGCAATGTTAGTTTCCCTCTCTGTCACTGTGCTATATAAGGAACGCAGCCCCCAACATGTAATGAGTGACATTAGAAGCACAACCATGAGTAACAGCGGAAGCCATTAAGCAGTACACATTAAGGCAATTTAGCCGATCAGAACCAGCCTCTGGCCTACTTTATGTGCACGACGGCTTTTCCAAACCAGCCTGCTTCTGAGGGCTGGTGTAAATGTGTGCCCAGAGGGCTGTCGTGCTGGCAGGCCTAATCGCTCGCTTAATCCCCCTCTCTGATTTTGGTAATTAAGGCTCAAATGGAAGCGGTACTGCTCTCCGGCTTTCCAAGCCTCATCGCTCGAAGTCAGGTTTAGCTGAAGTGCACACACAAGCGCATATTCATGTCTATACACAAACACATTTTAAGGAACATTTGCTCAGATGCCAACAGAAATAGAAACAGAAACTCCTTTCAGCTCGTTTCAACTTCATTCCCTTTCAGTGTGCTAAAACACAAACATATACGATGTCTCAAGCCTTGAGCAGTTCAACACATAACGTGGTTGCATGTGATTTCACTGAAGTTAGAACTCAGAGGACGTTTTCACTCTCACACTGTCACTAGTGAGTTTTCTTGGGGGGATATGAAGCTTTTGTCTTGCAGCCTTTTTATCGTATTTCTGTGTGCTGATAACTAAGATCTGTGTTTTCAAGAAAATGAAAGTGAGATAGTTAATGTACTTTTAAACCGGCCTCAAAGTTCGTCTGAGAGTAGTTTTTTTATTCCAGAACTGGTTCAAAAGATGTCAACCACTTTGCAAATCAAATGTGTTTGTACAGAAAGTGCAGTTTATATGATGCCTGTTGCATGTTGTCATACCATTAATGCGTTCATCTGATCTGGTGGTTGCCTGGTTTCCTTTCTTGATGTTTTATATTTTTTTATTCAGTCACATTATTAACAACAATCAATCGATTAACTGATAATCATTACCGTCCCTATTGTAAGTTTAAGAAAATTCTCACTGCTTTACCTTGTTGTTGGACAAAAAGTTTTCCAAGCGTCCACCATGAGGTTCCTTCATTTCAACAGTTTTGGCCACATTGAGCATGATGTTTCTCAGTTGAGCCTGTAAAGGATACATGCAACCATGACTAAGTGCCAAAGAGTTGTCTGACAGCAAGGTAAAGAGAATATTCTAAACATACCATACATTTAAAACACTTACATGATATTTTTTTTTTTTTAGGTTGACCTCATTTTAGGTGGTTAAAACATGTTTTGCTGCAGCATGTCACTTAGCTTCCCTGCTAGCAGCAGCACCGACTATGATCTACTATACATAATAGACAATGGATAACCTCACTTCAAAGAAACTGAACTATCCCTTTAATATACCAGTAGTTTATTGCCTTTCTGAACAGCCATGCTGGAAGATGGGCTGTAAAATTGGCCATCATACGAGGATGTAGGTGGTGCAATGTCACTTAAAAACCAATATGACAGCTAACGTTTTCAGGCAAATCAAAGTTGATTGTTTTGCATCAGGCTACTCACAAAAAATACACAAATTGTTGAGTGTCAAGGGGAAAAAGAGAGCTAGAACATGTTCACACTGACGCTCAATTACAGCGTGAAGAGCATGGGAATGTCGGATCGTCGGTTTCAGAAATTTACAGCAAATGGGGCGGAAAATGTATTGGGGATGAGGTGTCCAATGCAATCCGTCATGCATTTCGGACAGACCATAAATCCTGCTTAAGGTTTGGGTTGGAAGCTAAAGGACACATTGGGCTGAATATAGTAGAAACGTTACCGTCTATCTTTACCTACAGTGATAATATAGTATGATGTGTTGTAGGCCTATCATTATAAAAACACACTTCAATAGGAAGCGATAATACATGCACAGAGTATGAATTAGTCATCTAGTGAAAGCCTTCATTACAGGGACCCTCTTCAAACTGAGACTCCGTGTTTGAAGTTGCTACTGCGTTATTGCATGCCACCCACTCACACATCACTGGATTTCTTTTGTTTTATGGGAGCTGGACCAAAGTAGCAGCGTTCAGATAATGAGAGGGAAACCTTTTTACGGTTCTCCATGATCACTGCTGTGATGAAACGCTGCGCAATCTCTAAAAAGTCTGGAGGATTCTTAATGTTTTATGTAGCGACTCCCTTCTTCCCAAACTGAATAATTTGACCGAAGTCTGAAAACGCCTTAAAGGATTAATATGGAAACCCCCAGGGTTCCCTACTTAAATAATTGTCCCTGAAATGTGCCATGAAAGTCTTGGCATGTTACAGTGGTTTTTGGAAGGCTTCATCCTCATCAAGGCTGTTAATTAAAAACAATATTTTCCTTAAATTGAATAAATGTGTAGTTGTGCTTTATTGCAGATACATCGGAACATCTCTTCAAACAGTTAAAATAATATAATGTTTGTTTCAATGAACAGGAAACTAACAAGGTTTAACAGCTGTGTTTCTTCAGCCCTTGAAAGACAATAGAAACAGTTCAGCACAGAAAACCCCTAAATTGTAGTTATAAAGTTAAATTCTGCAAAAATAATACAAGCTCATGGAAGCCCCAATGGAAATCAATCTTCCATGGTCAGATTAAAGACACAATGAGCTGTTCACTCACTGTGCTACAAAATTAAAGGTTGAAATTTGCAAAAATTGAGCCTTCCAGTCACAAAAGTCTTGAACAGTATCCACCCAGTGTTAAACTAGATTTTGACTCAGGACTCTTTAATATTATTTAAGTAATAATTTAGTCTCAGCTTTAGTGGATAATGTACTGTAATTGTGCAAATTGTCTAACATTTTTTAAGGTATTTTTGGACATTGCAAACCTTTAATCAGACAGCAGTAGTGAGATGAAAAAACACGAGAGAAGAGAGAGAGGACACATGGTTCATGGCTTAATCCATAAGCTCCCAGAGTGCTTCACTTCCCTCACAAATTAGCATTTTGTCAGATAAAAAAGTAAGTTATGTGGGTTCAGAAGGACCGAGGACAGTCGCACAATTATCCGTGTTGTAACTTACCTTTGAGTGTTGGTTTAAAAAGCGGCACGGAAACGTTTATAGCTTGTTCCTTGGCAGTGCATAATTCACCTGACCTCCAGCGATCAGGATGTTCCAAACACTCAACAAGATAGCTTAATGGAGCACTCCAAATTCCTCACAGCTTCACAGCTCTGCCAGAATTAATATAATGAGCTATACAGCTAACAGAGATGTCTTTAAAGCCACCTGCCTAGTACTGTGTGTGTGGATGCAGGACCTCTAGGGGTGTCCAGTGGTGCCTGGTAGTGGATCCTTTGGGTTGCAAGTTGGAGGCTCCACAGTGTACCAATGATGCTTGTTTGGACTTAATTATGGCGTGTTTGGAAGTCAGGTCAACATCTGGGACTCTTGTCATGTTCCTAAACCTGAACAGTTTTTGTGGTGTGGCTAGAAGTATTGTCCTGCCATGAGAGGCCCCTGCTGTTGGAGGGTGCTACTGCCAGTAGGGTTGTGCTTGGTGTAATCTCTATAATTATTGATGCTGTAGGACCTTAGCTTTAAGATTCATATTATTTGACTTAAATCCTGTAACTTGTAATTCTGTCGGGTTTGGTATAATTATTGCATTGCTTAGGTTGTTCTCTATAATTAATGCCAATGTAGGGTCTCAGCCTTAGAGTCAGGTAAAGTAGTATTTTATTTAATTTTGTTAAGTTATTTAGATTAAATGACACCATAAATATTACTGTAGGATCTTAACCCTAATATCTAAACTTATTTGTTTAATTTTAGAATTTAAATCGTCTTTTTTACTGAAAAACAGTTTGGCGCAATTGCTGTTTTTAAGTGTTTTATATTGAAAACAATGACTTGACTCGATCACTGTATAAAAATGTAAAATGCTGTTTGATTGGAACACATTGAACGTATATAGCAGTGGCAACAAGTACATGATGCTGACACAGTGATTTGAGAAGGTTCAGTGGACATTTTATGCCACTTTCCAGAGATTTGGTGTCACCTTAAAATCCATTTTCACAACTTGAAGCCTGCATGTGTGATACCCAGCTGATGGTTTACTTAAAGAGGAACAGAAAAACTCACATGATAAGCACTGCCAGCCCATCCGTCAACCACTGATAACACTGTGACATTTTAGGGATAACATTACACAATCTCAGTTTTCACACTGTAAATCTAAGCCCCGCACTTTCAAGTGCACACATGTTGAGTTTTGACACTGGCAAAACAAAAAACTTCACTTCCACAAACACACGACAGGCTCATTTCTTTAAATTGCCTGCTTTCCTGAGCACTTGAAGCAAGACATGATGAGTCTGCTGAGTCACTTTTCCCCTTTACGACTGTATAAACTCCCACACACTAGCATCCACAAGCGGATGTTTGCTCCATCTCATTCCCAACACACAGTAGCACAATGTCATTGTGCATGGTTTTGGGATTTGATTGTTTACTAGACATCCGATAGATCATAAATTCAGTATGACAAACGGGAACCTTTGTAAGAGACGGACTACCCAGCCAATCATTACATTACCTGTTGTCCTCAGACACTAGCTGGGACTTCATGTCTGCTGAGAGTCACTGAGATGCTCAGGGGTTGTATGAAGGTGAGACACAACAATGAGAGCAAGGCCCTCTTGATACGCAATCAGTGAGGCAGACTCTGGAGACAATCACCGCAGAAGCACCAGAGCAAGCTCAGTAATACTCGGTGGAACTGGTAACAGTTAGCCCAGACGGAAAATGGTCACAGCAGGGTGAACGCAATCACATCTACAGTCTGAGCCGCAGTAAACCGTCCACACACACACACACACACACACACACACCAAGTTATTACATCCACCAAATCCACAAAGAACAGACTGAATTTCTTTGTTTTTAAAGGTTACAGAAAAGCAATACCCATCTGCAGCAATTTTGTCACAGCAACACAATTTTGGCTTTGATAACTACGTTTCAAATCTAAAAATTCAATGCTGCTACAATATCACAGACCACAGGAAAATCCACGAAGATGTATATAACCGCAGCTGTCCGGGACAACTTTGGAACCGCTGTTTCACAGGGGATTTGAAAGTTGTTGCTGTGTCTAAGACAGTGATTATAGACACATATCTAGAAAATCTCTGCAGTGTAACAGCATGATACTGTGCAAACTCAAATACTTCAACTTAACCATAGATTTTACGCATACCTAGACCTGAATGATGCCTACAAAGAATGTGCATGTGAGGACACTGTGTTGGGTATCTGCACTCATGGTTTTCAGTATATATAATTCACTTGGTCATACGTTGTTGGCTGCACAATCCACGTACGTAGCCAGATGACAAAATAACAGTTTCCTGCCCACTCACAACCATATGTATGCTCAAAGTATAATTTGTTGACAGAAAAATACTTAATATTAGTTTAATGATTATCTGTTTTATGTTATCGAACATTGTTGGGTTTGTGGATAAAACAGAAATGGATTATACTACCCTTGTCACTTTATAATGGGTATGTTTTGCATTGATTAATCAAGAAAATAATTGTCTTTACAATAATAGTCTCTATAATGGATGATTATGTTCAATATTAGACTGTAAAACAAATTTAGTGGAGTAATGTTTATATATTTGTGCATATAGCCTTGTTTTCTACTACCATTGTGGCAAATTAACTAATCTGGCCTGAAGCTTTGTACATAAACTCTACTTTACTCGAGGTGTGCTGCGACATTGAGGTTTCTTCCAGCATCTGTGTGGTACATTATTAAACAGAACCTTACCTTTCTTAAGGCCCTCTGAGCACAATACCCTCAGAAGCCCACAGAAGTGACAAATTGCTTTTTCTTCCTATTTTACCTATATGTTCTTTAGAGAGTTCTGCTCCCTCTAAAAACCCATATAATTTATTTCATTTTCCTGAGGAAAGTCAGGTAGAGCTGAGGCTGGTCCTCGTGTGGGTTTGGAGAATCAGTGAGGAGTTTTTCTTTCATTAGAAGTATTAAAGATGTGCATGGACAGTGGATAAGTCATGTCAAGGATGCTTTGACACCCTCAGACATGTAATTAAATCAGAAATAGAAGTGCTTTTTGCTTTAAATACTTCAGAGAGACAGACGTGGTGGTATCCCTGATAAGTCTGACTTCAACCACAGCATTGCATTTGCATTGCAATCAAAACTAGACTGCAATGTTAACAGATACACAGTGACAGAGTCTGGTGTCTTATTTGTCTTTTATTGTGTATGTATGCATGGATTTTAACTGTTCGTACTCTTGGTTTACTAAACAGGGGATGCCAAATCAGAGGACACGGCCAATAAAGAGGCAGGAGAGGAGAAACCAGAGGAGGACAACGACTATCACCGTAGCGACGAGCAGGTAAGCCTCTATGCTTCTCTTTTCCTTTCTCCAGGTCATCTTACTACAGCGACAGCTTCTCTATTGCTTTGGTGAATTTTCTGTGAGATATCTGCCTCCCTTGCCGCACAATCTTAATGCTCAGACCTCAGCTGTTTTTAATTCCAGCTACAAAACAGTCACTAAGAAATCTGTTGACAGAAAGGTCTTCAGATTGTTTAGACTAGCAGGGGCTTTGTTTCTGGGAAAAAGGTACTGTTGACGTTTGAAAAATTAAATACTGTGAGCCCCACAAACTTACTCCTATCCTTCATTTTATTGTAATAGAGACACATGTTGGAGTTTGTTATTTAATAAACTGCTTGCGTGGTTAGATACCACCAGGGGTAAGTGAGAATATGTTTTTTAATATACTTATATTTTACAAGGAAATTTTAGGAGGCAGTGAATATTGGTTTGTCTTTTAGCAGAGAGAGAAGCAAATAGGGTGAAATAATTATGGGTTACAAAGCATTCTGCCAGGAACAAAAGCACAGAGGAATAAAAATACTGTTTGTGATAATTGTTGGTACAATTGCCTTAAAAGCCTGAACATCAATTATTGCCTTTATAAAAGTGGCCCCTTTGTGACATACTGGGACAATTACTGGGTTCTTTTGTCTTTCAGCTGTTTGATTTTTATAGTTCCACTTAGTGACAGACACCACAGCGCCACACCACTGCTATCCACGGAACACATTTAAAATGGAAATGGGCTTTTCTCAATTCTATTTGTATTCTGGCACATTCTGAGACCTCGCAAAATGATATCAATAATGCAGAGAGAGAGAGAGAGAGAGAGAGAGAGAGTGGTGTTATTGTTGTTGCTAGACAGACAGTCAGGAACACAAAGTATCTTTCCTGCATCTTGAAAAAAAATGTTTTTGCCATTTTAGAAATTCAGATTGTTTTTTTTTTTTTTTAAGACAAGCCAGCCGTCTCCGAAGAACCAGTTCTTTATTGTCATCCGGGGGAAGGCTGGCTGCCCCGACGAGGGTGAAGATCTCACCCTTTGGATATTCAGCAGCCTTGCAGAATGCACACGGAATAGCTGATATTCTCTGTATGTGAGCTGAATGCAGTGATGTCAAATGTCATGGGCAGGAGGCGGGGACGGAGACAGCCGAGGAATACAAGATGACGGATAAAAAAAGAAAGGAATTGCAGGGTTGAAAGAAAAAAAAACATCCCTGCTGATGATCACAAGTCACCATGCAGGGTGATGAGGTGATCATAAATAGTCGAATGCGATTCTTAGCTTGGTATGCTGGAGGGCAGCAACATGTGAAGTGATTGAAAAGGTGAAGCTCATCAGAGCAAGCGGGGTGGAAACAGTAGCAGTGGAAGGATGATGGAGAGAAATGATGGAATAAGATAGGCTACGGTGGAGATGTCCGTATGTTTATAAGCAGGCAGCTTTTAGATCAAAACCCACCTTAAACCGTGTTGGCTAAACAATAGCACTGCATCAGAAATCCTCTGCATGGTACAGAACGGCTGCTGACACCAGGCTGTGGTAAGAATCTTAGAGCCACGCTGCAAAAAAAAAGGTGCAATGCAGTGTCAAATCCTGTCATTAAGCTCTGATTGTTGAAGCTTGTGGAGGAGCTCTCAGCTGACAGATTCCCATATTTCTTGGAATCCTCAAAAACATCTGATTATGTTATCCATGAACACTGAACAAACACTATTTTGTTATCCTGCTACTTCACATAAACCCAGGTGTAATTTGTTAGGTATAAGCTCCGGGTGCAAGCTTGCCATTATCTACTAATTTTAGTCAGCTTGTTCTCTCTTTCTATGTGTTACCACTTTCAAAGTCCTCTTCACTACAGAACACAAGAACATCCTTTGGACAGTAGCCTACCACACTGAACATTTTGAGTTTTGCTGAAGATTTTGGTCGTGCAGCAAAGTTATTTTTTAAGTAACAGTGCACGTCTTCCTGCATGCAGATATTCAACCACAACAATTCATTGTTTAGAGGGATCACCTAAGCCACATCCTTTGTTAAAACCATTGTGATTGGTTTAAACAAATACAAACAAGCTGGAGCATTTCCTTCCTCCATAGCAGAATAATAATGAATGCAGCCGGACCATTATGTTCTACAGAATGAGCTGGCAAAGGTAAACAATATAAATCGGATAGAAGTTTGAATTACTTTAGAGTTTTTGTGTTAGCCTCTACTACTTTGATTGAGCTGTAAAACAGTAAAGAAACTATGGACAGCACTTAAGACTCTAAAGGTCCTTCAAATGCCAGAATGGATCGTGGAGAATGCCGTATTCAAAGATTAATGGTGTTAGAAAAGCAGAGAGTGGTGAAGAAAGAGGTGCAGAAAATACAAAAGCAAAGTAAAGAGAAAGATGCCAAAGCATAGAAACTAAGTGCAAAAATGTGTTAGCAGCAGTTTCAGTCAGTATAAAGATGAAGAACAAAATTGTCCCAGAAATCTGATTGGCCCCCCATCACTCAGATATAAGAACCGACAGGCGAAGCGGCACGCTTGGCCAACTTGCAGAACACTTCCCCGCTGTCTTCTGGATGACCTTTCAGAATGTAACCTTGGGCTGTGAGGCAGTGCCAGTGAAATCTAATGAAACTAGAGAAGGAAAACAGAAACACAACAAAAGCTAGAATAAATCTGAGGAACGCACGTTATCTGCAAAGCGTGAAAACATGGAGTTTCAGAGGTTAATATTTTCAGATGAGGGATAAAGTCTGATGATAAGGCCACCCTCAGCCTTTCATCACATTTTGATAAAATGTCCATGGGGTGAGAACAGATTGTGTAAATTTAATAAACTGCAGCTATTTGAGGCTTTAAAAGTCTACTTTGGAGAAATTGGAGTACACAGCTTTGCTCTGAATTATTAATTAAATTCTCCAAGTGGGAAAGCCTGCTCTGTCAGAGGTCCAAACTCAAGACTTGCACATTTTTGCACACAGGAGACTTCAGAAAAACTAAACAGATAAAAATGTTGCATCAGAAGTGTGCAAGCACTCAAAACTCAGTCGTTAAATGGTGAAAGTCTCAAAATAAAGTGTGGAGCTTTCAGAAACAGAACACATATAAATTTATGTTGACATGCTTAGCTGTAGCATCAGCACGTCTGTGTGCTTAGCTGTCGCAGGACTCCGTGTCTCCATGAACATGTCACTAATGTACTTAAATGTAATGAAACTGTCTTGCGGATTGCTGTCGAGCCGCTATGGAGTCCAGATCACTGCCAAAGCTTTTATTTCACATTATGAGCCTCCCACATTGCCAGCGCCACTGGAAGGCAGATATATTGCAATGTTGGTCTTTGCTTATTGAAGGGCAGGCTGTGCGCTGATGCGCTGCCAGTGTTTATTCGAGAACAGTGATAATTTCCAAGTTTAAACAGGAACCAGGGTAATGTTAGCTCTTCCTGTCTCAAAAGAGCGAGATAAAAAGTGACAGAAGGACTCCCACAAATGAAGAAATGCAAAGCTTCTTCTGTCTCTCTCTATGTGGGAGCAGAAGCCTGGTGGCAGTAATGCATCCTGACTCCCATAACCATCGACTGCCAAAGCCACCTACTGTGTCACCTCAGGGGAATAACAAGTGCACGGGCCACTGGCAGCAGCCTTTGGTCGCATGAAAGAAGCCAATAAATAGAAGACAACAGTACAAGGTTAATGAGATGTGTTCTGAAAGCAGAGGGGCAAATGAGCACCAGTGTCAGACAGAATTAGCATTTTTACATGATTTACAAGTAGGTGAAACAAGTTCTGGTCATTATGTTCAGCTGTGAGCTTAGGAAATAAAACTGTTGTTGCCATTTCAGACAATGCCACAAGCTCAGAACAAGTTTTTTAAGATGTGCTGTCCGACCACGTCTGAATTCAAATGTGCTTATAGTTGCTTTGAACCGCCACAGTGGAAGGAAGAGTGAAAAGCTGGACATCATGGAGGGGGAAGACATGAAATCGTTCCAGAAAGGCTTTCCAGGTGTTGCACTGGGTTGTAAAGATGAAACACAAATAGCTGTGTGACAGTCAAAGAGGGATAGGAACGGAAGTACAATGTCTTGGTAATGTGGGATTGTGGCTTTCTCAGGCCTGTTCACACCCAAAACTAACATGTGTCCTGGCTGATCTGATCACGAGTGGACAGCTCTACATTCAGGTGTGAATCCATTCATGACATATTGAGGATATACTGAGATCTGATCGCTCAGATCAGATTCCGAGGTGGTTTGGACCTGAACCAGCCTCCTGCCTTTAGCAATGCAGGACAACTGATGTGCTCCGATTAAGCACACTCACTTCATGTCACAAACTTATAGCCTATGCCTCACTGTCGATCTTTTTTTGCACTGTAATCCTTCCTGACTGTCGATTTTCTTATTTGTCCAGTGCATCAGAAACTTGTCTTGAAGGCTTCCCAGATTTTACCTCCATAGACTATGTCTAGTTGCTGTAGCTACTACATCTCCACGCTTGCTCCCCTCTTTACCTCTGGCAAACCAGTGGTTACTGATTGTTTTTAAAACATAATGATCCCATCAATGCGGGAATGTCGCCTCAGACATTAGATTTAAGACTCAGTGAAAGCAGAGGTCGGAATGAGCACCATTGTCAGGCCGAATTAACTATTCTGCATGGCAAAGTAGGTGGAATTAGAGAAAAAAAACTTACTGTTTCAAACATTGCTGCAAACCTACAGTCTCAGCCAGTTTTTAAAACGTCCTGTTCTGTCTGAATTCAAATGCGCTTATAGTGCCTTTGAACAGTGGAAGGCAGAGTGAAAAGCTGGACATCATAGGCTCTTTTGTTTCCGTTTTAACGTTGATAGCGTTGCATCGAGTTGTACACATGACAATCAAATAAAAAGGGACAGAAAGGGAAGTGCAGTGTCAGCGCCTCGCTCACCTCCACACAACAAAGTGAAGTGGGTGTGAATGTGGGATCGTGGGTTTCTCAGGCCTGTTCACACCCAACATTAACATGCGTCCTGGCTGATCTGATCACGAGTGGACAGCTGCACATTCAGGTGTGAATGCATCCCAGACATATTGAGGACGGACTGAGATCCGATCGCTCAGGTGACTTAGGTGACTTCCGGAAGTGGTCGGAGCCTCATCCGGCCTCCTTCTTTTAGCAGAGTGTACGTGAATGTGTCCTGGGCAACAGTGAACTCAACTGACATCCTCTGAATAAGTGAAAGTATGAAGTTAGAGTAATTACAAGCGCTGCACCTATGATGTCTACTTAGCCATCGATCTCTGTTTCTTTCCACTGTAGTCCTTCTGACTACAGTTTCTTTTCTGTCTTGAGCATGAGAAACATTTCTTAGACGCTTCCTAGGTTTTTCCACCATGCAAGTAGTTAGTGTACCTACTCTGTCTCCATCACTGTCGTTGCACCTCTTGCCAACTGAAAACTCCCGTATACTGCTGAACACAGAGAGATTTAGCTTGTGCTGATGGGCTTTATCAGCATTATGTGAACCCATTTGGCTTCAATGCAACAGATTCCTTTATATGTAAAAGTCCTGCAGTCCAGTTTTAAATTCCTACAGCAAGCAAAATTGTCATGTCTTGTTCTTCTTGTCAGAGTAATGTGACCGCCACCATGCTGACACGTCAACATGCCAAACTTCAACTAGCATTCTGCAGTTTAACATTTAATGTTCCATGCTAATGTGCAACATGCAGGCGTTGTCGTTGCTTCAACATGTTTTGTTGTAGCTGAATGCAGACATGAGGTTGACGGAAGTTCAGCCATGTTGGTGTTGATGGGCGAGCGTATCAGGATTTCCAAAGTAATTAGTTTGATCCTTATCACAGTCCTGTAGTTGTCATGACTCTTGCTCTAAACAAGAATGTTAGACTAACAAAGTGACAGCCAGTATAATACACAGAGCCGAGAAATTGGCATAGCTAAATGTATACAATGGTGTACAAAGATAATAACCTCTAACTTCATTAAAAAAAGGGCACTAGACTGAAAAAAATAATCTAAATCTATGTAAAGTACTTGGCACAGGGCTTGTTCAGTATCATGGAGAAGTTGCCACAGTTCTTCTGTTAAATCAGTTTCCTAAAGTTTTCCCTTCAGGATCTTAGAGAGATAGAGGTGGAATGCACCCATGGCATGACATAAAACTCCATTTTAACACTACAGTTTTATTTTGTTTAGCAGTTTATGCACATTTACTTGGATAGATGTGGTTAGACAACGCATACAGTACGTCTCCTCTGCCTTTTGGAATGACAAAAGTGATTTATTTATTTCTCCTTTACAGTCTCCAATCAAATGACAACGCATGTTGTAATGTAACTGTTCTTAAAGTGGGTTTTGTAAATGCAGTATGTTGGCTCTTTGGTACATCCAAACCTTTTCAAATTATAGGAACATCTGTTTTAAGAAAAACCGCTTCTGTGTGTCTGAAAGGTGCTGAAAACATACTTTTATGCCAAGCCAGTTTTATTGCATTTTCACATCTCCTTTCTTCTGTGAAGCCAGAAGAACTGTCTTCTGTCTCTTCATATAAATAACAGACTGACTCCATTATGTAGAGATCAGAGCTCTGTGGGGGTCATACCATCTGTTGCAGGACTCCTTGTTCCTCTTGTGGCTGATTATAGTTCTTTATGACTCTGGCTGGATGATTGATGTCATATTGCAGAATTAATTTGGGCCTCACTGATGGCATTGATGACTTGAAACCCCAAAACACCGTGCTCTTCTTTCTGTGTGTCCTCCAAAAACAGGTCAGCATTTGCTTGGAGTGCAACAGCAGCAAGCTTCGGGGTCTGAAGCGCAAGTGGATCCGCTGTTCAGCACAAGCCACGGTCCTCCACCTCAAGAAGTTCATCGCCAAAAAGCTTAACCTGACATCATTTAATGAGGTACAGATAATGACGCGCTCCACCAGCCTGGAAAGCACCGCGATGAGAGCAAAGCCCTGCTAGATCCGTCTCATGATGAATGTGGTTTTAGTGTAAAACTAAGGAACTAATTCTGGAGGGAATTCCACCCTTAATGCCACTTCTGTCCGTATTAATAACATTTACACTAACATTGGACACCAATCAGACCATTTAATCGCTCAAAGCTGGAGTTAACCTGAAGGCTTGAAACTTTACAGGCAAAATATAAGTAAAAGAACATATTGAATTGGTAGAGAATCACCTCAGCACAAGAAGTGACTTTGCAGAAATATTGTTTTTTAATTCCAAAAAGTTTTACTCCACATTACATTTTACACTGATTTATTCTCAAAAAAAAAAAAAAAAGATGGAAATGATAGATTGTCATCATTTGTCTTAATTCCTGTACTTACAAAACGGATTTGTAGCAAATTGGAACAAATCTCTTAATTCTTGTAGTTCATTTTAACTTGTTGCAGCACCAGCTGGGCAGTGTGAGTTCTGTGTATCAGAAAGTTTATTTAATTGCAGGAAATTACATAAAGGTCAGTTTATTTATCATATTTTTGCACTGACTCATGCGAGGCTTTTTTATGTTTGTTATATTTAGCAGGAAACAAACCCTTATGATATCTAATTTTCCTGTTTGTTGTCTTCACCACCCTGTTCGGAGCAGCAGAATGGGGGAGTGGGCGATAATTTGACAGATGGATTTTTAGATTGCTGTGAATAATCCTCACAGTCGCCTTCTTGTTGTCTATTTTTCTATTTTCTCCCATGTCTTTTTTTTTAACTGGCTGTCACAGAGATGAGTGGGCAGGCTCCATCATATCGTCGGCCTCCATAACACAACTTTGGCGAGGCGGACGCTCTACCCGCCAGCCATTGTTTTATCTATTGACTATCAAAAGATGTTGTTTGAAACGATTCTGCTTTCAGCGTTGAGCCAAGCGAGGAGCTTTACAACACGCCGCTTTGTCAGAGAACAGCGCGCCACTTGCTTATTCCTCGTGTTTGTAGGCCTGTTGTTGAGGTCGCTGTTCCCATCTAAATACACATTCTAAATTAAACATAGAAGAAATGACCAAATAACAGAAAACAAACAAGTGTGGGAAATGCACTTAAAATGATAAATAGCACTATGTAAAGATCTTTTATTTTAGAGGAGGGATGTACAACCTCAAGAATGTCGGCCCCGTTTTGACCTTTGCAAAAAGGCCTTTTCGTTGTTTTCTAAATGGTTTATTAAGCTTAAGATGAAGGATTTTTACAGCTGTCAAATCTTCAATTTGATCTTCGGTTTGTGGAAAAATTCAAAAACTCCCTATAATTGGTGATGCATATTTTTCACTGGAGAGCTATGACATGTCAAAGACTAACATTTCTCTCCTAGACTGCTTTTTTTCACAGTTCTCAGAAAACTGAGAAAAGATATACATAATTGGTATAGCAGAAAGTTTTTTCTTCCAAATGTATTTCTTGTAAATCATCTTCAAATGCGTCAAATTTCCATTGTGAGCCTTTCAAGTGGAGAAAACCTTTATGCTTTTCATAGCAAATTGCTGAAAGATACTGAAAAATACCCCTTAAAGCACAATTTATCATTTTTGAATAGTATGCCAACATACAAAGGTATCCAATTCACTGTCACAGATAGAATAGCAAGGAATAGCAGCAATTAAGAATCTTTACTTGAGGAATTAATACAAGGGGGCCAGTACTGAGTGTAAATTTTTACATTCAGTATTGGCCCTCTTCAGTCAAAATCAAGGTGTTAAGATGTTCATTGGGTGTTTGTTTATATGTTGGTCAATGCCGTGGTTTAGCATGACCACCTTGAAACTGCAGTGTAAGAGTGACAGTCCCAAAAACATAGATTTAGACTTCTGGGGTTTTATAGTTAACAAACTTAAAGAAGCAGTCAAGTTTCTGTATAATTATTCTTCTGAATCGATTTCTGGTTCAAACATGTACAGCTGAATTAGTATAATGCTACATGTCAACCAGTGAATAAAAACGTTTTCAGCTGCCTCATAAAAGCTTCGCAGGAGTCGACCGATCTGTAGAGGAAGAGCATTCCACAGCTGGTTTTGTATTTGGTTAGTGGGACAAGAAGTCATTTTTGTTGGCCTGACCCCTTTCTGTGCCTGCTGTACAACTTTCTTCTCAGTTCAAGGACATCTAAGAAGATTTTTGTCATTTTCTGCCAACATATTTTTTATTTTTTGACACAAAATCCATCTTAACACAAAATATTCTAAGTATTCCCCTGAATCATTTGTGGAATCTTCCCTAGTCTCAGACCTACAGTTTCCATCTCACCGCTGCTGCTGATTAAGGCCTAGCGTCCATTGACAGCCAGCAGGTGGCGCTGTGGCAGTGTTCCTCTGCAGCCTTCTCTCTCTCTCTTTCCTCCCTCTCTGTCTCACAGTGTTGATTGGTAGATGCAGATGCGAGGCGGGGATATCAATGTTGACTTCAGATGGGGGAGAGGTAGATTTGGCGAGCCGGCCCCCCTGTTCAGTGTTGCACTTTTGTATTCTGTGCAGAGGAGCCAGGGGCCACTCTGTGTCAAAATAAGCTTCCCCCCGTTCCCTCTCCAAGAAACAGTGATGTTAGAACAGACAGTGGGGAAAAAATGAGGGCAGAGGACCAGAGGGTAGGTGGGGTAGCTTTGGCTTTCTCACCACACTGAGACCTCCAACCTTCCTCTGTCATATTCCAGTCATGTTTTTAAACTTTCTGGAGGAAAAGGGGAGAGCTTCTGCGTGTCTCAGGTCACGTATTGCTCAGTAATTTGCTTTTCTGTTTCTTTCAACAGCTGGACATTTTATGCAACGAGGAAATCTTGGGGAAGGACCACACTTTGAAATTTGTTGTTGTGACAAGATGGAGATTTAAGGTAATCAGTAGTTCAAACACATGAATATTCAGACGTAATTTGATAACGGCGTCGCATTCCCTGTGAAAACTTGTTGAGTTTGAGTTATAGTGCAGTCTTTAGGCTGAATATGGTTTAATTAATCTACACTTACATGTCAAATTAGGATGCTCTGCAATCAGGGTGATGCAGATTTAACTGACTGATGTGTATTAACATGTAGAATGCCATCTTATCAAATTTAATTAAAAAAAAAAAAACAAGAGTGATAGCTCTCGAGTAGGACTTTACTTCCTAATAATAGTTCAGCCTGCTGAGTACAGGACTGGTGGACATTCTCATCAACTGATTAATATTGAAACTAGTATTTATACATTACTAAGATAAAATACACAACATGGTACTTGTACAGCATATTTCACTGATATATTTATTTACAGGCTAATCAGTATAAAACGGCAAAAAGGCTGGTGATATGTCGCACTGAAATAAAAGAGCAGGTATTATAGCTCTAGGAAGGGTAAGAAAACATACACAATACTGTTCAAATGTTTACAGCAGGTAAACAGTGTTGTGCAACAGTCTGTTCAGCACTAAAAGTAAAGTGAGTTTTGCCTTGAATAGCTCTGCTGGCTCCGAGTCTACATTTGGATTCATGCTGCGGAAGGAATTTGGACTGATCAAACACCTCCCTGATGGTGTTAAGTAATGAATAAGCACCAAAACGTTGAAAGAGCCTCTACATTTACACAGTTCAGTATACAGGAATTCACATGGGCAAGTGAAAAATGGTCAGGCCTTAATGTTAGTGTTTAACAGAATCCTCTCAGTTTAACTTGACCTAATCCAAACACGTCAGCTAAAGTGAACAAGTCACTCCTGAATGTATTTTTTTTATCCAGTAAGCCAACAAATAGGGCTAAAATAGACTTTTCAACCAATCAAGTGGCCTTAGAGGAAAGAAAATCTGTACAGATTAAGCACACTCAACCTGCTAGCCTTATTAGCCTAAATTAACTCTAAATCTGCATAAAGAGCTTGTATTTGTAGCGAAATAAATCATTTGATTTGACAGTGAAATGATACCAAACTCAGAGCAGAGCAGCAAGCACCTGCTAGCATTCGTTTGCTTTCTGAAAATACAAAAATATCAACCCGTGATCCCAGCACAAGAACTACTAAAACGAGTTAGCCTGTTGTTTACAGATGATCTTCCATCTTGGTTGTTGTGGTAAGCAGTCTACAAGTTTACACTCGACTTTACACTACTGTTCGAAAGTTTAGGGTCACCCAGGCAATTTCATGTTTTCCGTGAAAACTCACACTTTTGTTCATGTGCTAACACAATTGCTCAAGGGTTTTCTAATCATCAATGAGCCTTTCAACACCATTAGCTAACACAATGTAGCATTAGAACACAGGAGTGATGGTTGCTGGAAATGTTCCTCTGTACCCCTATGGAGATATTCCATTAAAAATCAGCCGTTTCTGGCTAGAATAGTCATTTACCACATTAACAATGTCTAGACTGGGTTTCTCATTAGTTTGGTATATTTAATGTTCATTGAAAGAAATGCTTTTCTTTCAAAAAATAAGGACATTTCTAAGTGACCCCAAACTTTTGAACGATAGCGTATGTCCTTCCAAAGTGCAATCACACCAGCAAATTCTTTGACATCGTGCCAGTTACTTTGGAGCCGACTCCAAGGTAAATGTACAATAAGTCAGACCTGGAAGTCTCCTTTGGGTTGGGTGAGACCAAAGTTGTGACAACGCTGTAATATTCCTTCTGCTGCCAAAAATACTAGACTAATCCTGGAGGGCCATTGATGGAGAGCTGTTATCTTTATGAAAGGAACACTGGTGATCATCCAACTAATCAGGTCAGATGAGAGCAATCAACCTGGGGACAACATCTCTGCCAGCAAATAAAACACCTAACTTATTGGCCTTGGCTGCAGTGTTAAGTCTCTACAGTAGGTAGTGAATCATTTAGTGCAGCCTGTCTGTGATTCACTAACTATTAAATTGTTTCCTGACAGTTTTGCCATCATGTTTTAATCTGTCCCACTAGATCCTTCACTAACCCGCTTGAACATAAACACAAATCCATAGTTCCACAGCCGTGCCAAGGTCCTGCCGATAAACTAGTTGTGAATGTATGAGTTCAGAAAATCCGTCTTTTGCTGAGGTTGTGTTTTGTGTTTCCTCTCCAGAAATCACCCCTCCTGCTCCATTACAGACCCAAGATGGATCTGCTGTAGCTACAACGGACACAACGGTTGTTTTCTTTGTTTTTTTTAATTTCCCTTTTCTGTTGTTGGCCCAGTGGCCGCGAACTGTGCCGAAACCTTTTTATTTATGCAAAGACGATCAACCAACACCAAGCAAACACCCCGACGGTAAAAGTCAACACAAGCCAGCAGCCAATCGGGATCTAAAGGGAGGGAAAGGGGGACGAACACGACAAAAACTGGTGGCCTCCAGCACAGACACGGCAACACTGGTGTGTTTTTAGGAACTGAAACAACCATTTTTTTTGTCCGCTACATCCTACATATGTGAACATGAGAAAAAAAGAAAAAAAAAAATACAAAAACAAATGGAGAGAAAGCATATATTTATACTTTTGTACAGAAGAGACACATGGAACCAAGACACTACTGGTGCTCTGTTTACACAAAACAAGATGTCGGGAATCACATGACCGTCTTTTTGAGCTTCATGCAGACTTCATCCTCCTGAGACAATGACTGACAGGAGAAGAAGAAGGTTTTTTTTATACGTTTCCTTTCACAGTACACTCGACACGTCTTTGGAGCACAGAAAGTATATGGAAAAGTTATATAACAGGCATCAATTTTAAGCTGTTTATCAAGTAAAATGTCTCTGAATCTTTGTTTTTTTTTTATTTCATTTCGTTGGCTTTGTCTAATTTGCTATTATTGAGTTCTTGATTGTCAATTGTGAATAGGCAAATTTTTTTTTTGTGTAGTAATTTATGTTCTATATACCAATATTGTACATAAAATGTCATTACAGAGAGAAAGAGAGAGATTGAAGAGACTTTAGACTGTTAAAAAAGAGTGGATCCCAGAAGTGCTATCTATATGTTGAAGTGTCTGGAGGTGATAAATTAGGATTTTTAAAGACAGACTCACTATCAGTATCAAAATATATAAATGCATTTTTATGTTGTCTTGGAAAGACACAAAACAGCTATATCAAATCCTCTTCCATTTATGTGTACGTGGGGTCCAAATATGTTACGTTGCTCTAATAGAATTACGAGACTTTAGGACAGATAAGGACGAAGCTTCAGAAGTGTCCCCAACCTCATGCTCCTCATCTCACCTGCCTTCTATACAGTTAACCTTTTCTTTCCTTTTTTTTCTGACAATATATTCAGATTTTACAGAAGATACTCATGTCCGTAAATGCCTGCAAGACATGAAAATGCAAAATTTGGGCATTTTTTTAATTGATTTTAATCCCACAGTTGTGAAACCATGCAGTCCTTAATATCCGTCCCTGTTTGTGCAGCCTTTCAGCAGCACCAGGCTACTGCTTTTACACCCACATGTTTACAGCTTTCGGTTTGAGCAGATGTTTTTTCGCGCCCTCGCACCACGCATTTTCTTTGGCTGCATTAGTTCATATTTTTACTGCAAAACTACCAAAGCTCCGCAGTAGTGTTTTTCTTTTTAAATGTCCAGTCTCACTCGTCTTAACAGCCACAAAGACGGTCTTAACCCAACTCGATTACGGTGTTTAATATCGACATTTATCAGTCAAGAAGATGAAACAAAAACTGCGTGCTCGTCTCCTCAAAGCAGGACGTCTGCGGTGTGAAGCAGCACAGATGGGCCGGTTTGATAAACAGGAGTGCAGGTTACCGATGTCACATTGTTGTGTTTCTGGAGTAGATTTCAGTTACTTCTCACTGCCAGCTTGAGATGCAAATGTGCAAAAGTTGCACAGTGCTTAAGAGAATTAATTTAAGAACATTTCTGAAAGATAGGTATTGTTTTTGTCACAAAATCACTATAAAACTTGGTGTTTTTTTGCAGAATAGCCAGTGTTCGATACTGTTGACTTCACAAGACACAATTTTACAAGTCTTTTTGAAAAAAATAACTTGCAAATTCAGGTTTCGCACAGGGACTGAGATTTTTTGAACATTTTGATAATGAAATTCTGAATAAAATGACCGCTGTTTGGTCATTTGGTGCTCATAAATGTATGTTTCTAACCTTGAGGACTATTCCTCAGGAGCAATGCTGTTCTTAACTGTGTGACGCAGCGAACCGATGTTCTGTCAAACTACAAAATGTCTTAACCCTAAAAAATCCTGAACCGAACTGTCTTTAACGTGACCACAACTGGATCCCTGAACACCGTGTCAGACCTCAAGTAGTATTACCTCACTGACTTGTCTCATTGGTAATTCAACGACAATTTACCTTTCGCATTATGTCAGCCCACAACAAGCTTTTTTTTTTTGTCTGTATGTTCACATGCAGGGTTCCTATGCATCCTCACATGTCAAACGTCTGGAAAAATGGAATTGCAAATTGGATTTCAAAGCAATGTATAGGAACTCTGCCACACAAGGACCTATGTCGTGTGTATTTAATGCATTATAGCCTACAGGTCTGTACAAAACCAGCTCAACCAAAACTCCTCCTGCATGTTTCAGTTCATTTCTTACGATAAACTTTATGTTCTTGAATACCCTTAATCCAGCTACCTTTGTAAGGCGACATTGTTTTTGGTTTTTTGGTGCCATTTTGTTGCATTAAATCATGAAATCTGTATTCTTTTTTTGTTTTTAAAAAGGTTAAGTTTTGACCAACATCTGCTGCTTCCGTCCTGGTATACCTGTAGTTGCAGTAGAAGCATTCAGATTTGTTTCAGATCTACACATTTTCCGACAACTTCTAGCCTTGTTCCCACTTTTCCCTTTATTATTATTGCTTTAAACACTGAACATTGTAATCGGCCTGCGTAAAATTGGAAATTTCCATTTTGAAAGATGATCTACTGGTAAAAAATGATTTAAAACCAAAAACAATGAGCCCTCAACCATCTCGCCAGCTCATAGGCGAGTATTGTGTTTGTAATTGGTGAAAATCCTGTAACTGTTGTGTGCTGTTATGTCTTTGTAAGACTTGGTATTTCTGAGGGTTAAACACATGAATACATAGAAATTCGACCGGTGATTCTCATCGCAGTGACCTGGTTTGCAGTTCTAGGTTACAGTCAGTCGTGTTGCTTTGCAGTCAGTTCAATTTTCAGCCTCGGCTTCATCCAACCGGAGTCCTCGTCATGTTTAAGTGTCTGTTTTATGATGATATCTCTTTACTGTACGTCAGCTTTTTCCTTCAGGTGATTAAGCTGTTAAAAAACACACCCCCAAACACACGGTGCTACTGTAACTACCCCAGAAGAAAGGTTACCACATTTCTGTACAATGTAAAACACTGCATGGCTGCTCTGTACCGTGGAGAAGGTCTGACGTTGAAACAAAGGCTACATCTGTGCAGGTTTAGTCGCCTTTTGGTCTGCATGGTTGTGTTCATTCTGCTCATGACATGTTCCAATTTTATTTCTCATTGGTTGCCAGATGTCCATCATCTTGAGCTGATCAGCTGTTCCAGAATTGCTATGAATAGCAGTTTAGCTGGAAAACCCCACTGTGATTTGTTGCAGATGCCGAAACAAACTGCCTGGTAATGCATTTTTTTCGTCCGAAATAATGTGATGAGGCCCACTACAAAAGCGTAGTTCGAATTTCACTCGAAAGGCAACAGAACAGAAGCAACACTTTTTGACTTGATGGAACTTCAGTGTCTATTTTACAACCAGCAGATTCCAGTTTTCATGCATCGTAAAGTTCTACAGTGTGAACAAAACCTTTCACTAACTCCTCGTGTATTTGTCGAGTATTTTTCAAACAAGCGAGCGATGAACCCATTGAAGGGTCAGGTCTTCGCCACAGTGACGGTCAGACATCGTCTCTGCCGCCGGTGCTTTCTATGGTGCTAACAACTCCTCGTTTCAAACTTCTTCAAGAGAGATTCAGTCAGAGACAGAAAGACGCTGTGCTGCGATGTTCTCCTCCCGCCTTTTTTCCCCACACGTCTCCTCTCTGTACCTGCTCGAGTCCTTGGGTGTCTTCTCTTGTCAGAGGTGTCTCGCTGTGCTGGTAACGAAGGTGCTGTTTTTTCCCTTTTCCATTGATTTTTTGGCTCTACCCTCTTGCCTAGGCTTGCTCTGGAAAGCAAACAGATGGATCTTTAAATAAGTCATAGACTGTGACGGGGCTGATGCTGTGAAAAATAAAAGTAGTGAGATATTGGGTGTACTAGCTGCAATGTCGTGCCTCCAAGAGAAACTCACACTTATTATAGGCTTCTCTGGTGAGATGTTTGCGCCTCTGAGTCAGATTGACACTTCAATCTCTAACAGATAATTGGCTCCGCAAGACGAGAACATGCATGAAATTTAAAATCACGCAGAGCTGATTTTGTTTTAATGTCCCCAAATTTCTACGGAGCTCTCGGGAGCTTCGACCTCCTCACCGCCGGCGTGTGGATTCCACATTGAGATGTCAGCGCTGCTATGCTTGACAGCCAAGCTAAGAGGCTTACAGGAGGCCTGAGCGTGCCTCGCTGCAGATAGGTGAGGGCATCGACTCCAAACGGTCTCCGGCAGGAAGCGAGGCCGCCATCTGTCAGAGCTTCATCGTCTCTGCTTCGACCTTGACCTCCTGTCAGCCCGTTTGTTATCTCCTGCGAGGATCCGAGTGGAGCTCGGGGGGAGTTGCGTGAAATTTGGATTGGAGGTGGTTCGGCAGCTTCACGCCGACTGTCAGCGCGAGCACATCGGAGTTTACTCTCCCACCACGACGTGAAGATGAGCAAACAATTCATTTGTGCTGCTTTGCACGCTTTCTGAGCTCGGAAATGTCTCAGAAGCTTGCTCTCTGAAGGCGGCGCCATCCATTTCAGCTTTTATTTTCAAGCCTGTTGTTGGCAGCGGAATCATTCCTGGCAACTTAAAATGGCTCTTGTGTGTTTTCTTCACTGTAATAAGCGTCCACTCTGGGAGTGCGGTAGCTTTCTTTGTTGCCCAGCTCGCTTGTTCTCCCTCATTTCTGAGTTCTCTGTAAAGCTCGGTAATCTCACAGGCAGGCTTCGTGTGCGACGGAGAGGGAGACCTCGAGGGTTACTGAAACGGCAACATGTAGGAAAACACCCCAAAAAACGATTGTTTGGCCGGAGTGGCTGCCCGCTCTGAAAAGTTCTGAAAAGGGCTTGAATGTGCTGAATCGTGTCGCCATGGGTGGTGCAGTTTGAAGAGCAAACGACTGGTCGAATTATGGATTGTTTTCAAAGATGACACCTCTTGACATTTGTGTGCGAGTGCTAGATTGAACCTTTTGGCTTCAGTAATTGCCATGTAAGTTGGGAAATCGGTCAACAGCTACCAAATCTAACAGTTTCATGCTCCCATGAGCCATAGCAGGTGTCATCAGTTTAAATCTGTCCAGTTTTGTATTATTTATGCTGAAAAAGTGACTTCTGCAGCAGTTTTCTTCAAAGATTTCCTCTCCTCTTCTAACCTTTTACTTTCACCTCTTTCTTTTTTGTGTGAAATCTACCTGACTCGTCCAGAAAACGGCTTAAATTATGACTTTGCAATTGAACACCCCTCTTTTTTTGTATTAATCCAAGTGTGTTAATGTCTGCGCAATGCTCTGTCCATGTATAACAAATGCATAGGTTGCGTTTCTAGGTCAAGTGCGAAAAACAAAAAAGCAAAAAAAAAAAAACAAAAAAGGAATAGTGTGAATCTGGCAATGTGGTTATTGTATTTGCAAGGAAAATGTGCAATATACGGTTCTCAGATGGTTCCAGGTTTCAGTGTAGAACTCCATTTTTAATTTTTTAATATTCTTTTTGCTATCATTTTTTCCAGTCAGTTCCTCAGGTCACTAAATGCCTTCTGGTCCTGAGGGTGACCAGGGAATCTCAGAACATACACTAATGCACCCAAAATACAAGCGACTGGATTTTATTTTAGTCTTGTCTCTCTCTCCTTTTCTTTTCTCCCCCATTTGTTGCAAACAAATTTCTTAGATTTTGCTTTTTTTTATTTTCAGGTTAACACAGGCACTTAATCGGGTGTCCTTTTCCTTGCCTCCTTTTTGTATTATTGTTATTTATTGCACATGTAATGAACTGGTTTCCATTGCCACATTTAATTCCAAGGAGTTTTGGGTCTAGAGTGGGGCTGGAATTTCTTACGTACAAAACTACAGAAGCTTTTGTCAAAACCTAAGTGTGTATTTCATCAATAAATGCCTTTAAAAGTGCTGCTGGTGCTGTGTTGATTTGGAAACAGAAGTGTCAATATCGTTGTATGCTGGATGCTAGAATACCGTCACTGATGATGCAGCAGGTTTACCTAAGTCTGAAAAGGGCGTCAGATCATCCTCACGTCAGCATAGTTTCAAGAATGAGAACAAAAACCTGAAGCTAAGCAGATCACTGGTTGCTATGAAAAAGATGAGTGAAAACAGTTGTTTTACTGTTAGTGGTATTTCTTTTTGCTATGATCCTATAAATTTTTTTTCTATCAGTGGCTTTCCATGCACCTTTTCAAAACAATAATGTTTCTTGCAGTCATTCCACTGGAGTCCAGTAGGAAGCATAAGCTGACAAATACCGGGACCTGGATCAGGCAGTCCAATCCAGCAGCTGTGGGGAGAACACAACAAGTAAATGCTCTTTTGTGCAGCTGTGTTGCTTCCCTTTTTTCCCCCCAATACAATGACGACTGATTCAAGTTCTTCGAATGTAATTTGGAGTTTTGCGCCGTGCAGGATAAAGCCAAAAAAATCTGTGAATCAATCAGAAGAGCATTTGTCACCAACAGCTGCCTTACAGCTCGATGGCAGATGTTAAATGTCAGGCGGTCGGTGGCAGGGCCTCAGGTTTCCATCTGCTCATACTGCAGCTGTAGAGCCAGCGTGGCCGGCATGATTTCATATGCTGGTCTTCATCCTGTTTGAAATGTCATTCGTTCAGTAGTGGACAGCGAACTGCACCACGAAAACCTGCAATAAATAGCTTAATAATAAACCTTATGTTGAGTTTTTAGTCCAAATTATAAGATCGGTTAAATCCAGGATAAACAGAGTGAAGATGATCCAAAGCAGCAGATAAGATGCATTTGCATTCTACAGAAATGGATATCTACAGCGCCACTTCATTTGAAATTGTAAATATGGCTTCGTTTTGCATCAGTGGTTCCTCTTTGGTGCAAATAGAATCAAGACTGTGCTCGCTGTTTGCCGTTGGAGGAGAAATTACTCTGAGAAGACAACAGGATGCGATGTGTTGTTTGTTTTCTCGGGACCATTAGATGGCAGCTATTTCAGTCAGTATCTGTGGGCGGAGTGCTCAGATGTGTGAAATGAGAAGAGGAAAACCACATTACTGACTCATTAACCAAGTCCGTGGTGTGGAGACTGTGGATCTGTCTTCTCTTTCTGTCGCTGGTGGTTTGGCCACATGGTGCCATTATGACACCAGTAGGGCATCATGAGTCAGATTCAGGAGAGTTCATCAATATGCAGGGATTTCAAACCTTTCCAGGTAAAAAAAGTTATTAAAATACTTCAAAACTAGTTGCATACGTAGAGGCAGGTTTCAAATTAAAGGAAAAGCTAACATAAAGTGTCTTGGTAAAATGTTGGTCCATCTACTGGAGGGTTGAACATCTATTCTTCCAAAAAATATTCCCTCATTTTACTTTTTAATGATGTTGATAGATAGCACCATCTAACACACAAAATCTGAAATGATTCATATGATTTTCAGCAGAATTTGTTCACAAACTGAGCAAACGAAGTAATAGAGTTACTTTCCCAGTCAGTGTGTTTGACTCGGGGGTAGAAGGTAAACCTTATTTCAAAGACTAGTCCCATTTTCCAGCTACTTGCAAGTTATACGAGTATTTATACTTACAACAGAATCCGATTCTTCAGGGTCAGTACTTGGAAAAATGATTAAAAAAAATTTAATTTGACTTTATAAAAGAAGCAAAAGTCCTCCAGTTTCAGTCCCCAAAAACTTTAAGAGCATTTTTAGATCAAAGGAAAAAAATTTAATAGTTTTGTATTTTTTATTAGAGAGTCCTGGAGGACTGTTAACAAATAAAAAATATTAAAGAATAAACATCCCCAAATTCTGTCAGTAACTGTTAAATTTTGAGGCCAAAGTAAACATCATCAGACTGCGAGGTTTAAAATAAATCAAAGGTCCCATATTGATTAATCTGCTTAAAAGTGGGGGGCAAAGTGGACAAAATACTGCAGATAGATGGATGGATGGATGAATGGATGGATGGATGGATGGATGGATGGATGGATGGATGGATGGATGGATAGATGGATAGATAAATAGAAGCAACAAAACAGTAGAACAATGCACAGATATAAATAGATCATTTCTCCTTCAAGAGAAGAAATATAAATGTTTATAGTATTAAATATAGAAAAATGTAAAAAATGTTCATTTCACCATGACTGTCCAAGGATTTTTTGGTCTTACTGTCTTTTGGCCGCTTTAATATTTGATCCTAGATCAGACACAGACCAGATTTTCTGCAATGTGACCTTATTCTTTCAGTTGCTACCCAGAGCTCCATAGACAATGTGTTATTAGCAGTCCTAAATTCTTTTGCCTTGTAGCTAGAAGATCCCCGGTTCATGTACCGCCCTGGGCTTGGATCTTTCTGCATAGAGTCTGCATGTTCTCCCTGTGCAGGCGTTGGTTTTCTCCAGGTCCTCCGACTTCCTCCCACAGTCCAAAAACATTCATCCATGCATTATCTATACACCAATCTATTTATCTATACATAGAGAGACAAACAATCACACTTGCATTCACACCTATGGACAAGATAGAGTTACCAAGTAACCTCAGCATATTTTTGGACTGTGGGAGGAAGCTGGAGAACTTGGAGAAAACCCACACATGCACAGGGAGAACATGCAAACTCCATGCAGAAAGATCCCAGGAAGGCTGAGATGTGAACCGGATCTTCAAGCTGCAAGGTGAAAGTGCTAACCACCAAGCTACTCTGAAACCAGTCCAGAAACATGCTGAGGTTAACTGGTAATTCTAAACTGTCTGTAGGTGTGAGTGTGATTGTTTGTCTCTATGTGTAGCCCTGTGATAGACTGGCTACCTGTCCAGGTGTTCCCTGCCTTCATCCTAAGTCAGCTGGGATAGACTCCAGCACCCCACGACCCTGATGAGGATTAAGCAATGTATAGATAATGGATGGATGGAATTTCTTTTCCTTGGGGCAACAACTCCTTCCAATCCCAAAGCAGCAGTACATCAGTTACCAGTAGAGAACCACGGCAACAGACTTGAAGGTATTTGACTTTATGATCAAAACAACTTGTCAAGATTGGGAAACTATTTTACCTTTACAGTTTAGCAAATTTACAACTTATAGTTAATGCCTTCTCTGTCATTTTCACTCTTGACGGCCAGATTGGACCATCCTGCAGGCCAGTTTTGGCCCGCCGGCCATATGTGTGACACCCATGAGTTACATTTTTGCTTTGTGTCCTTGTGTAGCTCTAAAACTAAACAAAGCAGCAGTCCAGGCAGCTCTGTGCTTTTAGGTAAATCCTAATTGTTGTTACTGTCCTTAAACATCCCTTCCACAGCCTGGAAACATGCTGACAGCTGAGGGACTGCAGCAGATCAGGGAATCCTGAGCCGTGGATGAACACCGCTCTCCTCGTGGACGTGGTTCGATGCTACAGCAGGAGGTGAGTGAAGGGATCGGCAAGTGGCAAGGCTGCTTTCAGAGCTCCAGCGCCCAATTGTCTTGATGTGTCTAGACAGCCATGGGAGGAATGACAGCGAGAGCAGCCCGGTGCTGCTTGATATCCTCAGCGCTGCCGGTTTTGACAGCAGCCTCTCTGTCCGTCTCGCCTCGACTGAAGGATCAAGGCCTATCTGCAGCTAGCACAGCCGCTGTGAACCGGTTCAGAGTTTAACCTTGTCACTGTGTCGATTCTGTGAAAGACGGGATCTCAAAGTTTAGTCATTACCATTAAATTACAATTAGTTTTCACAGTAGAGTGTGTCCAGTGTGAAACTACAATCAGCCACACAAAACTGAACCTTCAGAGTTTGTGAAGATTGAACCTCCGAGTTGAAAAACGTTGCAGGCTTACAGGGGTTTCATAAATTCATTTTTCTTATTTATTTCTTTTCATTTACTTCCAATTCTGGCCCTTTATGGGTTTGGCAGTATTGTTGCTTCAGGTTATTACTGCTCTGTGATGCGGGGCAGAGACGCCGGTGGAGAAGGTCAATAATTCATCAGCAGAGACACGAAGGTGGCAACACGAAAATAATCTTTCAGCTCCAGAAGGGAGACACATTTGGATGCCACGAAACATAAAACTCTGAAATGTGCTTTTATGTTGTGTGGAAAGAAAATTTCAGAAATTACTTCTTTAAATGGTTCAAATTTTGCACTGACAGAACCTTTTATTGCATTTTATTGAGCTATTTATCTGCAAAATACAACATAAATTCCTTAGAATTACAAAATATAGAGGAGTTTGACCTTTAGCTAATCCTTCTGTCAAACTTTCTAACATTTATAGCTGTTTATGAATAGGTAGTAGGAATTTCATTGAGCAGAATCTACCATTTCTACAGTTTTAAAAAGAATTTGTTCACAAATTCAACAATCACCGGGCAGAAGTAACCTGCTTTTGCTGTAGTTTGCATGTTCAAATAATAATAAAAGTCTGAGTTTGAGGATGTAAAAAGCTTTTCCAGAGTCAGTAACTGCTTTTAAATCACTTCTGAAAACTTACTTTTATAGAATTGCTTTTATGTGAAGTTTACTTTTAGCTATAATTAGTTTGAGCGTTTTATTCTGTATTATGTCCTGTTTATTTTATATGTCCTCTCTTGTTTTATTTTAATTTTAGCTGCCTGGTTCTTTGGTGTGATGTCATCTCTGTAATTCTTTAATTTTCTAATTATTATTTTTAATTTCTAACTTTTGATCCTCAAACTTTTTCATTAATTTTTAAACTGTCTAGTTCCTTTGTTTAATATGTGTGCTAATATGTCTAATTATTCATCTAACTTATTATCATTTTTACTATTTATTTTAATTAACTGCTCTGCCTTGTCTTATGTCTTGCTTGATTTTCTGTGTTGCATGTTTTGACTGTCAAAGCACCTTGTGAACGCGGTTCTTAAAGGTGCTATATAAATTCTAAAAGTTATAATTAGTTTTTTATTCATTTGTGTTGCTTTGAACTTATTTAATCTGAAGATACATGAATTAATTCACTCAAACTTGCAGCAACTTTCCAAAGTATTCCACTCTCTTTGGTATATGTAAAGTCTCTTTTTGGAACAAGTCTTGCAAATACAATCTACAGTCAACAGAAGTAAATGTTAGTTAGCTCCTGTATGAGAAAAGCCTATTTCCATGATTAGTGATACACAACATATGGCTTCTGTCTAAGGAAATTTCTTATTTTAGAAAACCACAAAAATCCCCAGATGGCTGCGTGTGTGATGGCGATTTAAGAGCTACGGAACCAACATGTGCAGACTGTGATCCATGTCAGGGAGATGTAGTTCTGCAGATGGTGTCAGCGCAACCAACTGGGAGCAATGACACTCAAAGGAGCATCTCCCAGAGCCCTGGTATTAACCGTCCCCATGACAACGGCCGTCAACCTCCGCCCCACACACACACACACATTCGTAGTATAGACAAAGTTCTAAACGTGAGGCGGTGAGGGCACGCTTATCGATGGACCAATCAGCAGCATCACAGTCACTGACAGGAGGAAAGCTGTGGTGTGAATCTGTGTAAACATTACAACCTCTCCTTAGACAAATGTACACACTGCTAACATGTTACTGGAGCCCAGTTCATTGATCCTCACCTGTAGCTACTATCACTACAGGTGTCGATGGACCAACAGCAGCATGGTTTTGGTTCAGAAAGCCCCTGTTTCACACACTTAAGATACTAGAGCATAACCGACCCACCAGAGGGTTCAATCCAGCCTGTGGGACGACTTTAACCCTCCTGTTGTCCTCATTTACAGGCACCAAAAAATACTGTTTCCTTGCTTGTCTGAAAAAAATCCAAAAATTCAGCAAAAAAATTCCCCAAATTTCTGAAAATTTGCAAAACCTTCAGGAAGAAAATTCCAATAATTCCTTAAAAGTTTCCCTTAAAAGTTTTATTTTTAAAAATCCCCCAAATTTGGCAAGAAAATTCTTGTAAATATTTTTCAAAAAATGAGTAAAATTCTTCAAAAAAAATCCTACAAATATCCAAAGTGATTACATATATATCAGTAAAACTTCTAATATTTTCTTTAAGAACATTCACAAAAAATCATGAAAATATATATTTTTTTATATAAATTGGGAATCAGTGGATTATTCAGGTAACATTTTAGCACTGATGTTTAATTTTAGGAAAGAGCCACCATAGGGCTGTTGTACAATTAGGATTATTTGCCTTAACCTTCATGTTGTCCTGCTGGTCAAAATTGACCTGTTTTAAAGTTTGAAAATGTGGGAAAAAAAAAATAAAAATTCACAGTGAAACTTCTGATGTCCACATTTTCAACATTTTTGGGAAATCTTTGAACATTTTTTGCTGGGAAAAAAATTTAAAAAATATTTCTTAAGGATATTCCCCCCAAAAATTGCTGGATTTTGGTTGATTTTTATGTGAATGTTTTTAAAGAAAATATTGGAAGTTTTACTGATATATATGGAATCACTTTACATATTTTTAGGATTTTTTTTGGAAGATTTTTACTCATTTTTTGAAAATATTTACAAGAATTTTCTTGCCACATTTGGGGGATTTTTTTTTAGAATAAAAGTTCTAAGGGAAACTTTTAAGGAATATTGGCATTTTCTTCCTGAAAGTTTTGCAAATTTTCTGAAATTTGTGGAATTTTTTTGCTGAATTTTTGGATTTTTTCAGACAAGGAAACAATATTTTTTGGTGCCCATAAATGAGGACAACAGGGGGGTTAATTGTTGTGTGAAATGTCTATTTTTATCTACATGCCAAATGTTAACTTTTACACACAGTACAGCACACTAAACAACTGGTTAGGAAAGAAGGAACAATAAATAGGCCAGTATTTTCCCTTGTCTTGGGAAGAGACAGATTCTGTGTTTCCCACCAGAGAACACAGCCACTTCCTTTCAGCTCCATAATCCCTCCCCGGCTGCTTCCTCAGGTTGTTCACATGATGTAAAGACATCAATGCAAAGAGTCAGCTTTTTCCTCTGTTATTGACTCTGACCTGAACAACCTCCCATCGATCGGCTCTGGTCTGCTCTGTTCTTCCACACTGCTGCTTTAAACCAATTAGGCTCACAGGCTCCACCTACCAGAGGTGTAATTTAACAGCACATTTACAGAAGGGAAAAGTACTGTTTAAAGAACTGACACAGTTCAGATAATCATTTACTATTTTGAGGCTTCTCTTAAGCAATATGACCATTTGTACTGACTGCATAATATTTGTATGTATTCTGTCAACCCACCACTTTGAAACAACTTTTTTGTGACTTTTTAATGGATTCTCATGACATTTTGAGCAAACATTTCTAGTTCACGTATAAATAATCTACAGATTTAACCATAAAGATTAACATTTGTGGTTCAGAGTGAAAATGGGGTAGAATACATCAAACATTAATTGATAATGGGTTGCAAAAAAATGTCCCAAATTATCAAAAATTTTGGACATTTTTTTGCTGACTTTTTGGACTTTTTTCAGACAGGAAACAATATTTTTTGGTGCCCGTAAGTGAAGACAACAGGAGGGTTAAATTCTTCATCTTGTTTATATTGCATGACACCAGCAAAATTGTTATTACAAGTTTTACTACACCAAATTAACAAAGTGAACACAGCTACCTGGTAAACATACAGTTAATGTGCTAACATCACTGCCATGCTGAAGTTAGCGTTTAGCGCAAAGCTCCATTCAGACACCTACTTAGAGTCGTATTTTGGGATCTGAACTGGAATTCAACGCAAAGCTCTGTGGAGATGAAGAGTACTTGGCTGAGTCTGAATAATTGACCCTTAGAGGTTCTGGAACATTAGCAGGGCAATCATGTACTGCTATATAACGTGCCTTAATTGCAAATCAAATTTTGAAGTAATTTCAACCTTAAATCCAGCGTCTTATCACAAAATCTCCCTCCAAAATCTGCCAAAATGACCACACAGAGCAGGGTTTAGTGTGGCTGCTGCTGCTGGCTAAAGGCTGGACTTAATTCAATAATGTGTCGCTGCTTTTTTAGTCTCCGATCTCCCTCCAGCTGACTGTAATTAACCAGACATGATCTCACCATTAGGTCTTTTGTCCACGCTTTCAAACACTGTGATCACGATATACATTATGTTTAGCTTGAATCACTTGAATTAAAGACATATTGCTGGATTGTATGCAGGTTTAAAAACTCTTGTGTGGTATAAGTGCTCTTCCTGCTCCCATGAGCTACTTCACCAGCAACATTAAGCAGAAATGGCTCCAGTAGTAACTGTTTGTTGTTTATATATATGTTGTCACTTTAACTGCATTTGTTTTACTACAAAGCTTCTTTAGACTTTTTATTTGTTTTTGACATTGGTTCCGGTGGTGACACACATGTCTGTAAATCAATCTATTTAGAGTAGAATCCTCTTCAAACAAAAATGTGCCATTTTGGGGGTAAAAAAGGAATTGTCTGTGATTCTGATATGGAAGCTTAAAATCCCTAAATTTGTCTTCAGCTCATTGTTTATGCTGGACAACTCAACATTGCATTTTAATCATATCCCGTTCTTTGAAAATGGTAGTTTGGTCCACTTATGACGATTTTCCAAAGCTTTAAATAGGTTTAAAAAAATGTTTGTAAAGAATAATGGTGCTCAGCATGCTAAAATATCAAATAAAGAATTAAAATGCAGAAAAAGAAATAATCAAATACTTGGCTCTTAAAGCAGCTGTGTCCTCATGTAGCTGTAGCCTCACATCTATCATTCTCTCTGCTGTTGCCTTTGTGGCACAATAGAGTCAAGACTTTGTTGAAATGGCTTCCTTGGAAAGCCGTTGAAGCAATTTTCTCAACACTACAATTTGAGAGAGCGAGATACACAAACAATCTGTGCTGAAGTGGAGAGAAAAGCAAAGAAGCCTCGCTCTCGCTGTGATTTCAAGCACAGCACAGAGAATGCTGCGAAATACTCCCTTCGGCTTCAGCGCTGAGCGGAGCAAGAGCCTTCCACGGCCCCCCGCCCAAACCAAACTCAGCATCAATAATCAATAATCACCTGAGGCTCCGTTAAGCCGCTGTTTAATCACCCAGGTGCAGAACGAAGTGAAGCAGCAGCCCGTTGGGATTTCCAGAAAAAAACCAAAAATAAGTCAGAGCCCCTCAGAGAGCTGAATGTGTGGTCCTGTGCAGGTTGTGGATATGTAGAGCAAGGAACTCTCATTAGACATAAACAGTGCTTCAATTTCATAACATTGTTTTACTTTTTAGGAGGTCAATAACAGGGTAATTAAATTTAAAAACATAATCCAAATCCGAAGGTTGTTGGTTCCATCCTTTGTGGGAGTCACGTGGCAAAGATAAATTTAGTACCATTCAGTGGAAACCGTTTTGTTCCAGTACAAATGAATACAGCAATAAATGATATTAATAAAGCAGCTTTCAAACCATCTATTAGCTATACCTGTTTAAACCTGCAGACGGTTGCAGGGAGCTACGCCCTGAACAGGTTACCGATCCATCACAGGTCTATCCCACAGTTTGCATCCAAGATAAATATTAAATATTGGCATTGCTGTATTTATATTTTTGACCCAGCAGATTTTGTTATATTTTTAGAAGACCTGTAGTAAATCTATGAAATAACAAAAATGCATGATTGTTTTTTTTTTTTTAAAAACTCATCTTAGTGCATCAAAATTAGAAGTTATTAGAAGTTTTTTTTTTTTTGCATGGAAATGATCTCTTCCTGGTACAGACATATAACTCTTCACTGCTGTGAACCATTTCAGCTGTGATTCTCCTCAAACACTGTAAAATTACTTCATGTACACAGTGGCATATTGTAATATTGCAGTAATTCAGCAGAATAATGATACAAAAAGTCCCCACCTTGCCAGCTCACAGCGCTGATACTTTAGATATGAAATCCCAGAAACCTGAATGTGTCTTTCTGAGACTGTCACCCCTACATCTGACCTTTGAGGTGGAAATGCTCAGTCATGGTGCAGACTACTTATTTAGCTCACAATGTGTTGTCTAGCATATAAAAACACATCACTTTTCACCGCAGGAGGTCGTTAACAGCTCACATTGAAAAGACACGATGAAAGGGACGAGCATTCTTCACAAAAAACTGAAAACATAAACAAGCGGTTTCCCTTCACAGAGTGGCAGTTACATAAATCTCTGTATTTTAAATTCTGTGCACATCAATACATATTTTTTTCTGCTGAGGTTAATTAGACCTCTTCTCAGGTTGAATGCCGGTAGAGCTGGTGGAGGAAATTACACATTTTCCAGGCTTTTGTGTATTGTCTCAACCGTTTAAGCACTACAATCATGACTGACTTGTCGCTGCCCTCCATTTACATGAATGACATTTGTTTTCATGACTTTTTAAATTTTATTGAACCTCATGAATCAAATTCTGCTAACATAAATAACCATTACTGTGTGAAATGCCCAACTAAGAGGAATTAGCAATGTGTCATAGTGAAGTGCTGTTGCTGGGGTAGATACAAAAACAAGCAGAAAAACGTATTTGAACATCTACAGAAATCTTCTATTTTTGCATATTTCTCCTGCTTAAATGTTCCAGATCATTAAACTAATATTAATATTTATTTAATATTAGACAGAGATAACCCACAAAATATAAAATGCAGATTCTAAAATGTAAAATTTCTGTAGGGCAAATATTTTGTCACAACGCTGTAGTTTTATGCAACCAGCCAAAGCAGATAAAGTCCGTCATGTTGGTATATCACAGGTGTGCAGGAGCTTTAATGGAGATGTTTAACATGATTGGGTTTTATGTTAATTCAATTACAATGTTAATTTATGCACTTTGATGCATTAAAGATGAGCTTTTTTTTCCAATACTGTAAAGTCTGAGGCTGTAGTTCTCTGTTGGATGACCAGTGACTTGATCCCTCTGCATTGAGGGTGACTTACTGCCCCAAGCAAAACAGTTTAGTACATTGAGATTTTGTTCAGATGTGATAGAAAAATGGATTATGAGATGAACAGACAGATTGGTGCAGCATCAGCGGTGATGTGTGTGTTGAACAGACCATCATTGTGAAGAGGGAGCTGAGCCAGAAAGCAAATGTCTCGATTTTCCCATTGAGTGCCATGCAAAAGTATTTGATTTTGGTCATTTGGTAGATTGGTAGCTAAGGGGGTAATTACTTTTCCACATAGGGTAACATGGGCTGGACAGCATTTTTCCTTTAAAAAAAAAAAAAGAAAAGAAAAGAAATGTAAATCATCATTTAAAAATTGCATTTTGGGTAATCTTTGCCTTAAATTAAAATTATCTTTCCAAGATACGGACATTTCCAAGTGGTCCCAAACTTTTGAATGGTAGTGTATGTATTTGTTTTAACAGTGTATAAATTTAAAAATGCTTTTTTGGAGGCTCCACAAACTCTTTGAAAAAAAAAACTGCGTCTTCATTTAACTATCCCACCTCTCAAGTCTTTAGTTTTTAAGCAGGACCCATTATCTTATAACCCGTCTATGCTGTTGGCAGTTTCCTGTTGTCAACAACTACAGCCGCCACTGCTGAAAGAGCTTAAGGCGTTCAATAACTTAAGTGACAGCTGTGCTTGAAAGAAGATCGAGTTTTAACCAATTAGCTGGAATGTCACTGAACTCCTCAGGACATCCACCGCGTCAGACAGATTGTTTCTTCGGGCTCTGATTGACTTCTGTGGATTGAGCTACTGTATTTGCAGCTTACATGCAGGTTATCACACTTCCCACAGTCTGCCTCAGAGTGCTGAGCTCCTTTTCCAGTGAGCGCTATCTTTACCTCATCGCCTCTGGAAAGTTTTTGTTTTTTTACATTTTCTTTCCATGCACCTTTTTTTTTTTTTTTAGATGAATGGTGGAATCTGCAGCAGAGAATTGCGTGCAAACACTGGAGCAGGAGATGGGTTGTAATGGGCATATATGCTCATACAGGAAGCAGTGAGAAAGGCAGCACTGCTGTCGGCAACTAAGAGCCATTCATTGGCACCTGTGGGCATTCATAGAAACTAAAATGGGGAATCAAGTCAGTTCATGCATGGGAATATACAGTGAGTGTACACACTATGCAGTCACTGCCATTGCTGCTGGTTCAATGTGTGGCAAAAAAGACATGAAGAGGAAAGCCCTGTGGAGTGGGAAGAGCTGTTTCAGGGTCATTCCAGAATCTGAAGATATCTGGGCTTCAAATAAAAAAAAAAAAAATTAACCTTCTCTTTTACAATTTTCTGGTACATATTCATCAATAATAGGTATGTAACAACTAATATCGAGTTAAGTACCGTCCAGTGCATTACTAAAACCTGAAGGATAGTGGTGAAACATTCGAGGAACAAATGTAAACTCTCAGATGATCGTAGGAAATCAACAGCAGAACTCACAGCTATGTTTAATAATGAAAGTAGGAGCATCCACACACACACACACAGTGCAAAGGGAACTCAAGGAATTAGGACTAAACAGCTGTAGCTCTAAGAAAACCACTGATCAGTGAGGCTAATCAGAAAGAAAAGGCTTCAATTTGCACACCTAACATTTGGTGACCACATTTTGTATGATAAGATTTAATTCTACAGTATTCCAGCCAGGACGATATTTTATTCTAAACAAGGGACAAGAAAACGGTAGCGTTCCGAGGGGGAACTGTTGACATCGGCACTGTTGCACCTGGGTCACCTTAGGGGGAGGGACACGGCGGCACCCCAGGTGTAACCTGGAGGACAGAGTGTGCCGAGTGTCTTCATTGCTGCGCATGATCGCCTGTGTTTTACAGGTTAGTACGGTTAAAACCAACTAATGTGTGCTCATGACTTATCAAGCTTTAAATGTTTAGTCGCTGTGTATCAGTGAGATGTTGTTTTAAGTGATGAAATATAAAAATAAGGCCGTTAAAAATGGGCGACTGCTATGTTCGCGGCTTACTGCTAACCGCGGTTTCATGGGTTTTTGCTACCTCAGCATTGTCTGGCAGAAGATTGTCACCTACTTTTGTACACTCTTTAAAGTTTTATTTGGGCTCCTACACCTGTTGTAGTTTTAATCTGGTATTTAGTAGATGTTTAAGCAAAGAAAATTGTTATCAATTGAGGATATGTTTTATTTTTTAATAGTTTTGATAACAGTAACTCTATAAAATGTTCCAGATATGGTATTTACATAACTTGAAAGTGCCTTTGTCCCTCTATGAGTTTAGACAGCTAAAGGAAGCTTGTTTTTAAAACAGTGGTTATACTGTATTGATTTAGCGATGATTGTATCCAGCACTTTGAAGTATTGGAATGTCAACAGTGACCAGGATGTTTGTACAAACTGATGAATGTTTTCTGTTAATTGAAACCAAAACAACAGAGATGTAACCTGGAGGACAGAGAGTGTGCTGAGTGTCTTCATTGCTGCGCATTATCTCCTGTATTTTACAGGTATTCATTTTTGTTGCTGTGGTCCTATTCGTGGGACCCGTAACACACTCATCATGGCTAGTTCCTACCAGCCTGTGGGGGTTAGGGTTATGATCTGGGGTTGGTCAGGTTCAGCAACGTTATGTTCCCAAAGAATGAGGTCAGCTGACTACCTTAGGATACTGAATGACCAGGTCTTTCCATCAATAGAGCTGTTCTTCCCTGATAGCGTGGACATGTTCCAAGATGACAATGCCAGGATCCATGGGGCTCACATTGTGAATGATTAGATCAGGGAGCATGAGACGTCATTTTCACATGGATTGGCATCTACAGGGTCCAGAACTCAGCCCCATTGAGAATCTTTGGGATGTGCTGGAGAAGACTTTGCACAGTGGTCCAATTCTCCCATCATCAATATAAGATCTTGGTGGAAAATGAATGCAACTCTGGACAGAAATAAATGCTGTGACATTGCAGAAGCTTATCGAAATGATGCCAAGTTTAATGTGTGTCGTTCTCGGAGCTAAAGGCGGTCCAATGAAATATTTCACTGTGTGGCTTTTTTTTGGATGGGCAGCCGTAGGCACAGTTCCACATCTCTTACATGAAGCTGTTATGCCTTGATAATGAGGCAAATGTTGCAGATCCAGTGTTTGTTTTGGACTAGAAATTCCCCAGATAAGTGACGCACACACCCAGCTGTCCACATGATGTACAAAATAACCTGACTAAATAGACCAGGATACCTTCTTCAACTGCTTTATGGTTCAGTTCTGATGCTGAAGTCTTTCTTGCAGGTGTTTTCAGTGGTGGACAGAAGTCATTGTGGGATTCTGACCAGTCTGCAGCTACACGGTAAGTTTGTGCAACAGTAGTACATAAAAGACAACCCTGTTGTGGCTCACCGGTTGTCCTTCCTTGGACGACTTTTACTACCAGCCACTGCATACCAGGAACACCTAACAAGACCTGGTGGGTTGGAGATGCCCTGACCCAGCTGTCTAGCCCTCACAAAGTCTTTCAGATCCACACACTGCCCATTTTTCCTACTTCCAAGACATTAACTTCAAGAACTGACTGCTCACCTGCTGCCTGATTTCTCTCAACCACTGGCAGGTGCCACTGTAACCAGATAATCAATGTAATTCACTTCACCTGTCGGCGGTTTTAATATTTTTGATTGATCTGTGTTTAATTTATTTGCAGTACTTTCAGCTCTACTCATGAACCACTGACAGTGAGGAAAGGCTTTGTTAAAACTATCTTCAGGCATCGTAATTGATAATTCATGGGAAGTACACTCCGTTTCTGGTTTTCACAAGAATCACAAATGTAAATAAACCTTCCCCGGCCTCAAAGCACGCTCTATGACTCATTCAGCCTCTCTGCATCCAAACAGCACAGGCAGTAAATAGGTTGTGAATGGAGACGCTCTCGCATCGGATGCTTCAAAGGAATTAGTGACCCTGTAGCTATCAATGGAATGCATTCATTAACACCTGCGGCTATTTATCATAACCCCCTCACTGCACCACTGGCTTTCATTTGTCACACCAACACACATACTGCAGGTACAGTTTTGTGGATTTCGATTTTTGCAGAGAGTTTTTTAATGTTTCCTGAAGGCAAGCAGGTGGCGGCTTATGTATCAACTTGTCACTTGGATTAAAAGAAAAGTTAAGAGATGGATGAGAGTTAAAGGGAAATTCCATTAAAACGTCCAGCTTGATTTAGTTGAATGATAGAAAGGCGCCTCCTCCACGAGTCTTAATGTAATTATATGCAGATAAGTTTTCAGACTTGTGGAGCGCTGATGTGAATGTCATCTTTCATTGTGTGAATATCCCTCTAATGCTGAGCTACTTGAAATTCCACATCGATACGTGGAAACGGTGGACCTGGAGCTCTTACCCGAGAACTAATTCTCTTGCCGTCCCGAGATGTTTTCCAGAGACCGTCCAGTAAACACACAGGAGATGACACAGCATCTCAGCCTCCTGGTGTATTGAATGAGGCTTTCAGCTGCTTTTGGCTCAGCATGTCATTTCAGAGTTATCATTGCAAAGACAGAATGAAGCCTGTTTACTTTGGTTCTTCAGGCGCCTGATCGTGTTGTTGCATAGCAACCGCTTGGAAGCAAATGGAAAATAAACTGACCTGTGCACCGCGAGCCTCCAACCAGTCAGCACCCACTCCCACAATTCCACTGGTTACGTACGTCGAGTTAGGAAAACGCTGTGAGCTGTTTGCTGGGATGCTGTAGGTTATGTAATCAGTCTTTTAACGTAAATTAACGTGAAAGTTCTTGTATTCTCATAGAAAAAGAAAAAAAATGAAGCACACAGAAAAAAGTATTAGAAATAAACCCACTTAGTACAATAAAGTCAATGCTGATAGTTTTAGTACATGTTCAGGAGATGTAAAACTGTGGAAGAAAGCAAAGAATATTGCTTATTTACCGACTCAAGCAACTATAGCTTTGCTCTGGTCAGTTTGACCAGCTGAGAACACACTGCGTATAGTGATCAGATATTTAATTCCACTATTTTAATGAGATACCAGAGCTGCAAGTGTGTAAATTTAAAAGGCTCTAATACTAGCTTTATTTCCGACGAATATGAGCTCAACTGCAGCAAGTTTTCTGGTTTACTCTTCCCATTCCTATCACCCTGCTAACAAACAACAGCTCAGTTAGAACTCTGTTGAGTCCGAGCCGCACATTTGAACTTCAGGGTTGATCTTTGGATGCCTGTTTTTTGTTCTACGGGCATTTTTTTTTAATCTGTTTTATGTAAGGTGCAATATGGTATAAGCACATACATGCAATATGTTCTATCTTATCTTGTCTTGTCTTATCCACACTGAGATTTTCCAAAACATGATGTAAAAATCCCATTTTAAAACTTATTTCAAAATGTGACTCTGCTTGTTTTCAACAGTCATAATGCCTGATTCCACCTCTCAGTGCCACCGTTACATAGAAAAGATGAACTCCACGAAAGAGAGATTCACAAAAGGTAAACTCGTTCTGTTTGATTTTATTATTTCCATTGATTTCAGAGAAAAACACTCAAATATTCAGATTTAACCCATCTGAATTACTATTTCCAAGGTCAAATAATGTTAAAACTTGAATATGTGTTAAGATATGGAGTTCTTTTCACACACAGCCATCCAGATGGTGGTGGAAGTTTATATTGAAAACAGTCAGGAAACAAAGAAAATTGTAAGTAAATTGAATGACAGTAAAAATTAAAGAGCTGTGGTTTCTCATCATTAAGCAGTGAGTCCACACCAACACAAACATCCCTCTCATACCACAAACATGTAGATATACTGAGAGAATAACTAAAATCATCTTTCTCTGATTATGTATGGTTAGAATATTAGGTTTTTAGAGTTCAAACAACCTGCCTGCCAGTGAAAATGTATTTAGTGTCAATCTAAAGTTAAATATCAAATCAGTACCGCATTAGTGTCCCTAAAGTCTGAACACATAGGAAATCTCATTAACTATCATTTCTGTTGCCACCACAGATAAAATATGGCTTTGTTGAAAGAAGAAAGAGGTGAACTGGTACTTCTCAGTGGACATGAAGGATGGACATATCGAAAGATAGCAGGTGAATTTAATGCACATAATCCAAGGAGGATTCCACTTGGCTTTTCTGCGGTGCCGAAGGTAGTTAAAAAGTTTAAAGAAATGGGCAGTGTCATGGAAAAACCCGTTTTGGATGACCAAATGTATCAGCTGAAACTAAAGAATTGGTCATGGCTAAAATTCATGCTAGCCCCAAAAATCACTCACCTAACCCTAACTCTATCTTTCGATATGTTCATCCTTCACGTCCACTGAGAAATAACAGTTCAACTCTTTCTTCTTTTGACAAAGTCATATTTAATCTGCGGAGGCAAAAAAAATATAGGTAATGACATTTCCTATGTGTCCAGACTTTAGGACACCCTGTATAATTCTTTAGTTTAGCTTCCAATGTCTGGTGTCTCTTCTAACCTGCTAGATTACCAAGGTAACTGATGCTGCACAGCTAACCTGGTTTTCATAACAGAAAAAAAGTAGGTTTTAGTTAAAACCATTTCACTGGCTGCATGGATGCTTAAAAAACAGTCTAAGCTGGATGGTAGAATGCTTTGTGCCATCCTCAACATTTCATGGAAGTAGTCCCGAACAACAAAACGACTACGGAAAGCTTTTCTCAATCTCAACTGTTATTATACAACAAAGGTTGCGTTTTGCTGGACGCCGCTGGAGAGCCAAACATAAGCTCAAACCCCTTTTTTGGAAATCCATTCTCAGTCACTGGATTTACTGTGGAGGAACTCGTTGTTGCAACGAACAATTGTGAATTGTGGTAGAAGATTGTTACAGGTGTCTGAAGAAACTCATCCTGATGATGAGTTAGAACTAGGGCTGAGACTTTAACATGTTAACTTCAATGAATTGATTAAAGAAAAAAATAACACGTTGAAAAAAATAGCACATTTAATCGCACCTAGTTCCCTAATTTCTGGCACACCGGTGACACTGATGCACACTCCAGCCCTGTAGGTGGCGGTAATGCAGCTAAAGTTTGTTTGCAGCCGCAATGAAGATACACAGGACACGCTGAGTGATGCCAAGAAAGTTTGGTGAACAGGGACGGAAGACGAAACCGCGCTGAGCTTGTTGGACAGACAGTTTTCTGTTAAAAAAACTTCCCGATGGCAGCTTGGAGAAAAGCGTGGTTGTGTGCAAATTGTGCAACAAAGAGTTTTCTTATCACTTCAAACCGACGGTGTCACCTCAATGTAAAACATGTTCCTGCGAGCACCAGATCTAATGTTAGCTACGACGGTCCTGTTACCGAGAAACGGTGTAGCCATCCCATAATAGACCACTTTTCAAAGCATTGAAAGTGCCTGAGTTTACAAAAAGTCTTCAAATATTGAATATAATACCTATAATTGCACGTTGCATTTGCAGTAGTCTGTGTTGTTTAAGTTCACGTATATGCTACTGAAAAACTTATTGTGTTTAAAATTGCTATTTGACAGAAATGTGATTAACTGTGATTAATTACAGAGCCTCTAATTAATTAGATTAACTTTTTAATCATGTCCCACCAGTTAAAACCATTTCGCCAAACTGTAGAGAACGTTTACCTCTGTTTTATAGTATTTGTGGATTCTTACTGATAATTTTTTTTCTGCTCATATATTTAATCATCGTGATGATCATAGGAGCGCTATAATAAAAAGCATGTGGACTTCTTTCAGGTCTTTGAAGATGTTTCACCTCTCATCCCCACTTGAAGAACTTGAAAGAGAAATCTAGCTGCTTTTTCCTGAAGCTCTAATTATCTCCATGACCCTAATGACTGAGGATCTACACAGACGTTCTTTATGATGGTACAATATTTTTAGCATAAGATTAGATGTCAAAAAGTCACATCTGTTTTCTCGGTGCTGATCAAATGTGTAGTTTTTGGCTTTGTAGACTTATTGTGTTCAGACTCAAACACTTTTGAACATTATTTAGGAGGAATGCGTGATAGCTTGCTGGGTCTTTATGTGTTTCTTTTTGCTAAACATGTCAAATCCTTTCACATATTCTGTCCTGTAAAAGAAAGTGTCTTATGTTTTTCTTTCACCTTGTAAACTGGTTTAAGATATGAGATAAGGTAATCCTTTATTGATCCCACAGTGAAGAAATTTGCAGTGTTATAGTAGCAAAGGAAATAGTGCGGAAATGTGGGGAACATCAGTAAAAAAGATAAAATAGCAAACAAGGAATATACATATGTGGTGCTGTTGATATTGTGCAGTATCCATCCACACGTAGAAATTCTAGATATTGCACAGAATCTTCTAAAGGTGGAAAATAATATTGCACAGTATCATTCTATGAGAAGAAAAATAGTGATATTGCACAAATAAGTAGAAAATACTTAAATTGAAAATACTGATAGTGTTCAGATTGTGCTACATGTACAAAAACAGAATGCTGCATTTGGTTTTTGGCAGCAATAAAACTGGTTTATAGTGTTTTCTTACTCTGTTTTACCTACTTGAGTACACATTAAGCTGCTGACTATTTGTGCCTCCTTCTCTCAAACCGTTGCTCCAACTCCATCCATCTACACAGTAAAGTATCTGATGTCCACAAGATTTTTAAAAAATCCCAGAGACATGGCAGCAAAGTGAAACCCACAAAAAGTCACATCAACGACAGCGACAATGGAAAGCAGCAAAGAAACAGGATGAAGTGAAGTGATTGCTGCCTTGAAGATGCAATTAAAGATCTTCTTGAGTTTTGCCCTCAATAATAGCAGGATGACAAGTGCAGCTTTACACTAATATGCACTGTAGACATGCTAATGTGAACTTATTCCCCCTACCACCAAATGCAGACTGCAGTTTGTCCATGCATATCATCATCAGGCTGATTCAAACTGAATGAGTTTGACCTGCCAAGGCCGCGAGGAAGGTAAAAACACACCCAGGAATTTCCACTCGGCTGATTTCATGTAACGTATTACTGTAATTATGTCATCCATGCCTCCTCTCAGCACGGATCACTGCTCAGCTTCATCTAATGCTGCACTCGGAGCCGGCTGACACAGCGATATACAGTAACAGCAATGTAATAAGAGACATTTAAACTGTTAGCGGGAGCAGAAAGGGGCTTCTGAGTGCAACTTTGTTGACATGAAGCTTTTAGGAGTTTTCTCTCGCCCATGTTGTGCACATCTTTGCTTTTGGAGACGAATGAAATGGACCGTGATGTCAAGAGAGTGAAAACGACTGATGTTTCTGATAGTGGTAGTGTTGAAAAGACACAGTGGTGGACGACAAAGCAAAAAGCTTTTCTGCAAAATCAGAATAACATGCAGAATCCCCTGCCTTCACCCTTAGTCAGCTGGGATAACCTCCAGTCCCTCCACAACCCTAATGAGGATTAAGATAGTATATAGATAATCGATGGACAGATATTTAAGCTCTTTTTTCTACCCTTTTTGCACACCATGTAGAGAATTTTGTATCAAGTATAAAAAGACACTGAATTCCACTTTCATCAAACTTTATTTGTATAGCACTTTCCATACAATAAAATTGCACCACAAAGTGCTTTACAACATTAAATCATTGAATTAAAAACCTTCACACATATACACAGAATTAAGAGTGACAGGAAGCTTAAAATCCCTCTCTGGCCTCCATCTCCACCCACATCTCCCCCACCTGCTGCAGCTCAAGCACACCAGCTCACCTAGGATTCTTCCCAAACACTATAAAACTACTCCGAAGTACACAATAGCAAGTTTTAATATTGGAATAATTTATGCATGTTTGAATCGGAAATTAATTCTGCAAAACAATAATAATTACAATTGTGCTGTTTCTACAGTTTCGTTTAGCAGACGCTTCTATCCAAAGAGACGTACATTACCGTTCAAAAGTTTGGGATCACACAGGCTGTTTTATGTCTTCCATGAAAACTCACACTTTTATTCATGTGCTAACATAACTGCACAAGGGTTTTCTAATAATCAATTAGCCTTTCAACACCATTAGCTAACACAATGTAGCATTAGAACACAGGAGTGATGGTTGCTGGAAATGTTCCTCTGTACCCCTATGGAGATATTCCATTAAAAATCAGCTGTTTCCAGCCAGAATAGTCATTTACCACATTAACAATGTCTAGACTGTATTTCTGATTAATGTTATCTTCACTGAAAAATAAAAGATTTTCGTTGAGAAATAAGGACGTTTCTAAGTGACCCCAAACTTTGGAATGGTAGAGTGCAGCTGGGAGTAGATACAACAAAAGCAAGGATCTGGTCAAGAGAAAATAACCTGGATAAGTGCCATTAAACAAGTTCAAGTACTAATAACAATAATGTAGAAAAGTTCCATCCAGGAAAGTGATGGGATCGTTTCTTGAGGTTGGAAATGCAAGTCTGAGTCTGTATTTTTGACACTTTCATCAGTACACATGCTCAGCCATGCTGTTTACTGCTTCTTTTGCTCTTGGTATGTGTTTGACAATATATATAAAAAAAACAAACAACATCATCATAGACATGTTAACAAGGTAAAAAAAAGATGATTTTCTCCAGAGGGGGTCCATAAGGCTTGCACAACAACCTCTAACACTCAATCAAAGATAAAGAAATGCTAATTGTTTTAGATTTTTGATCCCTGTCAGAATTTAGGACTCTTTAACTGACCAAACTAAAGACTGGATCCCTGATCAGGTATTCAGATTTAGCAGCATCTTATATTTCACACTGATAAATTATTCTTGTCTCTCTTCCAAAAAGTCTATAATAACTTCTTGTTCATGTCTTGTTTTAAACTTCGGACAGCATGACGTAGAAGATTATTTCTTTTCCCAACAACTCCTAGAAGATGAATTGAAAGATACACAAGTGGATAAAGATGAACAATACCTCGAAGGCTGATAAAACAACCTGTAAAGCATAAAATATTACTTGCAAATAAGAATCCGAGATCCAAATGTTACGTTCTATTCAGGAGAACGGCACACAACGCAAAGCAACATTATTTCCTGGTTATTAGCCATCAGCACTTCCATTAAAGCACTTCAATAGATTTTCCCATATGCAGTGAGCTAATACAGTGCACGCTCAGTAGAGTCTAACACAAAGTGCCAGGGGGTAAGTCATCAACATGTTTTTAGATAATTCTCCCACAGAGAGTAAGTACCATTCAGCTCTTTAGCCGAGCTCTCACCCCATGTTCCTCTCCTCTGCTATTCTGTTTGAATCTTACTTTTACCAAACGGATTTTTAGTATTTTTAAAAACAGGCAAACAACATGTTTTCGGTGAGTGTTTTCATAATAGCAGAATATTTCTGAAAAATAACAGGCTTTATATGGCTTTGAAAAGATAATAACATCCAGCCAGAATGGAGCATACTGTATATTATAACACTTTGAAATCCATCCTGAAATATTTCACAGCGACGAGCAAATGACAAAAGCCTTGGGGAGCGATGATTTCATGGTAGGCTCTTCAGAAGTCGATAGCGCATGCGGCGTGTCTTCAATAAGTCATTATCGTTGCATCACCTCCCTCAAGTGCCTAACGTGGCCTGAAAACTGTCTCTTCAAGTGTCAATCTTTGATCAAAGCAGCTACCTACATTTCAGATAAACCAGGTCACTCCTGACTCGGGAATCCCTATTTGTTGATTTTAGTTAACATTTTTTATTCACATTTGGAGGCTTTGTTTTCATTTCATTATTTTATTTTTTTACCTCCCAGAAACACGGCGGCGGCTTCCAAACCGCAACACGACTGATTCCGCTCACATCTCCTCCTGTGCATTCTTTGATTTTCCGTGTGTGTGTCTTGTGTTGGAAATGTAAAACCCTGCATGATGATTTGCATAAGATGGAGGATCCGAGCGTTGCATGCATGCAAAGCCTTTGATGTTGCGACTGTCCCCTCCCACAGTAAATCTCTGCCTCCATGATGATTATGTGCGCTCACATGTTATGTTGCAGCATTGCTTCAAGAAGATGTTGCTGAATATTTTATTCTATTAACATTTTTATTGGCTGGGAATAGATTGAATCGTTGTTTTCGTGGCTTGTGTTGACATCAGCGAGCGAAATAGAATAAAAATTCAGCCTTGACACACACAATTGTTGCAAACGCCTTACTTTGCTGTCTTAAGGCTTGTAGATGCAGCTGAAGGTGGAAATAGGGCCTGAGGTTGTACTTCCAGGTAGCTGCTTACTGCTTAAAAGGTCAGCTCATGTAAATAATCCTCACTTAACCTTTCATGGTATCTATCTATGCAAATAGTTTTCTTTTTAATTGATAAAATCTGATTAAATTTTAGAGATTTTAAAGAGATTAAGGTGAACGGAGGTGGGATATGGCAGATATAGTTTGGATCTGTTCCCCATTGGATAGAACTCTCTGATGGTCAGGTAACACAGTTAAATATTCAGAATTATTCTAAGTGCAGCGTACACTTCAGTTGTTTTCTGTCCTTACATCTGATTGTAATAACCAGAGGTATCATCTACATCTGTTCTACTGCCTACTCTGATGTTTGACTCACTTTTGGACATTTGGAAAATCTGCAGAACTGGATGAATAGTTTGAGTAAAGTGACATATTTTTCAGTAATTCAAGCTCCATATTTATAGATGTGGCACCATAATTTTCAAAACGAAATAGTTATTTTTGTCACATCACCGTGAGTTTTTCACCTTGTGTTTACATTTGTCATCGTGACGCATCTTTGTTTCTGAATCCTGATTCCCCTTCAGGACAACACATTTAGTTGCTATTTTAAAAGAAAAATACAATCAATTGTATAACTAAGAGGAAGCTGTGAATTCAGAGCGCTGCAGCAGAACGTTTCACTGGTAGAACACATAACCCACAGCCCTCTCAGGTTGGGAGAATTTGCCATGCATCAGGATGATTTGTCATAAGCCGTGCAGGGTGTAGGCGGATTACGTCTTTGAGGATCCGTATGCAGGAGACGTGAGAGGAGAATATAGAGTGGGTTTGTTCCAGAGTGGAAAACTGGAGATTCCACTTGTTGTGAAATAAAATAATTCTCTAAAATCCTTGACTTTTTGCATGGTTATGGAAATGTCGGCTTCACTTTCAAATGTTTTCATTTCCGCATGCATGCGGAGAAGCTAATCTTCAGAATAAAATACATATCTAGTGGAAAGCACCTATTGTGTGCTGTGAAAGGATGGTCTCTCCACGGCTGTCTCTTTGATTGAGTGGCACAGAATATGCCTTCATCACCTGTCAGACGGATACTTCGGGGCAGAGATCTGGACTATATTTAGCTAAAAGGTGACAGCCCAGAATGAATAAGCTGTCACTGTCATGCCGGCCAGACAGATTTTAAATTTAAAATGGTAATTTAACACTAAGCAGTATGATAGGAAAAGGTTACATATGTAACCATAAAGTTTGGACCTTCTCTCACTTGATTTTGTGGTGATGGATTGGACTTAAAATAGGTTTGTGAATGGAGCTGCTTCTTCAGAAAACCAAGTTTATATAAATAAACACTGTAGACATATACTTAAATCTGCATTAATTAATAGTTTTGGTCACTTCAGGCCTCAGAAACAAGCTGTAATTGTAACACTGACATAGTGTGTTATGATATACTGTATTTATACAGGATGTCTCAGCCAACAATTGGTGCACTGTGGCTTCAAACAAATAACCAAGAAGAACTTTTTAAATTCAGTGTGCCTATCTGTATTTTTTGGTGTTATTGCATGCACAGTATGTTAATCCATAAGCTTTAATCACTGCAGGTTTAGAACAAAGATTAGGTGCTGTATATGGTTCAGATCTGGAATGAAGATGGGGTTGTAAACGCTAGCAGAATCAGAAAAAGTCAAAAAGGTGTATAGAAATTTTAGTCAAGAAAGAACAAGAAGACGATGCTTGAAGCTATTAAATATTTACCATTAGCCAGAAAAGAGAAGAGAAAAATTGGTGTATTGGAATGGAAAGAAATGACAGGAAGCAGTATAGTTATGGTCCACTGGATGCCAGCAGATGAACCCAGTGTGAATTCCACGTTGCACTCAGGTTGACTTGGGCTTTGTCTCAACGTCTGTGACTTGGTGGATGACGGTGGCGTCCTCTGGATTGCTGATGTCTCCTTTCTCATACATGTAGGAGGAGGCGATTGCAAGCATGGTGCCGTCGTTATTGAAGGCCAATGACGCAGTACTGGTCGGATAATGGTGGACCTGACACAGTTGTTTCTTGTTGAATTGGCCTCGGACGTTCACAAATTTGGCTATTTCCTGGTTAGGTTTTCTGTGGTGCAGATGAGGAAGAATCCGGGTTACCAATGAAAACACAACGTGAGGGATGACCTCCTTAAACACTATTCATTTTTGACAGTTTGGTCACTATGTGTGCAACATTTCTGTCACTGGAATTGGAAATGCTCTTTTAAGATGAATTTTGACATTGAATTTTTTGCAAAAAGTTGCTTTTGTCATGTCGAATACAATCTTTATGGAAGCATTGATATGGAAGTACATCTAAACCATTTAAAGGCATGTTTTTCAGGTAAAAAGTGTTGAATATATGACTTCAATACAGAGACCGTAGACCTAAGACAAAAACTTTGATATTAAAGACCCCAAAATACTCAAAGAGAAGCATCCTGTTCATGCTGAAGCCACTGCGATGAGTTTTGTGCCAGTATTCTTGTCTTTCAGTGTCTCTGGCGATATTAGATTTGTAGTGTTCTGCCACTTCACCTGTTCAGGGAACTGAGATATCCTGTGCATTCAAATCAAGTATGTCACACTGACACGTATATCCGCGCCTGCCTGATATGTTCTACCTGTCTGACGGTGTCCCAGAGACAAAGGAAAAACCGACGTGGTCCCTTGCAGACAGAAGAGATGACTGAGTCAGAATGAAGAGGAGAAACTCCACATTTATTGGTGGTGGCATCCAATTGATCTGGAATAAGGCTGGGTAATTGCACTTTCCTTTCATGTTGGGTCTGTTTGGATTCTGAGACCAAGGAGGATTACTCCGCCTCCAGCAGACGCCCACACTTGGAAAGCTCACTTGCAGTATTAAAAAGCACTGCAATAGATCAAACACTGCTGTTACTTGGACTGTTCTTGCTTAGGAAGAAGAGCAATGGCATTGAAAGTAGGAGGACGAAAGGTTATTAAAAATATCAGTGTTCGATTTCTCTGTAAGCTTCCATCTTCTCTATGCTTAATCCAGAAGTTTATTCACCAGCCATCCTGTCAGGCAAACATGCAGATCATGTAAGTCCAGACTGTCTCCTGAATCAAGTCAGATCAAATCAAATTCAAGCAGAACCATGCGCGGATCTATAAACAAAAGAACCACCCCCCTTTTACAAACAATTTCTGATTAAAAAATTTGAATTTTTAAAAAAGGATGATTGAAAACAAGAAAAAAATGTTACTTTACTTTCTAAGATGTGGCTACTTCAAGCTAATGCTGAATTTTTTTTTCATGTAAATAAACATCTGTTACACAATCCTGATAAAAGCTTTCAGTGCCAGATAAATCTCTCTGTATTTCACAGTTTCAAATATTGGGTGAGTTCCAATATTCATACTATATAGAATGCCAGAAAAGGGTTTAGTATTTCCCAATGCACAGTGTGTCAAATGCAGGATGCCAAAAATACCAGAATGTCCTTTTACATATAGTTGCTTGCAGTATGTAAGTCAGCAAGCTTTTCTGTCTATCCTGACCAACGATCCTTTGCACAGTTCATCACATATGTCAAGTAACAAGGCTTAGCTACAGAGACTGCACAGACTGATTTCACACTTCCAGGCTGCAGTGGATATGAGCAAGGTGGTCAAAGTTTAAACCACAGCATTATGACAAAGTTTTGTGTCCCACGTGTATGGCTCCTGCATGCAACGGTATGTACTTTGTAAGGGCTGCAGGGCTGGTTTCTGTGGCGTCATCCTGAGCTGGTGCACCTGTAGCGATGCTGGAATTGGACAGGGGAGTCGCCACAGTAAGAGACAAAATAGGAATAATATGATGGAGCCTGGGGCGAAAACATCCAAAAACTATCTGATGCTGCAGATGAAGAAAGCAAGCTGATGATTGCAGTCGAAAAGAGAAAGCTGTCAGAAGGGGGAGTCAGAAGATCTTCTCTGCAGGTTTACTAAATAGTCTCAGATATTCCATTGCGTTCATATATATGTTTATTACAGAAATATTAAAGGATTTTTACAAAAATCCATAATGAATGAGCGTCACCATTTTTCAGTCATTAGTTGTGCTCAAACCTTTTGGAGGTTTCATCCAGTCTAAAGCCTTTTCTCTAGATTAGCATACAGTGACTTGTCAGCATTGGATCACTAAACCTGTTAGCTAAAACACAGATGCACACAGTTACAAGAGGATCATCATCTCCAGCTGAATTAATCCTTGAAATCAGTGCATCCACCAAAAACCTGCTGCAGGTCCGTGCCATGCAATCACGCCCGAGCAGCAGCTACTGTCATGCGGCTAGCTCTCCCTTCTCCATTGCAGATCAATCGAGTGTCTTTCCAAGAAGCACAAGCCTGTTGAGGAAGGCCAGATGGTGAGATCAGCTGGCCTCCTCAGAGCTCAGCACGAATGTGGCTTGTCCTCACTCAGATCCCTTTGTCGTCTAATGCCTGCTTGGATCTAAGTCAACCTGTGCCAGGCTGGCCAGATCAAAGAGAATATTCACAAGGCGTTCCTGTGTTTCTAGGGCTTCTAAAAGAATCAGGGAGTTTCTGCTTCTTTTGCGCTTCTTGTTTCAACAGAGGGAGAGCTGCAGGCGAACCTCACGCTGCTCAGTTAATGTTCAGAATGGAAGAGGTGCTGATTTGTGGAGCCTTGATCTTGTCATTGTTTCTTACTTTGCCTTGGCGTGGCTGATTAGCAGCTTGTGAATCGTTGCTTTGCATCGGGGGCCCTGGTGAGAGATGATAGCGGTGGGTTTTTCCTCATTATAAATAGATTATTTGGCTCCGCAGTGACATTGCATAATATATATGGGCCCCTGCAGTTTTTCTCAGCTTGTTGATATGTAAGAGTGTTTGTAAGGAGGACAAAGCATGTTGCAACTAAGACATTGAATATTTTAAAGTATTTAAAGTCAGGGCATGTAGCTGTGACAAAGAACACTGATTGTTCAAGCCCTTCTCTTAATCAAACACTGTATTTTTTTTTTACTATCAGTAGCACTTATTTTACAGATATGATGTTGAATTTGTGCTTCAAGAAATAAATGTTCTGATTAAGATTATGTCTTTAACACTCTAAACTCTAAGCAGTTTCTGGGTGTTTTTTGCTCTTGGCACATTTTTCTCACTGTGGACTAATCTTTTCACTGCAATATGAAGTCCTGCCCCTCTATGAAAACAGCACAACCACAACTAGAGATAGAGAGAACTGGTTTCACATTATGACAGAGCTGTAATGCCATGAATGAGACACTGCTAGTTTCATGGTTATGTTGAAGAACACGTACTTTTAGCTTTATACAGAATCTGGTCTAAATTTTTGCCACATTTTAAACCAAACATGTAGAATGAAGTGATTTTGATTAAATATTACTATTTTAAGCAGAAATTTGGTTCATTTCCCCAGTGGAATCACACAAGATGTAATTCTATAATGAATTCAATCTAATGTTTTATTTTTTGCACTGATATTAAGAATTTTTGATATGGTTCTCTGATTTATTCCCACATCTGTATATCATTTTTATCTTCTTTCGCTTGTGACAAACCACATATATTTTACCAGACTTCACTATTTGGGCAGCTTTTTGCATTTTTATCCTCTGGTTTGCAGATGACAACACTTTAGATGCTAATTTTGAACCTTAGCAACAAGATTGTGATGTTTACTTTTTGAGTCTTTTGTTAAATAAGGACAATTTAATGTTCAAGGAGCATATTTACAGCTGTTTCTGGGGGGAAATCTGGTTAAAAACATACACATTCAGTAACTAAGATGATCCTTGAGATGTGATCACAATAATCTGCTCTTGAGATCAATCCTGAACACTTTAACCCCTCTTAACCTTTACTTCTTTCATAATTTTTTAAAAACATTGTTTACTTTCTTTGGCTTCAACCTCCCTGAATTAACACCAAAGACTTAATTAGAGACTTTGTATTTCAAACCTGCTTCTCTTATAATTATTCCAAAGAACACTTACTGGTTTTACATTTTATTCTGCATTTCTCTACTGCAGCTTACTGCATTAAATATATGTGCTGACGCTTAATTATTAAAGCCAGTGAATTCATTTTTATTATTTATTTTTTAAATTGGTTATTGAGAAACAGTAATGCAAAAGAAAAGATATAAGGTGTGTCCACTTCAATGTGTTTTATGTTTTCCGAGGAACAAATTTTCTCCATTGCTTCTTCATAGGAAGATAAGCGCAGCGGCACCACAAACATAACGATACAGTACAAACATCAAGGACAGGGAAATATTCAGTGATTAGAATGTTCTACATTTAAATATTCAGGATGAATTATGCAAAGATATGCACAGGCATAATTCTCACCTGCAGGTTGAACTCTGAGTAATCACTGGAATGGAATCTAATCTAGTGACAAAAGAGAGAAATTCCCTTCTGACAAGCCCAGTACAGTGTTGTGTAATACAATAACAGCAGTGCAGCCGGTAATGCAAGTGTCCTCCAGATTCTACAGTGATCAGAAAGTCAATGAGAACATCTTATCTGTTGTTTTTTTGTTCATTTATAAAATATGCAAGAATAAATGAACACTTATTACAAAGTGGAATTAATGTAATGTATTAGCTGGTGTAATATATATGCATGGAAAAGTGTTTTCTGTATCTGTTTACAGCCATATTTAATCATATTTAATGATAAAATGTGTATAATTTCATGCAGAGCACACCAGTGAAGCAATAAGAGATGGTAGGTTAGTAATAATAATCAAAAATCACAAATGCACCATTTGTCATATAACCTGTAAGGGAAGGAAATAATTTCTGGGATGTTTATTTGGACACAAAATTTTTCAATAGTTTGAACCAGCCAGTCCAGTCTCTGCTGGTATTTTTTTCCCACAGTCACAATAAAAAACAACAAAAACAAAGGCAACAAAATCAGATTATAAATTAAACTTCTTCTTCGAATTTTAATTTAATTTTATTTATTTTATTCGAATTTATTTTATAGTCACTTTACAGTCCTATTATAACTGCTGTTCTCCTTGCTAAACAAAGTCTACAATACATGCAAATTATTACATTTAATGGCCCAGGTACCCAAAGGTATTGTGTATATTAGTGTATAGCTCAAGTCCCCAAACATGACATTAAAATTCCCAAATTCCCCAATCATACAGGGTAAAATTCTATATGGACAAAAGTTGTTTAGAACTAAAATCTCACATGATTTTCATAATCTGAGCACTCCTCCACACACATTCCACTTGTGTGTCTCTCTAAACCATTCAGAAAGCGTGAAAAGTGTCCTCAGAGGTAAGGTGTTAAAAAGTGCGCCCCCGAAGATGACTTAACTACAGACACGTGGACGTACATACTGTAAACACGAAGAGGTACAAATGTCCAAGTGTTTACACATTTCTGTTCTGACCTGCTGTGTCCTGTGGTTTGGAAACAAGTATTTATGTAACTGACAAGCCTGACAATCTCCTACACACCTGAAAAATTATTGCTTTGTTCTGTGTTGTATTGTGGGAAACTAATAAAAAGAAAGTACTTTTCCAAAGACCTGAACTTTTAAATGTTCCTCAGATAAAATCTTGTGCCACACAGGAAGTTGTGTTCTTGCTCTGTCTAAAACCTCTCCAACAGCAGTGAATTCAGCCTCAATTTGACCCACTTAGCATAAATCAGAATCTGAATTATACTTCTGCAAAGCCAGACGTCAAACCCACTCTCATTCCATGGCAGTCAAATTGCACGGTTTCACACTTTAAATGTACTGTGACCAAAGTAAAAATTATTGTGTAGCTGACCTGTGAAGTGTTTCCAATATCGCTTTATGCCCATTTTAACCTCAGGTGTTCTGAAAATTGACAGGATTTTGCAGACTGTAATTTCTGACGTCATTCACGCAAGTACTTGTATTCCAATTAATGTATTCATCATTGTATTATGGTTAATTCAGTTGCACAGAACTTTGGTGCAGCCTTTGGTTGCTTTAGGAATAAATTTGACAAGTAAACATCACAGAGTAGATTGGGTTGTTTTTTTTGTCTGTCTTTTGTCTTTTTTGAGGGAATTACATTCTCCTTGATGCTTTTGCAATATTAAATTGACCTGGTATTCATGCTAATAAGGCAGGATGAACTGTGCTTTTCAAACCTTTTGCACAAATATAACGGATACAGGGGGTCCTCGGTTTACGTCATCATCATCCTACGGCATTTTGTCGTTATGTCGACAGTGAGTACGTGGAACTAATTGACAAGCGATGAATATGTCCTCTCGCGGCGTGATGTTTACATTCTCTGGTTGTACGCCGCCTTGGATTGTGCTACATTTGCTAACTTTTTGCCCTTCATTATGGCTCCCAAGCGTAAGTCAGACTCTTCTGATGGCATCTCCATGGAAGTGAAATTAGATATAATAAAACGCTTGGAACAGGGCGAAACACCGACCAACATTGGTCAAGTTGTAAAAACAGTGCAACATATTGTAGCAACCCTCTGTGATGAATGAGTGAGACTTTATCTGATTCTCTGGTTGTTTAGTGAACCTTCACACAGGCTACTGTGGGCCGTAGCCAACGCCAAAATAACTACACAAAACCTGGTAACTTAGCCACCGTTCCCAACTCTCTTTATCTCAACACGCACACTGCTGCTGACTCTGAGCCAATCAGAGGTGAGCTAACTAAACATGGCACGTTCACTGACATTAGGTAAATCTCAAACTGAACAATAAACATTGAAACACATGAAACATCACCAACAATATCAGTCTGTTACAATATTCTGTTTTCTTGTAAAATGACTCATACATGCATGAAAGTCACTGGTATTCATGACTTTTCCAAAGAAGTGATCAATATTATGATGCACGTAGCAGTTTTGTTTACATTTTCACTGGAGTTTTGACTTACAACAAAAAACTTGCATCGATCTGTAGGAACAGAAGTCCGATGTAAGTCAAGACCCCTGTAAAACCAAATCAACCAGGCCAAGTCGGGTCTGGTTGATTGCTTTTTCAGTTCCCAGCAGATTTTAAAATACACTGTAGAAATGATACACAGATTACTAATGCACCTATTAAATTTAACCTAAACATGTACACAACTCACTTTGTTCAGTTTTTTAGTGACAACTCAAAAAGAGCCTTTAAATAGCGGGAATTTTAAACACAAATTGAATCTAGAGTTGATGCCAGCTCCAATTGCTGCACTTTGACAGATCATCAAGCTGTCCTTCCATGAGTTATTGAATCCCTCTTCACACAGAAATAAAATTTCAAGGTGTCGATGTCTTGTTCGGGAACTTCACACCTTCAGTGAATAATCTTTCATTCCAGCGCCCTGCTTCCATCAAGAACACGTCCTCTGCTGTCTCTCTGACTTCAGACCGGCAAAGAATAAGGACTTTTGTGATATGAATAAATGACAGTGGGCTCTCTGTGCTCCCTCCCCTCCGGAGGATGAGTCCTGTCACAGCTCGTGTCCTGGAGCTCAGTCCAGGCTATAATGAGTGCTGGCCACTGGCGACGATGTTATCGTCCAGCTCCAGGGGAGGCTGCAGAGGGGTACAAACATGTAGCTCTGTGACCCCCTCCACCCTCTTTCTAACTCACTGATGACTAATTAGGCCCCAAAGGTAAAGGAATTACCAGGTATCTGAGGAGAAAGCAGGCAGTGGTGGAAAGCCTGCGGATATCAATCTAGCTGCGGCCCCTTTTTGACCTTTACCAGTTGTTGTTTGCAGTTATATACACCATCTAGGCTGCTAATTTGTCTCTAAATTGAAGAGTCATGTATTTTTTGCGTGTGGCGTGCTTCCTTCTCATTATCTCTTTTCTTGCAAACCCTAATTAGCTCGCAGAAGGTCAGCTCACCTCTGTGGTGCGAAACAATGCAGGGATACGCTTCAGCGGTTCTGCTTTACACACCCACACACACTGACTGACTGAAGTGTTAAAAGACAGCAAACACAGAAACAAACACTGACTGTTTTTTTCCAAGGTGGTAAAAAATGAAGACAAGTAAATGGTACAAGTATCTTTGCTCACTTGGCTGAATTGTGCATCAAGTGATGCTGACATTTTGTTTTATAATAGGAACATTTTACCAAATCTAGTTTCATATTTAATCTGGCTTAACACAAAGATTAGAAACAGCTGGCTTTTGCTCCCCTCACATCAGCTAGCCATAAGATTGAGGTTCTGGCTCTTTCATTTTAGGTCAAAATCCGTAGATAACTGCATGGGAAATCTCATTTTAAATACACTAGCATTAAAAAGTATGAAATGACACTTTGGGGATTCTAGATGACATCTTGGAAGAAGTTAGAATTTTAATAGAAAGTAAATTTAAGGAAGATTTCTTTTTTATTTCATGTCTTTGTATGATTTCACCACCTTTAGTGAGAATCCACACTGTGATATCTTTGCTGCCAGAATGATTGCATTAAAGAGACAATATTGTGCATTGAGATACAACTGGGATTGAGTTTGCCTGTGTGAATCTGTGCCGAATATACAAACAAACAAGCAAAATTATAAGTTACTGGTATGTTAGCATTCGCAATGCTGCTGCTAGAATACTCACCCACTACAAAACCCTGAGAAGAGAGAACACTTACACCATCTCTGGATCCATGCACCGGCTTTCAGTTAAATATAGAATTGAATTTAAGGTCCTGCTTATTCTCTCAAAGGTCAGGGTCCATCATATATCAGAGAGATGTTTACTGAGCCTGGTAGATTTCTCAGGTCTGCAGGGACAGCTCAGCTAGTGGAGCCCAGAGTTCAAACCCAACATGATGGAATGGCTTTTAGTCCACTGCTGCAGCAGCTCCCCCTGGAACTCAGATCTGACCCAACTGTGGACATTTTTAAAACTCGGCTGGCGACTGTTCTTTTATTCACTGCTATTAATTTCACATTTTCTGCACATTTTCATTTAAACTTGTTCTGTGCATTTATTTATTTTTAACTATATCTTCCAATCCTTTCCTTTTCCTCTTTTTTCCTTTTGAATATGAATGTTTAGGGTCATAATTGTTTCTTTTTAAGATATTTAATGCACTTTGTGAAGCACTTTGAAATTACCCTGTGTTTGAAATGTACAAATAAACATGCCTTGTGTCATTAAAAAAAGAAAAAAAAAGAAAAAGCAAAATGAGGAAGTGAACATACTAAATGAAAATGACACCCAGGCCATACAAAATTGGAGTTGTGAGACACAAAGAGTTTATACAACATTTCCTCACACCTAAACAACAGAGTGGGTGGAACAACTTCCTTTGACTTTCAAAATAACATATAGTGAGTTTGCAAACGTATTTGAAATTGGTGGTGTGATTATGGCATAAGTGACTGAGGAGAATGGCGGTCATGTCTTGTGGGGGACCATTGTTTTTTATTTTTATTGTGTGAATTATTCTTATCACATGTTTAAAAAGTATTATTAGTAATTATGTTTGTATTTAGTCATGGTACACTGAGGTTTACATGCTCAGCTTTGGGGGGTGGGGGTGTTTTGGGTAAAATTAGTCTTGCATAGCCAGCAGCACTGTGTTAGTGCAGGACAATAATGGTCTGGATGCACCTCATTATCAGTTTGCTATGAAGGAAAAAGAAGCTCTGGCTTGTTTTGTACTTGTCGAAACCAAACACTATCATCTAAACCCAGGAGTCCCTGCAAATCAGCGAAGGGGCGATTTTTTTGGTGGAACATTTGCACACAGGAAGGCAAGTACTGTCATTAAAATAGCAAAATCACCGAAAAAAAACAAGCACTCCTGCCTTATTGCAGCATCCACTTACCATTTTCAGCATGTGTCGCTTGTTCGGAGGAATGTAAAAGTGGTAACGCATAGAAAACTGAGTGGGAGGAGAAAGCCGCGTGAAGTAAAATGCGTGACAGAAATGGGGCACTTAAACGTCTATATAAGTCTACATGTGGTGACTCAGACTAGGTTAAAACAGACGCTTTCACATCTGCAACCTTCACCTTCATTTTATCTGTCACCAGGGTTACGAGTCGCCTCCAGGGAGCGACAGGGACATTTTTACCTGCACTTACTCATAAGACTATGAGAGATGTGTGAACATAGGTTGTTTTAACCCCTTAACAAATGACAAGTATTGCTGTTTTTAAGGTGTTGTGATAAATGTGATCCAGTGCCAGTCTTCCACTATCACTGCTGACAAACATAACTTACAATAAAGTCATTTCTCTTGCTCTAAATCAGTTATAAACTGTTGAAAAAATGTGGAAAAACATTTGAAACTATGAGATGTCAAAGTTTTGGAAACATTTGGAGGATTTTTTTCAAATTATTTATTCTATCAAGGGCTAAATTGTCACAAATACCTCAATTATTGTACATATAGCAACAATCCACTGCAGATGCACAGTTTTTTTTTTTTAAGAGAACGACTCATTAGGAAGTTACATTCCCACGGTTTCACCTGTGTTGGCTGAATTTCTGATCTAATAATCCACAGGAGAGTCAAATCTTTGTTAAAAAAATGCAGAAACTAAGCAGCTGGACTTCTTCCTACACCTTCCTGGGGAAAATCATTAATGTGAGACAGAGCAACACCCCTGCTGCTGTTTCAGTGTTTTTCTCACAGGTCTATTCCTGTCAAAACCCAAAGTGGCTCACTCGAGTGGGTAAGACGCACCTCCATGTCCCTCCGGACCGTCTTTACCATTGAGAACATTTTAATTGCATCAGGGTTTCTGCATTGCAGCGAGAAATTCTGCACAGAAACACTTGGACTTCACCACCGATTCAACTGGTGGCGTCCTAATAATAGTTTAATGCAGTAATCAGTTGATGAAACACATGGGAACTTTAACAGAACCTTTCAACACCTGGCAGTTTTCATGAAAGGGATGCAGTTTCTTAGAGGTATTACTGGGACACAGTCTTATAGCTGGTTTTTTATTCGTCCGGACCACCTGGGACGGCTTCATTTTTGCTGCAGTTGGACCCACCTACCGAGATCTGGACCACACTCCTTGCTAAACCTTTTTCCTTCACTTCTGCCCACTGACTGGCAAAAGCAAAATCAAATTAAATCTAAGTGGTTTTTTTTTCCTCTGCAGAGTGTTTGCAAAGACAAAAACAATACATGTGGTTTCTTCTGCTTTAATGAGTAATACTCGGATGGAGCGCAGACAGCAGGATGATGAATGGAGCTACATATCAGAATCACCACCTCATCATGAGCGTGGGTTTGTGTAGAAAACATTATAGGCCTTTTATGACTTCTGTCTGTGTACACATTAATCTGTAACAAAAGAAGATAATACACGGTCGCTGCAGAGGTGAATGAATGAATAATCACCACACAGAGGAGCAAAGATTTGCTCTCTTTGTCATCACATATGTATATGCACACACAGCTTCTGCCTTCTACAAATGATGATGCACCACTCATTTGCAAAATGAAATGCGTTTTGAATGAAATGAGATGCAGTTTGAATTAATATTTTAATGACTGTAGCTACAAAGTCCCAACTTATTCATACTGAATGTACAGCAGATTAAATTTGGTTGTTTAGTGTGCATCGAACACATCACAAGATTAAAACCAGCTGTGGAATATTGTGTAGATTCTCCTTGTTGTGATTGTTGTGAGGCACATTGTCCTGCAGATTTAGCTAATGGATGGATGTCATTGGGGAATAGTGTCTGCGACAATGTTTGGGTGTCAAAGCAACATCCATGAATGTGAATGAATATGAAGACCCAAGTTTCCCAGCAGAACATTTAATTGTAATTATGTTTCACCTGTTAGTGGTTTAATGCAGTGGCTCATTAAAGCAGGATTCGTGTTTTTGTGCTTCTGCAGTTGCTTGACCATTGAAGTATTTATGTTCACTATGATATTTTTCAGGATAGCCAAAGCTGCTCAAATAAACCAGACATTGGGACTTAAATCATGAACTCCAAAAAAATACTGAGGCTGAGACACGAACCGGGGATCTTCTAGCTGCAAGGCAACAGTGCTAACCACCGAGCCACTGTGCAGCCCAGAATCACAATCTTTAATGTCATTATACAAAAAGTACAATGAAAATTTACTGCAATCCCATTCAGTGCAAAGAAGCAATTCAGAACTAACAAAACAATGTACAAAGATAAAAATCAAGAGAAAAGGACAGAAATTCCCTTTTAACCATATAAGACAATTTCATAGTAAATGAGACAGGGTTGTAAAATTGCTCATCAGGAGAGTTCAGATGTAGTTCTCCAACTGTTTGTTTAGCAGTTAACATTCCTTTTTTTTTTTTTTTTTTTTAGGAACTTGATATTTTAAAGACAACATTTGCCCCCCCAAGTGTAAATGTTCCACTAAAACACGTCCCCCCAGTGCTACTTTATAGGGACACCATTGCTGCATTCTGGGCTTTAGTGATGCCCAAGACAACTGTGCTTTGGCTTGTTTTTTGTTTCTTTAAATCAATAATTTTCCCACAATAGAAGAAAGATGACGAGGCACAGCCAGACCATTCTTTGTGGTAACTCTAGCAAGAATATGAGTGTGTCTACTCATCAGTTAAGCTGACTGAAAAGACCTCTCTCATTTTGATTTTGAAAGATTTTGTAAATGGAAATGTTTTGATATGCTTATATTTCTTTTATTATGTTGTCAAAATAAAAGCCATCTTAGGCTTTTACTTGTCATGTCTTTTGCCAGCTGTCATGATTATTTTTTTTTAACCTTTAACATCATGTACAAGTTCTAATTGGATGAGTTTAGTCCTTTCCTTCCCATCTTTAGTGTCTCACAATGGCCTTCATGCTATTTCAGATGAGCATCTAACAGATAACAGATTTCTTTAGCATTACAATGCAGAAGATGAGAAAACTACCTCAGCTGGGCAGAGAAATTAACTTTGGAACACCTATTTTTATTAAAGCTGCACTGTATGTGTGTGAATATGTGGTGCAGGAGGAAATTGCAATAAATCTGAAGCGCCACATGCACATGGATATCATGCATAGATAACATGTATGAACCAAAGAACATGTGAGAGAACAGCAGCGTCTGAGCAAACTGTGATCAGCTAGGCACGTCTCATTTTCCTGCACTCAGCTCCCCGTAAAGAAAATCCTCAGGGAGCCAGCTCAGTAAATTAATGGTGTTTTCCTTAGACAGGGACTTGCATGTGGTGCATTGAATTTCCAGGCAATTATGACAAAATGTGATGCATTTTCCCAAATGTAAAGGACTAATGTCACCACATGCACTGGATATAATCCTTAAATCCCCTTAATGTTTTCTCTTTGACAGGAGACATAACAAGGAGGCCTATACTGAGAGTGTTTCCCTGCAATGTATATTTCATCTAAAACCATTAGGCACTGCTGGTGGAACACTGGGGGTTTGATGGCAGTTGTTAATAAAATTCAAGCCTGCGCTATAAATGATCTACTGGTACCAGAATCTTTTTCTAGCTTTGACAGTTACTGACATCATCACATTTTGCATAATATTTAACTACAAAGCATATTACTGAATGTCTTTGAATACAAATCGGAAACACCCCCACAATTTAATCAACTGTTCCTTGCATTATTTCCGACGGATAAGTCCTGATATGTCTGCAGCGGTCGATTTGTAGTAGGATCACAATTATGTGATCATCAGCAGGCAGCTGATGTAGTGTTCACTTGTTGTCATAGTTACAGTGATGCTGTGCTGCTATCTCACAAGCCACATCACTGCCAAAATCTAATCAGTTGGTCCCTGTGTCATTTCTGACCTTCCCTGAAAATTTCATCCAAATCTGTTGGTCCGTTTTTGAGTATTGTTGCGAACAGACAGACCAACAAACAAATGCCAATCATCACATAACTCCGCCGCGTCCCTTGGTGGAGTAACAAGATGGTTAGCATAACAAACATTACACCTATGTAACATCTGCAATTGTACCATGAACTTTTCCAAGCACTCCTAGTAACTATTTCAACATGATTTACTTGAAGGTTTCAGACAAGTACAGTGTGATTATCATAAGTGCTTCACTAATTCAGTTGTTTAATGCACATGTTAAAGTTGAAGCATAATTACACTCCATTGTCATGGCCACAGCCTCTCCTCCTCTAGCTCTATTCTCTCCTCCTCTAGCTCTATTCTCTCCTCCTCTAGCTCTATTCTCTCCTCCTCTAGCTCTATTCTCTCCTCCTCTAGCTCTATTCTCTCCTCCTCTAGCTATATTCTCTCCTCCTCTAGCTATATTCTCTCCTCCTCTAGCTCTATTCTCTCCTCCTTCAGCTCTATTCTCTCCTCCTTCAGCTCTATTCTCTCCTCCTCTAGCTATATTCTCTCCTCCTCTAGCTCTATTCTCTCCTCCTCTAGCTATATTCTCTCCTCCTCTAGCTCTATTCTCTCCTCCTTCAGCTCTATTCTCTCCTCCTCTAGCTCTATTCTCTCCTCCTTCAGCTCTATTCTCTCCTCCTCTAGCTATATTCTCTCCTCCTCTAGCTCTATTCTCTCCTCCTCTAGCTCTATTCTCTCCTCCTCTAGCTATATTCTCTCCTCCTCTAGCTCTATTCTCTCCTCCTTCAGCTCTATTCTCTCCTCCTTCAGCTCTATTCTCTCCTCCTTCAGCTCTATTCTGTCCTCCTTCAGCTCTATTCTCTCCTCCTTCAGCTCTATTCTCTCCTCCTTCAGCTCTATTCTGTCCTCCTCTAGCTATATTCTCTCCTCCTTCAGCTCTATTCTCTCCTCCTTCAGCTCTATTCTGTCCTCCTTCAGCTCTATTCTCTCCTCCTTCAGCTCTATTCTCTCCTCCTTCAGCTCTATTCTCTCCTCCTTCAGCTCTATTCTGTCCTCCTTCAGCTCTATTCTCTCCTCCTTCAGCTCTATTCTCTCCTCCTTCAGCTCTATTCTGTCCTCCTCTAGCTCTATTGTTTCCCTCTCTCGCTCTCTCTCTCACTCTCAGGTGTGTGCTGATGCAGGAGGCTGCTGCAGTTGTGTGTAATCAATGATTGGTGGATTGTGTACTCATTAGATATAGGTTGTCAAAACATAAATGGTGCCTCTTTCCGATTTTTGTAAGGTGGACAACGTGCTACAAGCCCAGTTTTATCAACAGTAGCTGTCTTTCAAGCTACAGGAATAACATTGATGTCTATGTGCAGCCGGCTGTGTGACGAATGCACAGGAACTGTCTGCAAAACCGCTGCAACAGCAAAGAGAGACACAAATATTCAATAATTTCAATCTTGTTCTCTGTAGTGTCACCATAATCACTGCAGCCTTCGACTGGCTCCTGTTGACACCAGTGTTATTCCTGCAACTTGAAAGACAGTTACTGTTGATGAAACTTGGCTTGTAGCACATTGTCTACCTTATAATGATGGAAAAGAGGCACTGTTTATGTTTTGACAACGTATATCTAATGAGTTATTGGTGCTGGAAGTCTGAATCTGTGAATATCTTTCCAACTTTACTGAACTGTGGCCCTGAGGAGCCGTGGTGGGCGTCCTTTATTTTCATTTCTGAAAGGTGGCAACCCTACACCTACTGTTTGTCATGTCTTTAGACTGTGGAAGGAAGCGACAACACCTGGAGAAAACGACTGCAGGCACAGAAAGAATGTGCAAATTCCACACAGAAAGATTTCAATCAACTAGTAGGTTTGAACGCAGATCATTCTTCTGTCACCTACAGTACCATAATAATAATTCATATTTATAATCTACACAGTATTGAGTCTGTTCTGTTTATTTTAAAAGATTTCTTAGAAAGAAAACTCCATAACGCTTTCAATGTTAGAAGTGGTGGTTTAGCGCCCTCTATTGGACAATCTTCCCTGATCGCTATGCTAATTTCCTCATTTGCGAGCACGTTAACACGCTGTTAGCACCTAACTCAGTGCACCACTGTGCCTAATTACTTGTGTTAGCATGGTCATAGTCTCTTGTTTGCTTCCAGTGCTTTGTTTCACTTCTGTCTCATGAGTCATCCTCTACTTTCTAATGAGCACCGTCATGCCTGGCATTACATTTCAATTACATATATTGGATTATCCAGCCGGAAGAAATGCCAGAATGCTTAACAGCTCAGGCTTCTACTTTCTCATAATCTTCTTTAAAAATGTGGGATGTGAGACAGTGTTGTTCTCTGTTTTTACTCCTTGCTCTTTGTTTACCGTTGAGCTGCATCTGAAATAACTTATGTGTGATAATTATAATAATAGTACTTTTCAAAACCCAACTTACAAACTGATCCACAAGGCAGTGGAATAAAAACAGGTAAAAATACAACTCATTGTACAAAAAAAAACAGTGTTGGAAAAGTTAAAAACATTTTTAAGCAAAAATAAAATCAGGAAAAAAAGGACCTAACCGAGGTCACCGACTCAGTCAATCTGATCTCAAACATTTTGCTCCTTTTTAACCAGGGCACTATAACTGGCAAAAGATGACTGTCTGGGGATCTCAAAGTGCTGCTGCATTTGTATATCATGCATATTAAATGCTGTATATGCTCTCTGGTTGTTCCTGTAAAGATACATAGAGCAGTTATTTTATACTGGCAACCTATGTTCCGTCCAAGGCAGCAATTACACCAGCATGAACGGCACAATAAGCAGACAAGGTGCACGTACAATTATACTTTGCACAATATGCACTGATGTGTGAGCCCACCAAGCTTAGCAATCACACATCACACAGATTTTCACATTCACAGCCGCTGAAGCAGAACAACGCTGATTGTGTTGCCGTGAGAAGCGCCTGAGATGGTAATGTGACAAGAAAAATGCAGGCTTGTGCGGAGCAGGTGTGATCTTTAGCTGTAAAATCTAATGCACCTGTATGAGCTGAACCTATAATTAACAGATACGTATGATGCTCTGTGTGAGAACATTACAAACAAGAGACTACGATGGCATCTTGGCTTGGAAAGCAGAACTTTCTTTAAAAGTTATACCAGCAATCAATGAGAATAGAAACTAGAGTTGGTTTTCACTTTCATCAGACGATGCTGTAGGTATTCGGTGAAATTGTGCAGTTAAAGGTCAGCCTGTTTAGTTAGTAAAGGGAAAAGATGCTTTCCAGACACTGTAAAATCCAAGCGTTGGAGTACTTGTTAATGCTTTTTCCTGCTCGATGGCCACAGTGCTGCGTTGGTTAGCGCTGTCGCCTCACAGCTAGAAGGTCCTCGGTTCAAATCTTGATCTTGGATCTTTCTGTTTGGAGTTTGTATGTTCTGCCTGTACCTCTCACCTCCCACAGTTCAAAGACATGCTGAGGTTAACTGGTGATTCTAAATTGTCCATAGCTGTGAATGTGAGTGTGCTGGCTTGTCCGTCTCTGTCACCCTGTCAAGTTAGCTGAGATACTGTAATTGCATGCAGAACCATTGGATGAAGTAGCGTGCCATTAATGTAGCTACACTTATGCAATAATCAAACTAAGAGATCTCCGTTTGTGTTTTGTTCAGAGCCACTATAGAGTCTTAACCACAATATTTAAACTAGTTTGACCAAATATGTTTGTTAATTTTTACTGGATAGCACATTGGTGCACTGGCTGTTGATTTAAATGTGTATAAATAACGGCAACTTGACTTTTGTCTTATCTTTACCATACCTTCTTTGCCATGTGCACACATAGCTCACTAAATTAAACATTCTGGCCTCATCACAGGTTAAACAAAAGCGGTCTGATATCAGTGTCAGTCCAAATCAAAAGGATTAACAGTATTCCAAAACAGGACATAAAACAGTGGAGGTAGAACTTTTAGATCCATTTCAGCTAAAAGTTGTGACTAAGAGCATTTGATGCTGAAATTCAGCCCAGTGTGAAAACAGTGGAAGATAATACCAAAAGTGACCGTGAGAAGTTGGAGCTGAAATTTACAATCATGTGACAACAAAGTCAACAGCAATGGCAGCATCACAGAGATAAACTATGAATTTATATGTGTATGTTACGGCTTCTGGTGACCTCTATGTGGGAAGATAATTGCATGAAACGGATCCTAGCTGGCTGAGGATCATGCTCCAGACCCCACCTGGGGGACATCAGATGGTTAATCTGGAGCTCCAGACCTGCTCTCCAGCCCTCGTCCTTCTCCTCTTCTGGCCGATTGGTCCACAACCTGGTTTCCTCCTCCAACAGGACTGCAGCAATCCCCACACCTGCACACCTGGCTATAAATCTATATCCAACATGGCAGTCAGGTTGGCTGGGGTTTAACATGAACAGTTCACCCTGGTGCCGTTTGTGTCTTTGTGTGCAAGTTGTAACTTTGGTTGGCTGCTGTGAACTTAGTGGGGAAGTCATTTGTGCATGAAGATGTAACTTCTGTTGGCAGTTGTTTAGTTAAGTGTAATTTAGCGTGGAAGTTACCTGTGTCTTGGTGAAGACTGGAACTTCAGTTAGCAGCTATTTAACTCAGTTTAGGAGTTACTTGTTGTCAGTCGGGGGGTATGTATTTTGAGGCATCTGTTTGTCTAATTTCTTTTGTAGGTTATGGGTGTTGCTGTTTTATTTAAGTTTGACTGAAGTTGTTTGGTTTTTGTCCAGCTGGTTTTAATGAAGTCTGTTTGCCTTAATTTGGTTTTATTTGGTTCATTGATTTTAGCAATACCAACTAGCTTGGTTTTCTTTGTATCATCACCGTTTTGTTTGTTAATTTTGTCACTAAGCAATGAAATGAATTTTCTTTAACCAATAACACCTGTTCTTTTGTTACACCTGGCTGACACTAGAGGCTTGGTTGTAACTTAAAATGTGTCACTACTGTGTTGACTGGTTCATGTGTATATATGCTGCTGAATCAATTACATCAGCTAATCCATGCTGGTTTTATTGTAGAACAGTCTTCGTAGTGGGATTTAAGCCAGAAGGGGAGATCCACAGTCAGGGGGCAATTGGTTAGATGGAGCAGTTTACTTTGACTTTTAGCTTGACTATTGTACTCGTCTGCTCAGGGGAGCTGAAAGTGAGAAGAAAGAAGTGCAGGAAGAGGGTTGTTTGTTTTTAAATCTGGAATTTCCCCCCTCACATTTTCCAGATTTGTCTGCTGCTTTAAGTTCAACACTTGGATAATTAGGACAGATCGTAGGTGTGATCAGATGATCACCTACTGAGAGCAGGTGGCCACGAGGAGGCACATTCAAAGACAAAAGAGAAGACTGAAAAAAGAATAATGGCAGGACGACAGCTGGAGTTTAATGAAAAACCATTGTTCCCATATCTGACACACTTATTGAAGCATTTTTAGATGGAAGTGAAGGCTCAGCAGACATTAATCCAACACATTTGAATGTGACAAATGCAACTGTCAACATGAACTGACGTGAGCTAGAGTCATAATAAATCATTTTAACATTTGTGTTCATTTGTAGTGATTATCTGGTTGAAAAACAGGAGTGTGAGCACTGTTTTCATTTTAAACTACTGATAATGTATAGTACAATAGCAGCGCACATATAAAAGCTGGAAAGTTGGGATTATGATACAAAAACCTCATTTATACATAAATAAAAGTCTAAATACTAATCTGCAAATTAAAAATATATATTTTATAAATAGACCATGTGTGATAAAATAAATATTTTAGTTGCAACATCTTTAAGGTTTTCGTTTTTTGAATGTTTAATACTGCTGTGTTTAATGTGTAGATTCTGTGATGTTTATGCTGTCATTTTGAAAAGCATTTTCTTGTAAGAGAAGCAAAAAGCACAGCAAAAAATTCAGTTGTGCTAAAAGCATTGAGAAATCAACACTCCTGTGCATCACAACAGTCTGGTTTTTAACTTGTCAAGCATCAGTGTGGGTGAAGATCTTAACCGAAGCAGCAGACAATATGGCCTGACGAGTGAGTCAGCAGCCTCTATGCTGATAAAGTACCCTGCAACAAAGGCATAATCAAGTTCAGAGGTACTTTATGGTGGATTTGGCTGGTTGTCCTGACTCTGGGGAGGGAACAAGGGCGCCTGGTTTGATCCATCTGTCTCTGGATCAGGTCATCCAACAAATCTGAGTGAAAGATGGAGGATGAGCCGGTAGGAAAAGAGGAATGGTGGGGAGGGAGGCGGGCTTTACTGGCTGCCAACTTGGCTGAACACAGCAGCACTGCAGAGAAACACATCTGTGTATCCATGTGGTCATCTTTATTGCTTTAGTGTGATGGCAAGAGGAGGATAATCAGCAGTGCTTGGGTTTTCACTCCTCCATTCTACTTGAGTTCTTGGTCGTAACAAAACCCAATTTTGTTGAGCTGCGCTGGGGATTAGCGAATCATTTGAATATTAAATATAGATGAGATTGTTAATGCATATGCTTCCTGTTTCTGAGTGAGGGCTCCATTAATTAACCCCCCCTGTTTGCAAGTGTATTGGCTGCTGGTGGGTGTTGAGTTGCAGATGGCAGGGGAGACATCGAGAATCCGATGTGGGCTATTTGGAGCTGCTGCGTTGGCGAATTTACACTCTCACTTCGTACCCAGGTCTTCAGGAAAGCTGTAAATCTTCACAAGGAAGCAATAAACAGGTGCCACATGTACAGTAGAAGCGAGCTGGGCTTGAAATTTCTATAGAAACGACTGCAAAAGAGGTTGATTTCTGTATATTAAGCATTTATGTAGCTGTCATTCATGCAGGACCTTTTCTAATAAAGCTGAGTCTCCAAACCTCCAGATGGCTTTTAACCTCAATGTTCTCAAGGGAATCTCTGTGTAGAGACTCTAGTGATATTCTGACTTTCTGTCAAATGCACAAACTAAATGTAGACAAAACTTTGTGTGAGACATTATATCCGACTGTCCACAGATGTATGTGTGCTAATAAGCTGCATTCATATTTCAAGGATCCTACGTTAAACTTTTTTAACCTACAGAGTTATTAAACTCTCCATGAAACAAGCTGCTGTGTGTTCTTTGCTGTGTTGAGACTTTACAGTTCAGAAAGCAGAGGGTTGGAATATTTTTCAGTGAGAAGAGCACTGCGCTTCAAATGAGAGCAATTGTATCCATGGCCAGAAATTCCCACATGCATCCGTGGAGCGTTTTGAGCTATACGAAAGAGGTTTCCGCTAGTTTCAAGGCTTATTGAACCTCAGTGGCTCCATCAATTGAGCAGAGACCTTCAGTATTGCAGGGTTCCGCTTCTTAAACTCCCACTGAGATGTCAGCTTTACATCTGGGGCCATTTCTGCATTAAGACCTGATGTAGATGAGAGCGCTTGGAAACTTCTGATGCTGAATAATTAGCTGGTAATATGTAACGCTGCAGTGTTGGCAATATATTTCCTGTCATGCTGAAAAAATGGAGTGTGGAGTTTAATATACAGAGGAGAGTTTTAAAGAGGATATTGCGCAGACACTGATGTTTGGCATCCTGGGAGCTGGGCAGCAAGTCGGTGTTGGTCAAAGGGAGTCTCGGCCTTCTGCTACAAACTTACATAACACCATTAATGACACGCCGCTGCTCCATGTGCTCTTATGTCGTTGGGGGTCACTCTGTCATGAACTGTTAGGCAGCAGGAATGTACTGCCGCTTGTACCTGCTGTTTTACTGCCTGTCTCCATGTGACCTGGTCAAAGCTGCTGTGGGTGGAGGGCATGTGTTTTGCGTTGCATCATTGCATTGTCTTGCAGTTGCTGTTTAGCTATTATATTATAGGTTTAACAGGTTTTAAGCTTCTGCTCCATCTTTGGGTTATCAGGATAATGAGTTCCACCCTGTTTAATATACTGTATGATTGGCTGGCTGTCAAGGAGTGACATTAAAGCAATAAACGACAAAGATGCATATTTGCAATATGGCACAAGTATTATGAGAATGCAGTTTAATTGCATACAAAAGTAGCTGATGTGAGACAAAGTCTTTGCTTGGTGCATTGACTTTAAATCAAAATTGTATTTTAGAAAATGTGTTCATGTTCTACAGATATGTGGGTGGTTCTGTGGTTGGATGGTGAATGAGTAGGGTGAAGTCAGTTTGTAAGGAAAGAGAGCATGCTCAGTGCATTGTTTGTCGTGCTGACATCGTTTGGCGCTTTGTGCTATTTTCAATTAATTAAAATTTTATTTATATAGCATCCATTCGTAACATCTATCCTCTGATGGAATGTAAGATAGTGAGGTGAAGACCTTACAAGTTTTAAACAGAGACCCGAATAATCTGAAGTTCCTTTTGAGCAAGCAGTCATTGACAGTGGGAAGGAATCAATACCTCCCCATTAACGGGAATGAAACATATAAAAACGTTGACAGAACCAGGCTGAGGGACGGCGGCCATCTGCCTCAGCAGGAAGGCAATGATGGGGTTGGCGATATCAGAATAGCAGATGGAGAACAGACAAGCAATATAAAAGAACAATGAACATGTCTGCTGTCCTGTCAATAAAGCCAAAAAAGGCCAAAAAAAGAGTAAAATTGGATGTAAAGTGCAGGACTTTGTCACCAGAGTCCTGCATGTGCTTAATTTAAGGCAGCAAAACTACATCAATTAGGATTAAGAAAATACTGTGGCTCTGAAATAAATACGTCTTGTCTCATGCTTAAAGTCACAGACTTCAGTATTTAACCAAAACCACACTCCTTTTCCAAATACCGTAATTGCCAAACCATAAAATGCTTCATTTGCTGCAGTATCAAATCAAGAAATAAAATTTGAGTGAATGTTTTGTAGAAATGTTGTGTAAAAATATAAGTATGCTGCTTGAAAACGTCTCCTCCACATATGATTAAGTCTTAGATAAGAGTCTCTACATTCATGATAGACTGAGACACTTTACTGAAAAGCTAAATATGCTTGAAAATAAAAAGGCATCAGTAGATCACCAAAGTGATTGGGATTCATCTACAAGGCAGGAGAATACAGAATTTATAGGTGACAGGGGGATGGTTTATGTGTCAAACATGCTGTAGAGTTTAGTAAGTGTTTAGGATGCTGCACAAACTCATCAACAGCATTGATTCAACCGATATCTCTTAGTGTGTCTCTAATTTAAGCCTCCGTTTGTCCCCCCGTCTTCTGTTGGAATCCATTTTCAGCACCACTGTGCAAACAGCTGTGATTCACAAGCTGGGTGGTCTGAAAAAAATGAAAGGAAACATCTCCCAGCATTGTGTTGCCGGGCAGAATGCAATTAGCGACAAGGATGCTAAACATAATTGGGTGTGACACATGTTAATAGCCTTTCATTTAGACAATTTTGGATCTACAGTCTACAGCTGGACGCGAGGGCAGAAATCGGAGTGGATGCTCTTGGAAAACAACAAGTCATTATGCTGCTGTGCGAGCGCCTGCTGCCAAACGTGTGTGAAGTCACAGCCAAAGGAGCTCGCAGCCTGATTGCTGCCTTGCAAAAATATGAACCAGGCTGTTAGCAGTGCACCTGCATCTCTGAGTCAACGCTTGGAAACTGCATTCATTTAAAATGTGAACGGAGCACTCGATGAACAGCTATACTTTGTTGGAGTGAAACCAGCGGAGGTTTGATGAATGAAGCTTTTATAGGATAAACTGCAGAAACATTTAGTGAGTCAACACCAGAAATAAATTATCTCTATTCAGTGGAGCAGAGCAGCAAACGGATCGTCTTAAAAAGCAGGTGAACTTTTCCCAGGAGCTGAGCAAGCAAAACAAAACGCATCTATTATGCTTTAAAGGTGAACATTGCGGCAGGAGAATGTGACGAATCCTACATCACGCTCCCCTTTGACAGCAGTTTATGGAGGAAGTCAAAAACTTCTCATACAAAAAAAAAGTCCTGGAGAGAATATAGAGCTGAACGTGTGGAATCTGCTTTAAGATTCATGCTGTAGCAGTGTTTCATGTCCACTCACGCTGTGCTGGAAAATGATGTGTCTGACCCAGTGAGGCTCTGTGCATAGGGAGCAGCAATAAAGGCAGTCCAGTCTCTCTCCTGACTCCATCCACACAGGGAACATTCATCTTTACATAGAGATTTCCCCATCCTCTCATCTCCTGCATGTCATAGATATGAAGCTTGTTTCTCCAACAGAGAAGATGTCACTTAAGCCACGCAGGCAGGTTTGAACTCTGGGTCAAGCTGATTTGATGAGATAAAGGAAGACCTCAGTTCATTGCTGAAGGCAAAGTGGATGATGATAAAGAGAATGACTTGATAAAGTGACAGGCAGATTGAAAAAAATGTCTGCTACTGAATGACATGAAGACTTTCATACTACAACCTTTGAGATTGATGCAATATGTAGCATTTGATTGGCTGCGATACAAACTGATCACAGAAAATTTGTTCTAACTTAGCGTAGAACTGGACAACAAGGTTTCTAGCATGTTTGATTTGACTTTATGGTGAGATGAGACAACAGGTGTCACATTGAAATCGCTCAATCTTAAGACAGGATTTGAAAACACTCAACAACTTAAAAGTAAAGAGGACATATGAGCAACATCATTATCATCCGAATCCACCCAACAGTCCTTTTTCTTGTTTTCCATAATTTCAGCACTTCAAAATAGTGTTTACAATGAGCGAGCTTAAAGTTTTGTCCATTATGTCCCTCTTTAAAAGATTACAGATCATATGCTGAAGTAATACCAATAAACAAATAATAAAGGCAGCCAATTTAACAAGCATTTTTTAAGGGGATTTAGATACTGACTTGCTGCTCTGAAGAGCTGCTGAAGTAGAAAATTAGTAAGAAATGTATTTTACCCATAGAGGTAATATATCTGAAATGGAAAAACACACTTTTTACTGTATCTAATCTCTGTGGAGTATGAAATGGCCAGATAAGAAACCAGAAACTGGATTATATACAGTTTTGTAAGTGAGTTATGGAAGTTATGTTATGAAGTTGAGTTTCACATAAAACTTTTGGGGCTAATTAGAACTACAAACATATTTCAAACAGCTTTATGGAGAGAAATGTATGAGTAGAGAGTCACTGCCTTTTGCTTTAACATGCATAGTATTTAATCTGTCCTCTAACACACTTCACCACACATTCATCTGATGATCACTTCTAAGACACATCACTAATTGATTATAATGGGTTTTGGACACTGCCCCTATAGTGCTAATGTGCTGTCGCAATCACGTTCTCACCACTAGTCCCGGGTTTATGATTTGAGGACGGAGGCCAAATTGTCTTTTCTCTGTGCAGGAAAGTGTGAGCCAAATTGTTATTGCTGCATCTCACACTGTGTCGAAGGTAACGCGACGTAACAGCTGCTGTTTTCTGCAGCAGTTGAGAAAGTTCCTTCTGGAGTTTTGCAGCCTTAAAGCCAGAGCTCTGTGAAACAAAGACATCAAATATTCATGTAAACCTTGACTCCAGGGTCAGCTGTAGTCAGTTTATAGCAGCTTTCTGCTCTGGTTTGGAGCAAAATATCTCATTTCTAAGCTGCACTTGATAGACTTTAATAAGTTATATAGCACCATTCACTTCAAAGGAAGGTTGCAAAGAATCGAGAGATAATACAAACAGCACTGAATAGAAAAAAAAACTGGCCGCAGAGACAAAACATTTTAAACCATGTTATTGTATTAACTTTTTCGATAACAGCACAAAACAAGTAAAACTACAGAGCTGACATCTGTGTGCCCAATCAATAGGCCATCATTATTAAAAAATACAACAATGAACAAAAAAAGCAAGCAGACACACTAAAATACATGCTCTTTACTCTCTCTTTTAATGACCTTTTTTGTACAGTAGAAACAAAACTTGAGCAGAAAAGAAAGAACAAGAACAGCACTCAGAGAACGCAGTACTCCACCAAAGCTGTCTTTGAATCATTTCGGACGGATGAAATCTTTAATAAAAAATGACACTGCGCTGAGCACAGGCGTGTGTTATGCATGTATACGTTATGTACGGATACTGAACCACGTGACCTAAATATGTAGCAGGCGGCGGGAATTGATCGGACTCAGAAACACCCCCACAATTTAATCAGCTGTTCCTTGTATCATTTCTGATACGTCCTGGTGGATTTGTAGTAGGATCGCAATCGTGATCATCAGCAGGCATGTAGTGTTCACTTGTTGTCATAGTTACAGTGACGCCGTGCTGCTATCTGGCAATGATACAGAAATCTTTAGCAAATCCATGGATCCAGACTACAAGCCGCATCACTGTCAAAGCTTTGGTGCCACCAGCATCCATATTAAATGTGATAGACATTTGGGAGTTTTTTTCATTTTAAAAGAGCCTCATAAGAGGCTACAGCATACTGGGAGCATAAGGTAGACGATTTCCAACCAGAAAATTTAAGTTCTGTGTAATTTTTGTTCACTTTCTCATCTAACTTTGTGACCTAAAAGTTGTTTTCACTCACTGTTTGTTTTCATTTTCACTTGCTGTTTGGTCCAGTTTAAGCACCAAAAATTGCTTGGTTAGGTTTAGGGTAAAGATTGATCTTCAGTGATGATACCAGCAGCTATGCACTACTGGTTTCTGTTTTTGAAGTTCAGGGATTTTTTTAGATCTATTGAACTGTCGGTATTTTGGAAAATAACACTAATATGTACTCAATGTGTTCAAGTGAGATGCTAAAGGTTCCTGAATAGGCAGTTGTAAGTGGTGAGCCCAGGCTTGTAGGCTTTTTTTTTTTTTATCAAGCTTTCTCCTTGGCCACGGTTTCTATGCCACTAAACAGATCAGTTGACTGGTCATAAAGTGTGTCCTCACTAAGAATAAACTTTGAAGCCTTGATTATTTTTCTAAATCAATCGTCTAGTAGAGGTTAGACAGACATACTGGCTATGTGCTGCAATATTCTTGTGTAAATCCACTCTGAATACAAAGCAAGAAGCAAAAAAAAAAAAAAAACAGACTATGGAGCTGCGGGAGGCTAAAAGAAGCAGGTAATATGATCTGTGGCAGCTTGTAGCAAAATAGCAGAGTCTGAATCGAGTGTATAGTTAGCCACAGCATGTAAAATACTACCTGGATACTATGAACAAAAGCTCAACACAGTTCAAGGGGCCTTTTGACAGCAGCCACTTGGGAAATCAGATCTTGGTATTGTACTCAAACGGAGGTTTCCAGGGTGGAGGAGCACAACGCCAACTATATCACCACACTGTGAAGTGGTTTTTAAGTCTGCTCAGCGACAAAAGGATGGCGTATTTAATCATAAAACAGTCATCGTTTAGCCAAAAGACACGTTTCCTTTATAGTTTTTTCTTTTGCTCCAATTGGCTGCCTCACTTGTGTAGGAGGCTGTCCTGTTGTGCTAATGATGTTGTATTAATTCCTGCCGGCCCGATAGAGGCCACAGATCACATAAATCCCCTTAAAAACAGGATCCGTACTGTATTTACAGGAGCAACCTCAGGGAGAACAACAACCACATGTTTGCTGGCCGTGTAGCTCTACCACAGTTTGCCTCTGAGCAGCTCCTCCAAACCGATTGGGAATAAGTGGATGAAACGCACATTAAACACGGTAGTTTCCTTTCATGCTTGTTGCTCGGCATTAAAAATAATTACAACCAGTGATTATTTTCCTCAGCCTTCATGCGATCTCAGCGTCTGCGGAACAGGCTCAATGCACATAAATTAAATGCATTCACACGGAGATGCTCAGTTCAGCAGCGGTCCTCTCAGTGCTAGTAGCAACGTATCTCACAACACCAGCGTCTGCAGCCAAGAATTTAAATGTAATGCTGGCATGTTGGGATTTGCTTCCCTCAGCTGAAAAGACATTGAAAGTTTCTGCTCAAAAAAAGAGACAGGCAGTAAAAATGCTCTGTTGGTTACAATGGATCGAATGATGTTTATTATGATGAAATTAATAGTGATAAATTGAGCTTTGAGTGCTTCCAGTTTTGCAGGTATCAGAATGTTTCAATAACATTAATGGAACTTTGAATCTGTTTAACTGGTTATTCTCACTCGACTGCAGCAAATAGTCGTGCTGCTGATTTCACTCCAACCTCAGCTCACCTGCAACCCAGACTCGTTGTAAAAAAGACACTGTAGGTGTTCAAAATTATTGAGTAAACCTCGAGGGTCACTCCAGACCTATTATTGCTTTTTGTACTGTGGATTTCATTAAGATTTAATATTTCCCAGGTTAAGGTAAGCAGCTTTCATTGCTGAATGGATGAGTGCTATCTTGACCTGCAGTATAAAGTTATATAATTCTTTCATGACTGCCCTGTTGAACCATTTAATTCCAGTGCAAGTGGTAGAGTGATATTCACACAGCAGGAGGGAAGGTGGATGGTTCTCCAGGGCAGCAGACTGCAGCACTCGGCCTCGTCTCATGCCAGAAGTCACATTTGCAAATTTAAATATGACCCACACAGACTTGAACCAAATTGCGAGCTTGACTTGTCTTGCTTTAATCCAACTTCAGGTCCCACAGTAGTTTCCATTACTGGTGGATATTATACGTACCAGAAAGTGAAAATAAGTATTGTGAATGCAGATGAGGTGACAAATTAAAGGAAAAATTTGGACACTTGACTCCTACAGTGCAAGGATCCGGTGCCTCTGTTATGTTGTTGGGGTCATTTTGCTGATATGATGTGGGTCCACCACTGAAATCTTACTAGGTCAAACTTTATAAGACTTACAGATTAGTTGCATTAGTGGTTGGCACACAGGTTCGAGGAATGGCATTGTGCTGGAGGAACAAGAATAACAAGAATATTTTGTCATTTGTGGGTTCTCAGATGAGTTCTTCTGTAGTAGTTGAAAACAAAAAGTGACTGAACCTTTGAAAAACTTAACAAAACACCAAAGTGTTGATGTTGCAACTCTGAGTTTCGTGTGTTAAATCAGCAAAACAGACTCGTGTTTAATTTTTATTCAGCTTTATTTTCTCTCAGCCGTCCTTCCATCTGCTTTACTTTTCTTCAATATTTTTTCTCATCTGCTGCTACAACAACAATTGATCATCCTCTGTGTTCTTAAGCAGCCTCGTAACAGTGCTATGGGGAGTTGCATAAACACGGAGCTTCAATCAAGCAGTTGCAGGTTCTGTTGTTTAATTTCTCTCAAAATATGAATTATTCCTTTTCTCCTGTGCTGCTGTATTACTCAGTTTTATTTTTAAGTCACTTCAAACATGTCATGTTGCTCAGAAACCGAGAATCCATCAAAAGTAATTAAATAGGTGGAAAAATGTCAGTGTTTGATCCACAGGTGACCTTTACAAAGTTCACGAAAACAACCAGACTTAAAACTACCAAGTTAAAAATAGAAATTGAAAGACTTTGCTTCATTTTAGAACAGTAGAGCTTTTCTGAAATGCAGCACAAAGCAAAAAAACAAACAACAAAAAAACAAGCTGGAAGTTTCTTGCTTGGCATAATCTTGTTCATTCCAGAGAGCTGGCTTTCTGTGAAACACGAAAACTGATCCTCTCATTATCAGCGAACACAGTGGGACTGCTTTCCTCACGCTGGCTGACATTTTGATTTGAGGGGGAATAATGAAAGCAATCAGAAGCTCACCCTGGATCTCCCACTGGGCTCACAACCCATTTGTGACATGTTTACCCTGGGCTTTGAAGACCTCCATGCTTCTGTTTGGCCTTTTGTCTGCTCCCACGTCTGTCACCATCGCCACCATCACTAAGATAAAAACAGCCGTTAAAGTAGTGTGAAAGGTCATATTAGCCGTAGCTTCCCTCATGTTTGTCAGTGTTAAACGGTGCCTGGACTCCGTTCACCTTGTTAACCATCAACCAGTTATGACTCTACCATCAGTTATTAATGCACTGTCAACTGTTTTCTCATTATTCTTTCATCGCTTTACACAATAAATATTAAAGACACTGTCAGCTGAAGACTAGTACATAGAAAAAAGAGACAAACAAGCAAAACAAAGGAGATTGTTGCATGTAAAACATAAACTGTGAATGATGAGGTGACATGGTACAGCCTAACATTCATAAAGGACTGTTAATGAACATTATGTGGCCAAATAACTTTAGATTTGCATTCAAATAAGTCCAGAAAAATTTGAGGGAAAAATTAAAAGCATATACAGTGCTTATAAAATATATTTGACCACCTGTTGTAAAAGTGAGAAAACACAAATATTTTAGAAATCTGTCAAAAACTTGTTTCAAATGAAAAATTCTATTGTTATTTATTGGACAAATAACAAACTGGAAAATCTAAATAGTCCTAATTCACATATATTAACCAAAAATCTTAATATTTTGTTTGACTTCATTTGGACCTGATAACAGTGTACATTCTTGCTGCCATTGTTTTTATGTATGTCTTTTGTTATTCAGTTCCAGATAATTTCCAGCTGTTCCAGAGACTTGCTCTGGATGATGCTTTTGGACGATCTATTTTTGAATTCAATAATTCTCAGATCTCTTCAAAAGAATTCAATCTGATCTTTAATAAAACTGCAATGTGGAACTTCAAGGAGCCCCGTGTGTTTTTCAGTGTTCAATAAAAGGAGCAAGGCAACTGAGCGTCGCAGATTAATGTGTAGCTATTACAGTATGAATAGAGCCACGTGCACTTTGCCGTCCACTTTCAAAGTCAAAGGCATCAAGCTGCACACAGAGATGCACGGACCATGAATTGGCCATAATGGAAGAGGCTGTATCAACTATTGTTTGTTCTTTGTTTGCTTGCCAACAGAAAAATAGATCACATTTCACCGGAAACAATGGATTTCTTTTGCTTGTGTTCAAATGATCCCAAAAGGTGCATCAGTGGCCTTTAGATTTTTCTTTCTACAGCATCAGTGCAGGTCAGTGAGCTGTGATGATTATTGTGGTACAGCAGCCAGTGTGTTCATCTGCTTCACATCTGCTTTACTCCTCAGTCACAAGCTTGAGTGTTTACGTTTGAGCATGATATTAGATTGTGTTAAAAAATACTGGGAGTACTGCGGTTTGTGAAGGTATTTTTCTAATCCTAGCTTGTTTGTTCAGTATTCATATTAAAGCATTTGGCTCAAATACTTGCATGATGGTTAGTGGCGTGATTGTGAAAGAAAGGCCTCGACAGTGGAAGGTATCGCTGCAAACATGTGCAGCTCTATGACTGAACAATGTTACATGCTAATAGTCAACAGAAGACGTGTTCCTAAATTAAAATTCCTGATAAACCTGATAGTACTGAACACACAGCCGTTCTAGCAGCTGCTCGCTGACTGCAAGTGATACACGCTTGCCTCTAGCGGCATCAATCACATGCATGTGCTTCTTAAAAAGGCATTTACTACTGCACTGGCATGTACATACACAAGCAAAACAACCGACACATAAACAAATGGGAATTTCCTGGTGTGTTCAAAGTGATGCAGAGATAGCTGCAGGGCTGTCCACATGAAATAGAAACCAATCACTCTTAGCAGGATAACATGTCAGACAGAACAGTCGTAGCTGTGATTTTCACTGCTGCTTGGTTCTACATTGAGGGATGTCAGCTGATAAGGAATATTATTAGAGAGACGCTTGATGCGGTTGACAGATGGAGGTTCTCTCTGTTTGGCATCGACGTGAGGATGTAGAAAAAAAGGGAAAAACCCAGGTCTTTCCGATGCTTGTCATTTAACAGATGAGGATATGTTGCAGTGAAAGTTTGCCTGCATTGTGACAGAGAGATTCTGATTGGTTCGAGGCAATTTTCATCTGTGTATAAAAGCAAACTAGCAGCAGAAGCGTTTTATCACCAGCGGTCCCTGAAATGAGTTCTTTAACGGCTAGAGGATAATTTACAATTTCTCTGATGCTATCAACAAATAGTTAAAGCATTAAATGTTCAAATTATCGCGTGCCGGTTTAGTCACTGAAAGACGGGCACAGAAAGACTTGGAGCGCAGCCCACACATCACACAATGTGGTTCTTCACCGAGTCCATGATCGCTAACAGGGCCAGCAGGGAGGACTTGAAAAGGCTCTCAAGAGCTGAAAGGGGGAAACGAGACAGAGTGAACCTGTCAAGTGGAACTAAGCTCCCAAAACACGATACATTGCTGCGTCAGGAATCTTGTGAATTCGAGCCAATTCAATTATGATTAAGAAGGCAACGTGGTTAGTTTACATCAGAGTGGGAGCAGATGATTAATGTGTAGCCATGTTTGGGTTTGTTTTGGTTTATCCTGTGTTGCACATTCAGTGGGAGAGCCTACAGTCACAGCTCTCTCATTAATATGAGGATATTATTGGCATAATCTACTTAAGGCCTCATTTTGTAATAGAGTTTTGGCATTTGCAGAGTGGTTTCTAGTAGTTACAGGGGACGTGTAGCCATGTTGGAAGAAAACAAAAGTGTGGCAGCATGTCCAGTGACAGCAGTGGCGGAGCAGACAGTAGCCTCCGGTGTTCATTATTTCCATTTTGTGTTGTTCATTTAGTTAATTTGCTTTCTCCGTCCTTGTTGCTAAGCTTTAATTGTGGTGACGTTTCTTTCTGTAGGTGGTGCTGCTTTGTCTGCACAGTCATGCTGGTTATTGTTTCTGCAAACTTCTTAGTTCTGCTGCGTATTCTGGACAAACAGCAGACTTTAATGCTGCATTCACACATACAGGCTCAAAGCAGCAGCTCTCTCTCGCCTGTCAGAGGCCTTGAAGTTTTCACACGTTTACTGTTGTGTTCATAATTTACATTCTCTGCTTTGGTTGTCTGCTTGACAAAACATGAAAGCAGGGGTCTGGGTGTCCTCTCCCAGGAAATTTGGAGTATCAAGCTCTTAAATTCCACCATTCTATTGATTTGTACGCACTGATTTGTACCCTTTCTCCATCAGTTTATGGTAGAAATAAAAAATAAAAAGTATGGAAGCAAATAAAAATGTTACGGCTAGAAAAAAGAAGAGATGAAGAAAAGAAGAAATTTTGTTTGTGCTGTTTCCATAGAAGTGCACAACTTTAAACTGCAGTGAAAAATTAGCCCCAGCTCAAATGTTATCTGGTTCTGAAGTATGATTTTAGTATTTTATATGTAGTTTATGTTGTTTTTGCTTACTGATGGTCAGGTATGACAAGAAAGATAAATTACGACAAAGTCAGTCATTTGTTCGAATTTAAATGTACTTTCTTGTCTGCACCTTAAATATATCCAGTGGTTCATAGAATTGTTTTTGCCTATCAGAAGCAATGGTGGAAGTAGTGTGACCTCGCAGGAGGAGGTCAGGGTGGATGGACAGGTCAACAAAGTGTCCCAATTACTCACATGCTGCCTCCTACTAACAGCAACAACTTGTTTTATAACCATGATGTTTCCTGAGCCTCGACCGAGTAGTTTGTCGTCCAAACCGAACTTTAACTATAGGAAAAATGGTCATATAAGTAGTTTTTGTACTGACGAGACACACTTTGGCTGTTATGATCAGACCTGATTTGCTGTTTCACTTGCAGAACTTGTCCATTGTTTTGTTGTTGCAGCTTCGGCGTCAACTGAGGAATAAATGTTTCCTAGTTGAAGAGTCAAAAGTAGCAAAAAGCTTCTTCGCAGGACACTTGCAAAAATGTGAAACTAAGATAACTGAACAACTTGGTTTTGTTTCTGCTACGAGGCGGCAGCTGTTTAGGTGCAGCTGCACAGCGGCCAGCAGCAGAAGGCTGGTGTTGTGTACTGGGCAGCTCCCTGTGAGTTTAATTACATGAATGTACAGCTACAGGATTACAAAAAGAGCTGTAAACCGTGTAGTCAGCAAACCTTCCCTCATAAAAAAATACATAAAGGCTTGGGAAAAGAATAATAACTGTTTGTAATAATGTTTAATACCGAGCAGCCCGCATGAGAGAAACAAATGTATTTAATGTGCTTTCCTTCCATTTATTCCCCATTGGTTTAGAAGAGCAGCTCGGTGCAAAACTATTCACTCCAGCAGCCGTTCATCCCCCATGATGCTGCTGTAAATAGGAGTGTTAAAGGGGTTTTATGTGATCTCTGAGTTTGATAATAACAGCAGGAATTACAACACTATCAGCTGAGTCTCCACCTGAATGGCAGATAAAGTTAACACACATATTGGTTTACATGGGAGACGGACTATGCCACAGTATTACAGTAATGTGTACGATAAGAAAAAAAAAACAAGCACCCTTTGTTTCTGGATATATGGACAGAAAAGAAAGAAATATTACTCATCCCAGCTGTTCCATTCTTCGATTCCCTATGCCAATACTATGAGACCCTAAAGAGTAAACTCAAACATATTTTTCCCCTTGATATAAAGGCTAATGCAATATGTTAATGTAAGCATTATATGAAGAGATGGAAGGTCTGGGTAGAATAATGACAACGATAACAGCTCAAAAGTAAAGGTAGTAAAATGTTCCTGAAAATGGCCTACACTCTAAGACACATGTGTAGGCACTACAAAATAAAAGAATTACAAATTAATGCACAAACAGTTGGCTAACATTTCAATATGAAAGTTAAATGTGAGTTTTTAGTCCAGATAGATGCTTAGATATTTATATTCAGAGACTCTCTTAGTATTTAAATTGCCTTCAAGGGAATTCTCTGGCTCTTGAGAAAAGCATGCATTTAGTCTTTTTAGCATTGATGTTTAGTTTTAACTGAAACAGTGCATTTTGTGATTGCTCAGAAGCTTGTTGCAGAGATTGAATGGCCGACTGTGCAGTATCAGAAAAGCAGTACAGAGTTGTGTCATCTGCGTATAGATGGGAAGAAAATTTTGTTACAGTGGATGAGATATTATTGTGTAAACTGCGTCAAAAGCTGTTGGGGTGGGACAAAAGGGATCTACATACATAATTTAGGGCAGGTGGTTTTAATGTTGTAGCTGGTTGGCGTAGTGCACAAACCAGCGTGATTTATGATACCCCCCCCCCCCCCGGCACTTATAAACACACACACACACGCACGCACGCACGCACGCACGCACGCACGCACGCACGCACGCACGCACGCACGCACGCACGCACGCACACACACACACACACACACACACACACACACACACACACACACACACACACACACCAGGCCATCACCACAATACATGGTTCCCATCCAAGATCATGAATGTAAATTAAAGCCATTTGACAGCGTTCCCATCAAGCGGGGCGCCGGATAATTAGTGGCTATAATTCAGAACCAATGATGTGGACTCCAGCTGCCCACGATGGCCTCGAGGCACCGCGAAGGACAAGATGAACGGCCGTGTTCACCCGCTCCATGCAGCCAACAGCACCCATGGGTGAAGTCCAGAACCCCTTGTGACGGATGTGCTTTTTTATTAAGCGCCAGGCAGCTACAGGCTCCCTGTAGCACGAACGGATCCTGACACCTCGTTACTCATCAGGTATGGGGTGGTAACTGATTAATATGCTGGGACATTAATCATTTTGTAATGAAATGCAATTTGTGTGTTAATTGAATGGAAGAAACGTTGGCCACCAAAGTGGAACAAAACTACCAAACGTAACCAATAATGCTGATCAAATGGGGTTTAGTATTGCATACAAATAAATGCTTTATGTAGAATACTTTAATCTGACTTGACATGTTCCCTGTTTTTCCTCCTTTCATTTTCACCCATTGTCATTTCACCTATAATTTAAATATGATGTCTTTTGGATGTTTTATGCTTTAATTTAGTGGTGTCAGAGGAGAGAGACAGTAAACCAAATGCAGTCTGCAGCCTAATCACATGGTTACTGGGTTTCCCCATTCTACCTCTGGACAGGTCGCCAGTCTATCGCAGGGCTACACATAGAGACATTAACACCTACAGACAATTTAGACTTCTCAATTAACCTGAGCATGTTTTTTGGACTATGGGAGGAAGTCGGAGTACCTGGAGAAAACCTACCCATGCACAGGGAGAACATGCAAACTCCATGCAGAAAGATCCCAGGAAAGCGGGGCCACGGACTGGGGATTTTCTAGCTGCAAGGGGAAAGTGTTAACCACCAAGCCACTGTGCATCGCATTTAATCCTGACTGAACGGACAAATGTATGTGGATAATAATTGCTGATGCTCGATATACACATATGTGATTGATGCACAGTTTATTCAAACACCATAGTCATCGCTTTTCTGTCTCCACACTTCTGCTTCCAAGCTTCTACCAGCTTTTAGAACCTCATTGCTGGAATTTGATGATATCAGGCTCAAAACTGCTGTTCCAGTTCATCCCAAAGGTAGTCAGACTCCCCCAGAGTCTAAATCTGTCGTTTCTGCCATGCATTTCATGTGGCATACTTGTCCCCTTCTGCTATCTGCATGTTACTGGCTTTCAAAATCCCCTTTTGCTACACGAAACAGCAACAACAACCTCTAAGCCAGCAACCTACATGCTGAGAACATCTGGATTGTGCAACATGGCAAACTTGCTTGTTTCTTTTCATAAATTTGCCATTTTAATTGCCATTTAATCTCCTCCCTGCATGCAAACATTCTACCAAAACAATCACTGTTTTGCAGAAACACTGTCATTGGATCCTGCGTTTAGCTCCATCCAAGATGATTTTGGTTTAAAGAAATAATGTTTTTTTTTTTCAATATAGAAGAATGAGGTGCAGTCAGAACATTCTCCAATTCTGACCTGGTGCTATAGCGATCAGTCTGGATATGTTCAAATCCCTGTATCACTATATGCTATAGTATTAAGATTTAGTTTAAATGGAACTAAAGGTACTTATCCTCGAAAAATAGCTCTGCTTTGCAGCCTTTGTACTATGTGTCATAAAAGGACACATAATAAAAATCATACAGTAAGCAAAGTGTGTCCACATCATCTTGACCATAAAGGTATTTCTGCCTTAGCTATAATAACAATGATCATACTACTACTACTACTACTACTAATAATAATAATAATGATAATAACTTTATATAACACCCTTAAGAACAGCATTCACAAAGTGCATTATGCAGTGGAAGATAATTGGATTCCATTTGTAGTACTGAGAAATAAATGGCTGCTAAATACAACTTTAAGTTATTAAGAAATCATGTGTTTCATAATTAGGTAAAGTGATCCATCTGTAATACCTGAAATGCAAAATACACTTGAATTCTACTGGTTGTCCTGCATTTGTAATTGCTTTAAAATTGCTTTTGCAAATCTCAGTTGGAAACTTGTCATCCCTGAAATAAATCTTAAATCATAAATGACAAGAATGATGCCAAATCTATGAAAATACAATACAGATATATCAAAAATATATTTTTCTTTGATTAACAGTCCTCCAGAAGGTTTCCTAGCAACAGCAGTTCAGATAAAGCTGTCTACTGGATGGAGCCATGATTTTATTTCTCACACACACACTGATGCTCACAGCATCCCGCAAAGGACTGAAGTGTCTTCTCAGTGATGTGCTGAAGTTGAAGAGGTGTCACTCTGTCAGTGTATTCTTCCTGACAAATAAACAAAAGTTCTGCAGCGTTTTCCTCCTGGAGATAAACAAAGAAGATTTGGGAGGGCTGCCTGAGTGACGGCTGACAACACCTGAGAGTGGCGGAAGCGGTGAAGACAGACCGGACACACAGATCACTGGGAGCTGCTTCACATAAGTGGTTAAATCATTTGTGTGTGCAGCCATCTGTGTATGAACACCTCAGCACAAAACACATTAATAATAAAAGACAGCAGCTCACAGCATCATTTTTCATGTTTCTTTTTTTCTCTGGAGACTCCAGGACATTTGACAACCAGTTTTCAGGCTTGTGCTGCTGTATGGTGTTTTAGTTTAATCTAAGAAATTCTTCCTTTCAGGCCATGCCAGTGCACACGTGCAAAGCTTTTTTCTGGATGGCCAATGTTACCACTTGTGGAGGAGACAGAGGGGTCAGATATAGATTGAAATGATCAATTTTTGCAATCATTGTCATGTTTTATAAAGGTCACTGCTCAGTGACCGTTATAAAAGCCAGAGCCAGACACTGGAATCATGTGGATGGAATCTCTGTCAGTAAGGCAGAGTATACAGATACTGTATATTGTGTTTTCTTACTATGACAACACGACAATCAGCTACCTTACAGAAAACAGGATCCTGAAACTACAGCAACTGAAATTCAGAAAATTCACTCAGTTATTTTATTTTATAAACCTTTATTTCCTTAGTGCATATTGTTTTAATTATGAAAAATAAGTGGAGGATTCCTGTTTCTGTGTTTGAAATGGCCAAAATCTTCCATGAAACTCCATCACAGTACAGTCAAAACATGCTCACTTTCTTCCACTGGTGCAACTGATTTGAATGTTATTAGCCCAGTAAATGGTTAAGGTTGAACAAACTGCACCTACTAGTGTGTGTCCTCCATCATGATCATCAATAATCATAAAGTAACCCAGATTATGAAGGCAAACTCTTGCAGTCATTTAAATTAGTGCATGGAGACTTGTGCAATAGGCCTCGTGGGATACTGCAGGATACTGTGTCAATGCCACACTGGAAAAAAAAATCTGCAATAAACTTGTGAAACTCTGGTAGCAAGTGGTCCAGAAAATACTGTAATGTTCAAAAACCTTGCTAGTAAAAGGTTGGACGCACTGTTACCTTCAGAACTGCCTTAATTCTTGGTGGCGTACTTTCAACAAGGGGTTGGAAACATTCCTCAGAGATTTTGGTCCATGTTGACATGATAGCACCATGCAGTTACTGCAGATTTGTCCATTATGTGAATCCCCCATTCCACCACATCCCAAGGGTGCTCTGTTGGATTGGGATCTGGTAACTGTGGAGGCCGATGGAGTATATTTCTAGAAACCAGTTTGAGATGATTTGAGCTTTGTAACAACCCAGTGTGGTGGTTGTAGCCCGTCTTCTCCAAGGTTGGACATGTTCAGAGATGGTATTCTGCATTCCTTGGTTGTAACCAGTGGTTATTTGAGTTACTGTTGCCTTTCTGTCATCTCCAACCAGTCTGTTCATTCTCCTCTCACCTCTCACATCAACAAGGCATTTTGGTCCACAGATTTCTCACTGGATATTTTCTCTTTTTCGGACCGTTCTCTGTAAACCCTAGAGATGTTTGTATGTGAAAATCCCAGTAGATCAGCAGTTTGTGAAATATTCAGACCAGCCCATCTGGCACCAACAACCATGCAGCGTTCAAAGTCACTTAAATCCCCTTTCTTCCCCATTGTGATGCTCGATTTGAACTTCAGCAAGTTGTCTTGACCACATCTACATGCCATGTGATTGACTGATGAGCTATTTGTATTAATAATCAATTAAACTTGTGTACCTAATAGAGTGGCTGCTGAGTGTATGTTCAAGTTGTAGTTAGAGTCATTAAAACTCATAAAAACATAAACATGTGAACTCTTTGTACCTAAAAAAGTCAGCCGCAGACTCAGGAGATGTCAGTATATCACAGCGTGCACAGGCAGAGTGAACATCGTTGCATGTGGATGTTGGGAGTTTTAAAGAAAGCTTTTATCCAAGTTCAGAGACGTGCATGGTTAGAAACTTTGCCGTCAGTTTCCAGAGTGAATCACTGTGTGTTACATCAGGCTGATCCACGAGCTAAAAGCAAACAGACTGAGTGAGCTGTGTGATCTGACAGTTGGAAAGTGAGTCATATATTTTCTGTAGAAGTTTTTCACAAGTTCTATTTATTTCTTGGTATTTTTACATTTGTAACTATTTTGATTCTTTGTTTCTGCCTTCTAATTAACAGTTTTGGGTCTTTACATGAAAAGTACACAGATGGTTTCTATTTTTTAGTATTATTTGAAAACATACTGGCTGCTTTGTAAGCTGTTGAGGACGACATAAAGCATGTAGAACATAATGCTAAAATCCAATAATTACAGTCCTCATTATAGAAAAAGGATAGATTGTTTTCTGACAGGATGACTCAAGAAACGTGAAGAACCATTTGATGTTAACTTCATTCATCTCATTGGCTGCACAGGAGGTGTTTGAACAGCAATGTCAGAGTTGAGCGGCCTAATTCAATTAAGATGTTATCTCTTATTCATAGTCAATTAAATCGACACAGAGTTGTCACCAGGCAGCGGACTGCTCCACTGGCTGCCTGCCAGATAACCCTGGAAGCCACCTTCAGAGGAAAACAATCAACACATGGTGGCGTTCACTGCAGCATGGCAGTGTCGGGTGGAGGTGACTGACAAGTCCTGCTGGGTGTCAGACTGACCTTTGTGGGAGGGTTCAGCGTGGGTCGCACCTCATGAGTTGAGAACACATTTTGTTTTGCATCGACCTGGGCCAGGCCTGACTATGCTGCTCTATTTCATCACACAAATTAACAGATAATACACAAGACTGCCTTGTGCATTTAGTTTTTTTTTCTATGCTTTTAATTAGTTCTGTTTATCCTGTTTATGTTCATATCGTACCACAAACCAAAGTGCATTCAACCACAAAACAAATGTATGGCTCTTCTAGCTCCCTGAGCAGATGTACTCTCTGTAAACATCCATTTGTCACTGAGGATGAGACATTCTACTTAAAAGCATACTCATAAGTTGACTTTAAAGCATTATGACTATAGCCATGTTGCAGGAACTGAATCATATTAGACAACCTGGTATCAAATAATACCTAAGAATGAACTTTATATTTTGATGGGCTCATTTTTGATGAAACTGGAAGTAAAAGTCCCGCATGGAAAATATTGCTTTAGTCAAAGCACATACACTACTGCTCAAAAGTTTTTGGTCATTTAGAAATGTCCTTATTTTTGAGAGAAAAGCAGTTTTTTTTAAATTAAATGAATCAGAAATCCAGTCTAGACATTGTTAATGTGGTAAATGACTATTCTAGCTGGAAACAGCTGATTTTTAATGGAATATCTCCATAGAGGTACAGAGGAACATTTCCAGCAACCATCACTCCTGTGTTCTAATGCTACATTGTGTTAGCTAATGGTGTTGGAAGGCTAATTGATGATTAGAAAACCCTTGTGCAGTTATGTTAGCACATGGATAAAAGTGTAAGTTTTCATGGAAAACATGAAATTGCGTGGGTGACCCCAAACTTTTGGATGGCACTGTATGTATTAGCAGCAAATTGTTATTAAAGTATTTAAGTAAAAGTACTAGTTAATCTCTCTGACTGACATTGTATTGTAAATAAAAACGTCAGATTAGATTATTTTTAGTGTCAGCAGCAGGTTTCTGATGCAGCAGCTGCAGGTTTGAACTGCTGTATAGTCAGTTTTATATCCAGGAACAGAAGATCAATCTGTAGGGCATCATATGATTAATGGGAAATGGAAGAAAAAAGACAAGATATCTAGTGAGTTATCGGATCATTGGAACATTTACAGAAATGAAACCATGGGAGAACTTGAGCAAATGTACTTCTGTGGTTACTTTGCACCAGTGGAGAGGCCTATAGCCACACCTACAAATGGTTGCTCCATTTTCTATATTTTTGATTAGTCTGTTTATGCATACATCAAGCTCTGCGAGTTCAAACCAACTGCACTTCTGACTAAATTGCACTCATGGATTTACTCAACAGTATCTTTGAAGCAGGGTGTTTTTATCCAGTACAAAACAAAGATACTGATCAATAATCTAAATTAGGAGGCACCAAACACGTCGAAATGAGGCCCAAGTTCACGTATATCGATATTTTTCTATGTATTGATGCAATCTGATGGGTTTTGTGAGGGGTTTATGAGCCCAAGATCCATATATTGTCTGTAAGATATTGATTGGACTGAAATAAAGTGACAAATCAAATCTAGAAAACATAAATTCTTACAGTGATGCACAGTTAAGTGATAATATAAAAAGCTTTGTCTCTGTAATAAAACATTACTATTTCTGATTGTACAGGAGTGAGAGTGAAATGAGCAGATATTGTGGTTTGGTTTCTGTATTTTAATACATTTTCTGACACATTTGCTCTTTTAAGTTGCTGCGCAGCCGACAAGTGACAAAATACCAGCGATTCTCCCAAATATTTGCAGTGGATGTTCAGAAGTACCGGCTGCCTCAGGCCTCGACAGCACATCCACTTCTGTAAGTTCTCCTTCCAAGTTTAACCACTTGACACTGAAAACTGTGCTGAAATACTGAGCAGCAGTTTTCCTATATCCCCAACCCCCCTGCACGCACAGAAAAAGTTAAAGTTAGAACAAAGGCGGTCTATTCGGATTGAAGTTTCGTGCCACAGAGCTCGTTTTAAAATGACTGCTTTGAAAACTGCACACAGCCCTGGTTGGTTGTGAAGCGAAACAGAATAAACAGACATGCATTTATTGTAGAGGCTTTAATTCTCCTCTTGCAGAATGAGTTCATCGGCATGTTGCTTTATTTAGAAACAAATAAACAGACGTCTGCCCTCCTGGAGACCTCAGTTCCCCACAGAAAGCCCAGATGTAATATGTTAATGTGATCACACACTTCCTCTGAAAAAAGTAGCGCTGTGCCCCAAAGACTCTTCAGAACTATTTAAACTTCTCATTTGTATAAATCCCTCCAGCCACTTTGGCGACTCCAAACAATACTCCCTCATTCCGGATTCTCTTTTGAGTTTTTAACTGTTATGAATGCACTGTTTACGCCCAGATTTGTCTGCTTTAGCACCTAGTCAAACGTTACAAAGCTGCCCTGTCAGCTGCAGAGATTTGGGACATGCAGGAGGCCCCACTGGTGCCGATCCGCAGCACCCACAACACGTATGAATTATTAAAAGGAGGTTGTGCTTTGATGTTGCCGTGCGACAGTCTGATGACTCTCCCCGCACATTTCCCACAGGGATGGAGAACCTCTTCCCATCCAGCTGTGGCTGTAACCTGGAACAACCCGGCGCTTTCATGTGCTTGTAGCCATCAGACCAGAACATCACCACAGTCTGGGTCTGGGTCCTGAAAGCAGTGTCAGGATGTGATCTACATTTTTACAACCGCCTAAAACGTACAGTGCAGTTAATCTAAAATTACAATATGCACACTGTGTACTACCAAAGCAGAACAAACCAATACATGCAGTACTAAGAAGGCAAGAAGTTTACTGAATGTACATGTACACTACCGTACATCACAGTATTTTGCTGTGTAACATATTCCTTTCTGCCACCCTTGCTGCCCGATTTTTGTGGTATATTTTATGGAATTGTTTTTTTACAGTGCAGCTATAAAATCGCTACTCTCTAACCATTTCTGGAGGCAATAGGCTGGGTGTTTGGAGGGAAGATGGAGCAATGAATTCTGCAGCTCTTTATAAGTATTCTGTGATTTTATTTCAAAATGAATGTAGCCTGCTTAACACTGGAGGGGAACACGATAATTAGAAGAGGGTAGACAGGGGACAAAGATCCTTTTATAGGTTAGGGCTTCTTATTAAATACCTCAGAGACGATTTCAGCAGCTTTGCTGAGCTGCAGAAGTTGCTCTCATCTAATTTTGCCAGTAAGTGGACAAAATTCCCTAAATCTGAAAGCTTCATGTCACTCATTTGTTAATTCTTTTTCATTTTAGCATCATAAAATGCAAACAGATTTCTTCAAATTGCAGGATAAGTACTGTAAAGTTGTGACTGTTTACAAAACGTATACCTGTGTTTTGTACATTCTGTATTAGTACAAAACCTAACAATGCGAATTAGGATCATTTTAACCGCAATGTAGGCTGTGATCTAAAGCTTTAATAAAGTGTTGCTTGCAATCTTTACACTACATCATCTACACAAAATAGATACAAGAAAGCAATAAAATAGAATAAAACAGATAAAATGCTTAAGAAACACCAAACAAAAGGTTGCAGTTGTCAGGGGCCCCCTCCCTGGTCCCTTCATCTGCCCCCACCTGACCTCCCTTTATTCTCCGTCTGTCCTTTTTCTGTTTTTCTCCTATTCCACCTCTTCATTCTCCCTCTCTCTATGCCTCTCTCTCTCTCGTGTTCTGTTTCTGTCTTGCTCCACTGTGCTGCTGTCTGCAGCAGCTGCAACAAATCAGTCATCAGCTCATCAGCAGAACTCCGTGCAGCTGTGGTGCAGCACACCTGTCATCTCCTCCTCTGCAATAAAAGCCGGTTCCACACTCCACACCCTGCCAGATTGTAGCTTCAGCTCTGACAGTCAGTTTGGCCTCTGCACCTTTTACTCCTGTGGTTCCTGTGCTCTTGCTAATGTTTATGTCTGTTTGCAGTCACCTGCCAGCCCGGTGCTGCATCCCTGCCCTGCTTTACATCTGGACCCCCAGCCTTGCCCAGGATTACCCTGATCCCCCCTCTCTGGATTCTACCCAGCCTCGCTCTGTGGACCAGTTCCCCGCCCCCGGACGTTCTCCAGACCACCATAGCCACTCTCTGCCACCACCCACACCACCGGTGCTGTGCTCCTGACCGGTCGGTCTCCGGCAGCCTGTCCCCCCTCCTCGTCCAGCCCCGTTTGTGAGTCTCAGTTAGTTTATTCCTGGCTTCAGTTTCATAGTTATTCTCCCCTTCAGTTTAGTTCTTCATTTCCCCCCTTGGTTCTTCCTGTTTGATATAATTCGTGTTTAACTAAGTCCTGATTTTTCCACCTAGTCCTGCCGTGAGTCTGTGTGTTCTCAGATCGGGTTCACCCCTTCTTCGTGACAGCAGTAGGGTTTACAAAGTAGGTTTACTTTGACTCAATACAATATTTCATGAAATTATTATTTATTATAATTATCATTTAACCTAAGACCATTCTATTCAAAGTGTTTTCTTTGGTAAAACTGGGGTTCTGGGGAATCGGTGTAACTCCTCCACTATCCCTGGAGTTGGAGGAAGCATACAAACACGCTACACACTAATAATAGGCCCATCTAAACACACAGTGAATTCCCTTTGAGCTGTGACCTGATTATACAGTTTGAACTGGGAGTCCACTTGCCCTAAATGTAGGAGTAAACTGGTAACAAGTGGGTGAACGGTTTGTTCTCAAGGCAGCACAATGCAGCACTGAACTGTCATTGCTCACGGTTATTGTTTGAAGGCTTTTCTGTGTTATTTTTGGTTTTTTGTTTGTTTGTTTTTTTTTAATCTTTTTGGAGACTTCTAATAAGGAGACTGCAAATAAATGGCTTCCTAATGTTTTGTTCTCCACATGCCTCATCATGACCCCACACCTCTACACAGAACAGGAACAATTTATTCATAAAGGTTAATAGAAAAATAGAATAAGAACTTTAACCAAAAGCAAAGAAAATTATGAGCAGAATTAGGAATGAACCCATTTTGTTTGGCAGAAAAGATGGGAAAAATGCTGAGTCAAGGATTTTTTTTTTTTCATCTTTGTTATCCCCAAAAAGGCAAATCGCTGTACAGAAATCAGTAACCACATTATAATAATAAATGAAAAATAAATACTATCTAAAAAATTATTTTGGATTTTTTTAAGACTCCAGTGGACAAAAGTCTGTTTGTCCTGCAGAACTGGAACCAGACAGAAACTCTTTTTTCAGATGGTGACTAAGATCAGCTAGAAGTGACTTGTCCTTTCTTAAATTTCTATGTATAGAAAGAAAAGATCATTCAAAGTCATAATTAGAATTTTGCTGCTCACTTTCACGATACCTTGCCATCTGTCTGTATTTTTAAGGGCAAATGGCCCATAACAGCTGATCAAAACAGAATATGAGGGCTGATTTGATCACACAGGAGTAACCAAAAAATGCTTTAGAAAGACATTAAAACTTCAAAGCTTATGATAACAGTGCATGTGCTGATGGGATTTTCTATCCACATGAGGCCTGCAGGTCAGCTTATTATTGATTGAACTGCCAGGACATTCACACTGCTGCACAGCCTCAGTGGCCTGATCTTTAATCACCACAGAAGAGATGGATTCTCTCTAAAAATCAATTATCATCTCTTTAGCTTTGGACACATTCATGTCCAGGAAGGATGATGTTTATTATATCTTAATACATGTGCATTTTTTTCAAGTTTCTTCTCAGGCAAGTTTTTGACAGTACAAGCAAAACTATTTCATTATGAATGGAAATACATGGATGAAGACACAGTGCTGGTGTCGGCTGCCCTGTTGGCTTCAGTAAGGTTTTCAAAATTCTTACAAATTATTTAGGTTGGCTCCAAAATGACCTTAAATCTGGTTTTTACTCAGCTGCATGGTTCGGTGTTCTCCCAGAGAGATGCATTTTTTAAATGGAGCAAAGGAAGACTAAAGCCGCTGCCAAATAAAGACAGTAAAATGCCATTTTGGAGGACTATTCATTGAAAGCCACTTGGCTGAAGTAAACAGTTTGACAATATGCTTGGCACGTAATCAGATAAACACACTGGTTTGACTGTGCTGATGAAATGTCACATGGGATGTATTTTCAAGTGGAAATCAGCTGGTGTTTTTCCGCAACGCTTAAACGCTGACCTTTAATTGTTATTTCTGCTTTCACTGCAGTTTTCCGAGCTCCTTCTTTCTTGACTCCAGTTCAAATTCAGGAAACTCAGCGGTGGACTGCATGTGATTTAAATCATTGACCCTGAGGAGCAAATCAATACTCTCAAGGGTACTGATAACAGGAAATACAAAGGCTCCAAGCCAGTAGTTCCTGTGTACTGTACACAGACCACATCCTGTGAACTTGCAGCCTGACAGAACCCCAAGATGAATGTTTATAGATGCTCTGCTGCTTTGAGTAGCACAGTTATTTGTTTTTTTGACGTATCCAATAGAAAGTTTAGTTTCGTATGAGGTAGAACATGTACTTCCCTCAAGTGCTATTTGAATAAACTTTATTATTCAATTAGTAAGAGATTGGGGGGAGCATTAAACAAAACATGTTGCAGGCAGGATTTACACTGTGCAATCTAAAAAGTAGGTGAAGGGAACTATTGCCACTTTTTAAATGCATCATTGTAAGATTGTATATATGTATATATTGCATATTGTGTGTGTGTCTGTGTGTATACACTGCTGTTGAAAAGTTTGGGGTCACACAAACAATTTCATGTTGTCCATGAAAACTCACACTTTTATTCATGTGCTAACATAACTGCACAAGGGTTTTCTTGAAAATTCATGATGATTTTTTTTCAAAGAAAACCTTACCATAGTGTTTTTCACGGCCTCCTTTACATTATTTCATCATATGGCACGTTTTGACAACATGTTGAAAAATCTCATTTTTTTGTCGACAGTATAGTAAGGCGTTTTTTTGCGCCAAAATTCATGATGATTTTTTTTTCAAAGAAAACCTTTCTGGAGTGTTTTTCACGGCCTCCTTTACATTATTTCATCATATGGCACGTTTTGACAACATGTTGAAAAATCTCATTTTTTTGTCGACATAGTATAGTAAGGCGTTTTTTTGCGCCAAAATTCATGATGATTTTTTTTTCAAAGAAAACCTTTCTGGAGTGTTTTTCACGGCCTCCTTTACATTATTTCATCATATGGCACGTTTTGACAACATGTTGAAAAATCTCATTTTTTTTTCGACATAGTATAGTAAGGCGTTTTTTTGCGCCAAAATTCATGATTTTTTTTTCAAAGAAAACCTTTCTGGAGTGTTTTTCACGGCCTCCTTTACATTATTTCATCATATGGCACGTTTTGACAACATGTTGAAAAATCTCATTTTTTTTCGACATAGTATAGTAAGGCGTTTTTTTGCGCCAAAATTCATGATGATTTTTTTTTCAAAGAAAACCTTTCTGGAGTGTTTTTCACGGCCTCCTTTACATTATTTCATCATATGGCACGTTTTGACAACATGTTGAAAAATCTCATTTTGTTTTCGACATAGTATAGTAAGGCGTTTTTTTGCGCCAAAATTCATGATGATTTTTTTTTCAAAGAAAACCTTTCTGGAGTGTTTTTCACGGCCTCCTTTACATTATTTCATCATATGGCACGTTTTGACAACATGTTGAAAAATCTCATTTTTTTTTCGACATAGTATACTATCGCGTTTTTTTGCGCCAAAATTCATGATGATTTCTTTTTCAAAGAAAACCTTACCATAGTGTTTTTCACGGCCTCCTTTACATTATTTCATCATATGGCACGTTTTGACAACATGTTGAAAAATCTCATTTTTTTGTCGACATAGTATAGTAAGGCGTTTTTTTGCGCCAAAATTCATGATGATTTTTTTTTCAAAGAAAACATTTCTGGAGTGTTTTTCACTGCCTCCTTTACATTATTTCATCATATGGCACGTTTTTACAACATGTTGAAAAATCGCAATTTTTTTTCGACATAGTATACTATGGCGTTTTTTTGCGCCAAAGTTCATGATGATTTTTTTTTCAAAGAAAACCTTTCTGGAGTGTTTTTCACGGCCTCCTTTACATTATTTCATCATATGGCACGTTTTTACAACATGTTGAAAAATCTCATTTTTTTGTCGACATAGTATAGTAAGGCGTTTTTTTGCGCCAAAATTCATGATGATTTTTTTTTCCAAAGAAAACCTTTCTGGAGTGTTTTTCACGGCCTCCTTTACATTATTTCATCATATGGCACGTTTTGACAACATGTTGAAAAATCTCATTTTTTTTTCGACATAGTATAGTAAGGCGTTTTTTTGCGCCAAAATTCATGATGATTTTTTTTTCAAAGAAAACCTTTCTGGAGTGTTTTTCACGGCCTCCTTTACATTATTTCATCATATGGCACGTTTTGACAACATGTTGAAAAATCTCATTTTTTTTTCGACATAGTATAGTAAGGCGTTTTTTTGCGCCAAAATTCATGATGATTTTTTTTTCAAAGAAAACCTTTCTGGAGTGTTTTTCACGGCCTCCTTGAAATTATTTCATCATATGGCACGTTTTGACAACATGTTGAAAAATCTCATTTTTTTTTCGACATAGTATAGTAAGGCGTTTTTTTGCGCCAAAATTCATGATGATTTTTTTTTCAAAGAAAACCTTTCTGGAGGGTTTTTTTCATGGCCTCCTTTAAACTATTTCATCATATGGCACGTTTTGACAACATGTTGAAAAATCTCATTTTTTTTCGACATAGTATAGTAAGGCGTTTTTTTGCGCCAAAATTCATGATGATTTTTTTTTCAAAGAAAACCTTTCTGGAGTGTTTTTCATGGCCTCCTTTACATTATTTCATGATATGGCACGTTTTGACAACATGTTGAAAAATCTCATTTTTTTGTCGACATAGTATAGTAAGGCGTTTTTTTGCGCCAAAATTCATGATGATTTTTTTTTCAAAGAAAACATTTCTGGAGTGTTTTTCACTGCCTCCTTTACATTATTTCATCATATGGCACGTTTTGACAACATGTTGAAAAATCGCAATTTTTTTTCGACATAGTATACTATGGCGTTTTTTTGCGCCAAAGTTCATGATGATTTTTTTTTCAAAGAAAACCTTTCTGGAGTGTTTTTCACGGCCTCCTTTACATTATTTCATCATATGGCACGTTTTTACAACATGTTGAAAAATCTCATTTTTTTGTCGACATAGTATAGTAAGGCGTTTTTTTGCGCCAAAATTCATGATGATTTTTTTTTCCAAAGAAAACCTTTCTGGAGTGTTTTTCACGGCCTCCTTTACATTATTTCATCATATGGCACGTTTTGACAACATGTTGAAAAATCTCATTTTTTTTTCGACATAGTATAGTAAGGCGTTTTTTTGCGCCAAAATTCATGATGATTTTTTTTTCCAAAGAAAACCTTTCTGGAGTGTTTTTCATGGCCTCCTTTACATTATTTCATGATATGGCACGTTTTGACAACATGTTGAAAAATCTCATTTTTTTTCGACATAGTATACTATCACGTTTTTTTGCGCCAAAATTCATGATGATTTCTTTTTCAAAGGAAACCTTACCATAGTGTTTTTCACGGCCTCCTTTACATTATTTCATCATATGGCACGTTTTGACAACATGTTGAAAAATCTCATTTTTTTGTCGACATACTATAGTAAGGCGTTTTTTTGCGCCAAAATTCATGATGATTTTTTTTTCAAAGAAAACATTTCTGGAGTGTTTTTCACTGCCTCCTTTACATTATTTCATCATATGGCACGTTTTTACAACATGTTGAAAAATCGCAATTTTTTTTCGACATAGTATACTATGGCGTTTTTTTGCGCCAAAGTTCATGATGATTTTTTTTTCAAAGAAAACCTTTCTGGAGTGTTTTTCACGGCCTCCTTTACATTATTTCATCATATGGCACGTTTTGACAACATGTTGAAAAATCTCATTTTTTTTTCGACATAGTATAGTAAGGCGTTTTTTTGCGCCAAAATTCATGATTTTTTTTTTCAAAGAAAACCTTTCTGGAGTGTTTTTCACGGCCTCCTTTACATTATTTCATCATATGGCACGTTTTGACAACATGTTGAAAAATCTCATTTTTTTTTCGACATAGTATACTATGGCGTTTTTTTTGCGCCAAAATTCATGATGATTTCTTTTTCAAAGAAAACCTTACCATAGTGTTTTTCACGGCCTCCTTTACATTATTTCATCATATGGCACGTTTTGACAACATGTTGAAAAATCTCATTTTTTTTTCGACATAGTATAGTAAGGCGTTTTTTTGCGCCAAAATTCATGATGATTTTTTTTTCAAAGAAAACCTTTCTGGAGTGTTTTTCACGGCCTCCTTTACATTATTTCATCATATGGCACGTTTTGACAAGATGTTGAAAAATCTCATTTTTTTTCGACATAGTATAGTAAGGCGTTTTTTTGCGCCAAAATTCATGATGATTTTTTTTTTCCAAAGAAAACCTTTCTGGAGTGTTTTTCACGGCCTCCTTTACATTATTTCATCATATGGCACGTTTTGACAACATGTTGAAAAATCTCATTTTTTTTTCGACATAGTATAGTAAGGCGTTTTTTTGCGCCAAAATTCATGATTTTTTTTTCAAAGAAAACCTTTCTGGAGTGTTTTTCACGGCCTCCTTTACATTATTTCATCATATGGCACGTTTTGACAACATGTTGAAAAATCTCATTTTTTTGTCGACATAGTATAGTAAGGCGTTTTTTTGCGCCAAAATTCATGATGATTTTTTTTTCAAAGAAAACCTTTCTGGAGTGTTTTTCACGGCCTCCTTTACATTATTTCATCATATGGCACGTTTTGACAACATGTTGAAAAATCTCATTTTTTTTTCGACATAGTATAGTAAGGCGTTTTTTTGCGCCAAAATTCATGATGATTTTTTTTTCAAAGAAAACCTTTCTGGAGTGTTTTTCACGGCCTCCTTTACATTATTTCATCATATGGCACGTTTTGACAACATGTTGAAAAATCTCATTTTTTTTTCGACATAGTATAGTAAGGCGTTTTTTTGCGCCAAAATTCATGATGATTTTTTTTTCAAAGAAAACCTTTCTGGAGGGTTTTTTTCATGGCCTCCTTTACATTATTTCATCATATGGCACGTTTTGACAACATGTTGAAAAATCTCATTTTTTTTTCGACATAGTATAGTAAGGCGTTTTTTTGCGCCAAAGTTCATGATGATTTTTTTTTCAAAGAAAACCTTTCTGGAGTGTTTTTTCACGGCCTCCTTTACATTATTTCATCATATGGCACGTTTTGACAACATGTTGAAAAATCTCATTTTTTTTTCGACATAGTATAGTAAGGCGTTTTTTTGCGCCAAAGTTCATGATGATTTTTTTTTCAAAGAAAACCTTTCTGGAGTGTTTTTCACGGCCTCCTTTACATTATTTCATCATATGGCACGTTTTTACAACATGTTGAAAAATCGCAATTTTTTTTCGACATAGTATACTATGGCGTTTTTTTGCGCCAAAATTCATGATGATTTCTTTTTCAAAGAAAACCTTACCATAGTGTTTTTCACGGCCTCCTTTACATTATTTCATCATATGGCACGTTTTGACAACATGTTGAAAAATCGCAATTTTTTTCGACATAGTATACTATGGCGTTTTTTTGCGCCAAAATTCATGATGATTTCTATTTCAAAGAAAACCTTTCTGGAGTGTTTTTCACGGCCTCCTTTACATTATTTCATCATATGGCACGTTTTGACAACATGTTGAAAAATCTCATTTTTTTTTCGACATAGTATAGTAAGGCGTTTTTTTGCGCCAAAATTCATGATGATTTTTTTTTCAAAGAAAACCTTTCTGGAGTGTTTTTCACGGCCTCCTTTACATTATTTCATCATATGGCACGTTTTGACAACATGTTGAAAAATCTCATTTTTTTTTCGACATAGTATAGTAAGGCGTTTTTTTGCGCCAAAATTCATGATGATTTTTTTTTCAAAGAAAACCTTTCTGGAGTGTTTTTTCACGGCCTCCTTTACATTATTTCATCATATGGCACGTTTTGACAACATGTTGAAAAATCTCATTTTTTTTTCGACATAGTATAGTAAGGCGTTTTTTTGCGCCAAAATTCATGATGATTTTTTTTTCAAAGAAAACCTTTCTGGAGTGTTTTTCACGGCCTCCTTTACATTATTTCATCATATGGCACGTTTTGACAACATGTTGAAAAATCTCATTTTTTTTCGACATAGTATACTATCGCGTTTTTTTGCGCCAAAATTCATGATGATTTCTTTTTCAAAGAAAACCTTACCATAATGTTTTTCACGGCCTCCTTTACATTATTTCATCATATGGCACGTTTTGACAACATGTTGAAAAATCTCATTTTTTTGTCGACATAGTATAGTAAGGCGTTTTTTTGCGCCAAAATTCATGATGATTTTTTTTTCAAAGAAAACATTTCTGGAGTGCTTTTCACTGCCTCCTTTACATTATTTCATCATATGGCACGTTTTTACAACATGTTGAAAAATCTCAATTTTTTTGTCGACATAGTATAGTAAGGCGTTTTTTTGCGCCAAAGTTCATGATGATTTTTTTTTCAAAGAAAAGCTTTCTGGAGTGTTTTTCACGGCCTCCTTTACATTATTTCATCATATGGCACGTTTTGACAACATGTTGAAAAATCTCATTTTTTTTTCGACATAGTATAGTAAGGCGTTTTTTTTCGCCAAAATTCATGATGATTTTTTTTTCAAAGAAAACCTTTCTGGAGTGTTTTTCACGGCCTCCTTTACATTATTTCATCATATGGCACGTTTTGACAACATGTTGAAAAATCTCATTTTTTTTTCGACATAGTATACTATGGCGTTTTTTTGCGCCAAAGTTCATGATGATTTTTTTTTCAAAGAAAACCTTTCTGGAGTGTTTTTCACGGCCTCCTTTACATTATTTCATCATATGGCACGTTTTTACATGTTGAAAAATTGCAATTTTTTTCGACATAGTATACTATGGCGTTTTTTTGCGCCAAAATTCATGATGATTTCTTTTTCAAAGAAAACCTTACCATAGTGTTTTTCACGGCCTCCTTTACATTATTTCATCATATGGCACGTTTTGACAACATGTTGAAAAATCTCATTTTTTTGTCGACATAGTATAGTAAGGCGTTTTTTTGCGCCAAAATTCATGATGATTTTTTTTTCAAAGAAAACCTTTCTGGAGTGTTTTTCATGGCCTCCTTTACATTATTTCATCATATGGCACGTTTTGACAACATGTTGAAAAATCTAATTTTTTTTTCGACATAGTATAGTAAGGCTTTTTTTTGCGCCAAAATTCATGATGATTTTTTTTTCAAAGAAAACCTTTCTGGAGTGTTTTTCACGGCCTCCTTTACATTATTTCATCATATGGCACGTTTTGACAACATGTTGAAAAATCTCTTTTTTTTTCGACATAGTATAGTAAGGCGATTTTTTGCACCAAAATTCATGATGATTTTTTTTTTTCAAAGGAAACCTTTCTGGAGTGTTTTTCACGGCCTCCTTTACATTATTTCATCATATGGCACGCTTTTACAACATGTTGAAAAATCTCATTTTTTTGTCGACATAGTATAGTAAGGCGTTTTTTTGCGCCAAAATTCATGATGATTTTTTTTTCAAAGAAAACCTTTCTGGAGTGTTTTTCACGGCCTCCTTTACATTATTTCATCATATGGCACGTTTTGACAACATGTTGAAAAATCTCATTTTTTTTCGACATAGTATAGTAAGGCGTTTTTTTGCGCCAAAATTCATGATGATTTTTTTTTCAAAGAAAACCTTTCTGGAGTGTTTTTCACGGCCTCCTTTACATTATTTCATCATATGGCACATTTTGACAACATGTTGAAAAATCTCAATTTTTTTTTCGACATAGTATAGTAAGGCGTCTTTTTGCGCCAAAATTCGTGATGATTTTTTTTTCAAAGAAAACCTTTCTGGAGTGATTTTCACTGCGTCCTTTACATTATTTCATCATATGGCACGTTTTTACAACATGTTGAAAAATCGCAATTTTTTTCCGACATAGTATACTATGGCGTTTTTTGCGCCAAAATTCATGATGAGTATACTATGTTGAAAAATGTCATTCTCAACATGTTGTGAAAACATGCCATATGATGAAATAATGTAAAGTAGGCTGTGAAAAACACTCAAGAAAGGTTTTCATTAAAAAAGAAAAAAAATCATGAATTTTGGCGCCAAAAAAATTCATAGTATACTATGTCGAACAAAAAAAATGCGATTTTTCAACATGTTGTAAAAACGTGCCATATGATGAAATAATGTAAAGGAGGCCGTGATAAACACTCCAGAAAAATTTTCTTTGAAAAAAAGAATCATCATGAATTTTGGCGCAAAAAATGTTCATGCGTTCTTTGTGTAAAAACTCAGAGATTTCAGGGATCAGAAGGTGGTTTTCAACTTTCTTTGTGAACTTTCTGCCTCAACTTTAAACTAAATTTCCTTCACTAACCCAGCCCTCTGGACTTCCAGTAAGCTGTGTTCCTATTGGCTGTCCAGGTGGCTGCTTGGTATTATCAGGAACACCTGAGCAGCTCAGTGTCTTCCTGCTTGATTTGGCTACAGCAAACATTTCCTCTGCTTCTCTACACCACTGAACTGGGTTTGGCTCCGTTGCTTTAGTTTGTTCTTTAGGCGTTGGTTTGCAGCTTCCAGCAGTAAAATCGTCCTTAATGTGTTTCTTGGTGTGTTTCAGGGCTTTGTACCAGATAGTTGTCTTGGTAAATGTGGTTCTTTAGCCACAGTTAGCACATGGTGCTAGTGAGTGCAGTGATTAGTGGATTTGGTACAGCTGAGTTGTGTCTTTATCTTGGCTGTAGTGAGTCTTTAGAGGTTTTTGGTCAGACACATTCTGTATTCTTGTTTGTGAACCAGCATTGGTTGTCCAGAAGGTAAGAGTTCCTGTCCTGATTCTCTGTTCTCAGAGGTTCTCTGGTAGGCTGCAGGAGAGTTTATCGTTTGGGTTGTGCTAGTTTGGTTTTTGTATGGTTTCATTTGGATGACTATCTTGAGGCCCCTCCATGTGGTTTAGTGAGGTTTTCTGCAACAGTTCTACAAAGCAACCTGCAGCAGAAGAGACTTTGAGAGTTTTTAGGAAGTTCTGGAGACCAGACTTTAGAGCAGCAGAAACATTTGTCAGCAGTTTGAGCAGGAGAAAGTGAGCTTCAGAGTAGAAATGAGGAGAAGGAAACCTTCTTGACCCGTGTGGTGAGGTCCTGTACCAAGAGTTTGAGCAGGTTGTGAAGAGTCTGTAGTTCTTTGGTCTGAAAGCACAAGAAGAGTCGACTCATTAAAGGAGAAAACAGGAGATATTGTTGGTTCTTCTGTCACTCTGCAGTTTCCAGTTTCCTTAGACTGAATATCAAGTTTATATGTTAAATGATTTACCATGTGTGCCCAAGAAGACTTCAGTAAACTCCCTCCATCCCCTGGACACAACATATTTTATTACCATGTTAAATCTTTTTTTTGTTTGTTTTAAATGTTTTTGAGTTTGAATCCTAGTTTTAGCATAGTTTTTTCTCTTTGCTTGTTTAGTTTTGTCATCTGTGTGAAAGGTGCTAAACAAATAAAGTTGAACTGATAAACTGAATAACTGACTAACTCATGATTGTGACAACAGAAGCATTTTTGTTGTGATTTAAGGGTTTATTTAATTTTTAAGGTTGGGGTTAAAATCTTGACAGAAAAAGAAGATTAAAGAAATAAACTACATAACAAAAAGCAATTAAATCAAAGGGAAAAAAATTTAATACAGTAAAACTTTAAAAGAAATGTTTTTGTTTAAAAAGTATTTTTTAAATGTTTAATTATGTAAAATATTTTCTCTGTAATTTTTAATAATTTTATCTTAAAAATTTAGTTTAATTTCATACTTACATGTTTTGTATCGTGTTTAATTATCTCATTCAATATTTTGTCAGTTTAATGTCATTTAATTGCATTTAATGTTTAACTTCATTAAACTGACAAAATATTGAATGAGAAAATTAAACACAATACAAAACATGTAAGTATGAAATTAAACAAAATTTTTAAAATAAAATTATTAAAAATTACAGAGAAAATATTTTACATAATCAAACATTTAAAAAATGCTTTTTAAACAAGAATAATATTAAACATTTAAAAAAATACAAAACATTAAATTAGATTATTAAACCTTTAAAAAGAAAAAACATTTAATTAAAAAATTCAATGTTTAATTAGAAAATTAAATCTTAAAGACAATAAAACTTTAAATATGAATTAAACAGAAAATACAATGAAGCATTTAAAAAGAAAATTAAACATTAAAAAGTGGTAAAACATTTAAAAAGAAAAACATTAAAGATTTAATCGAAAAATGAAATATTGGGAAAGAAAAAAAAATCCAAACAAGCCGAAAAAAATGACATTTTTTTTCTCGACATAGTATACGATGTCGAAAACTGTCATTTTTCAACATGTAAAAATGTGCCATATGATGAAATAATGTAAAGGAGGCCGTGAAAAACACTCCAGAAAGGTTTTCTTTGAAAAAAAAATCATCATGAATTTTGGTGTAAAAAAACGCCATAGTATACTATGTCAAAAAAAAAATGTCATTTTTCAAGATGTTGTAAAAACGTGCCATATGATGAAATAATGTAAAAGAGGCCGTGAAAAACACTATGGTAAGGTGTTCTTTAACATCTGTAAACAAATCAAAAACGTATCAACAAAGTTTTCTGTTAGTTTGTGTTCTTCTGAGTTTAACTCCAAGATTTTAAATACTGTCATTTACTGCAAATGAATATCTACTCCAAATGTCTCACAAATAATCATTATCAGCCTTAAAAACACACAGAACACCCCTCTATACTCGACCACACTTAGTGTAGTCCGGTTCCCCCTTCTATAAATCTGCTTGGAATCTTCCACTTCCTGTTTGTCAAAGTGGCCTTCTACCTGGACAGGTTTTGTTGGAGCTCATGCAACAAACATTTTAAGTAAGTGCACTTTAATATGGATGAATGACACTGAATTAGAGTCTGTTTTAATGAGACTGAGTTAAGATGTGTAGCTCTGTCATTAAATAGGAAATTATTTCCCAGAATTCACAGAGGAAAGTCTGAAATGTTTGCTAGGTTAGCGTCCTACATGTTCTTTGGCTCAGCTAAAGCTAACTCGCTCCAACTTCTGGGTCTCTTGAGTTGCTTGTTGTTAAAATATCTTGCTAGAGGTGCTGAAGCTCAGAAAGTCTGAGATGTTTGTTCAAAATAAGCTCATTCTCAAGTCTTATCTGAACTGTCCTCTTTTGTTTGAACTTTCCCTAAACTTAGCAGTTAATGGCAGAGCAGCACATCCAGACTCAGTCTCATTTATGTAGAGATTAAACTTCATTGTCATTCATCGATGTTAAAGTGCAGTTTTTCCAAATGTTTGTTGCACATGCTCACGACCAAAGCAGTCCAGGTGGAAGACGATGTGAAGAGAAAGCTCCAGAGGATGAATATCACACATTTACATTGGAAATAAATGTCCTTTAATGAGACATTGTCATGCAAAAGTTGAATTTCCCTTTGTTGAGTGCTTTGTTGATGTTGGTTTCTAAATGTTTTCTGACACTCGGCCCCAAAGATTAAAACCTTCTATGGCTCACAAGCTGCAACAATTCACACATTATCAACTATCTTTCTGACTAAACTAAGATAAAAAGTGAAAAACTGCCTGATTCCCACATCATGAATGTAAATCTTTTTGGTTTTTATGACAGTAAACTGAATATATTTGGGTTTGACATTTTATAATCCAAAACAAGAAATGAATTCCTGGAGAAAACAACAGATTAATGCACAAAGAAAATGTGTTTTCCAACATATATGGCTGAATTACTCCAACGTTGCAAGATACATACAATTTTAATTCAATTTTATTTATATAGCGCCAATTACGGGTCAAATTGTCTCAAGATGCTTTATTTTTATATTTTTTTGTCATATTTAAAATATGACAAAGTAAGAAATTTAAACCTCTTGGCTAATCCAATTTATTATTTGTTTTTTAAGAGACTAATGGACAATTAAAATAACTTTCTCCACTAAAACTAATAAACATGGGGGTCAAATAGAAGGAAGAGTTTTCATACTGCAGTCTCACGACGACAAGAATAAAGTTTCTCAACAAAAACTAAATCTGCTGCTGGATTCCATTAAAGTCGTAAGAAATGATAATAAAGTGTGATACTAAAGGTTTGTGGTGCTAAAAATGTCAAAGATATCAAGTTGAACATCTGGATGGAGGTTGATAAAAGTTGACCCTCCTTCATTTCTCTGGAGAGACTCCATGGATTTTATGGATGGTGGTTAAAGACCTGCTCTTCTAGTGGTCTTCCTTCTAGTCGCTGTAAAAAGTCAGTCCATCCTGGCCGACTTCAACACCTCTTCATGACAACTTGTTCTGCCTCCGACCTCGTGGAAACTCCAGAAACTCGGGAAAACCCGTGGAGACTCGAAGAACTCGTGGAGACTCGAAGAACTCGTCGGGCGGGGGAAGGTGTGGTGGGTGGCGGGGGGAGGTGGGGGAGTAGAGGGGGGAGGCCGCCACCCACCTCCCCGCCTACTCTCCGCCCTGACTCCACCCAGACTCCGCCTTTGCTCCACCCATGTGGTGACTTCAGAAACTACGATGCCAAAGGGACGACGAAATTATTTCTTTGTATCTGATCTGTAGCTCAGTGAGTTAAGGATTTGCCTATGGAGCTGCAGGTCACTGGTTCAAGACCAGACCCTTCTTAAGTTTTATCAAAATCCTGACAAAGACAAAGAAAGAAAACTGCCAGTGGCGGGTCTTGAACCTGCGACCCTCCACTTGGTAGTCCTCTTCTTATCCCCCTGAGCTACTCGCTCAGATACTAAATCTTCTCGTTTTTGCGCATTTATCATCTATTTTTTGCCATTTTCGAGTTTTTTTTTTAACTTGAGTCTCGACTCGACCGTTTTTCTCAGGAGGTTGGACTTCAGCCTTTGTGCTGGAGGGTTGAACCCTCAGTTCCAAGACTTTCCAAGCCTCCAGACCTCCCGAGTCCTCAGGACCTGAGCTTTCACACAGTCTGAGGGCTGAAGTTGTAAAAGTTTCCCAGTACTTCTCTGTTAGTTTGAACCTTTCGACAGTCTGAGGACTGAAAACCTAAAAGTTCTTGAGCAGTTCTCTGTTAGTTTGAACCTTCAGACAGTCTGAGGACTGAAATCTTTAAAGTTTCTCAGTACTTCTCTGTTTGTTTGAACTTTCTGGTTAACAGAAGCCTTAAAACTTGTGACCATGAGTCTTGATTTCACATTTAGACCATCCATCTGAGTTCTTCTCAGACCTTCACCTGTGGGTTCTATAAAATCCTGAACAAACTTTGATTCTCTTCATTGAACAGTAAAGTTTGTGAAGATCAGAAGGTAACATTAGTTTGATCGATGCCTTCAACTACTAGTAGACTTTATCCGGAAAGCAGTTTTCTGAAATGAACACTTAGTAAATCTGTCCACAATCAAACCAAGAACATAGAAAGAGGAAATGTTTGAAGAAACAACTCGATGTTTTCATTTCAGACTAGAAAACGCTTTAAGACTTATCTGTTTTTGCTGTTTTTGATCGTTTTATTGTCTCTTCTGTTTAATTTGATCTTCTAAAGTTTAACTGGTGTCTTTTCAAATGTTTTGTCTTTAGTTTGATTCTTCTTAAATGTGTAGTTTTGCTCTATTCTCACCTTTTATTCTTTTCTAATGTCTGATTTGATTTCGAAATGTTTTCTTTTTAATGTTTAATTGTTTTTTCAAATGTTTTATCGGCTTGTTTGGATTTTTTTCTTTCCCAATATTTCATTTTTCAATTAAATCTTTAATGTTTTTCTTTTTAAATGTTTTACCACTTTTTAATGTTTAATTTTCTTTTTAAATGCTTCATTGTATTTTCTGTTTAATTCATATTTAAAGTTTTATTGTCTTTAAGATTTAATTTTCTAATTAAACATTGAATTTTTTAATTAAATGTTTTGTCTTTTTAAAGGTTTAATAATCTAATTAAATGTTTTGTATTTTACATGTTTTGTATTGTGTTTAATTTTCTCATTCAATATTTTGTTAGTTTAATGTCATTTAATTGCATTTAATGTTTAATTTCATTAAACTGACAAAATATTGAATGAGATAATTAAACGATACAAAACATGTATGAAATTAAACAAAATTTTTAAAATAAAATTATTAAAAATTACAGAGAAAATATTTTACATAATTAAATTTAAAAAATACTTTTTAAACAAAACATTTCTTTTAAAGTTTTACTGTATTAAATTTTTTTCCCTTTGATTTAATTGCTTTTTGTTATGTAGTTTATTTCTTTAATCTTCTTTTTCTGTCAAGATTTTAACCCCAACCTTAAAAATTAAATAAACCCTTAAATCACAACGAAAATGCTTCTGTTGTCACAATCATGAGTTAGTCAGTTATTCAGTTTATCAATTCAACTTTATTTGTTTAGCACCTTTCACACAGATGACAAAACTAAACAAGCAAAGTGAAAAAACTATGCTAAAACTAGGATTCAAACTCAAAAACATTTAAAACAAACAAACAAAAAAGATTTAACATGGTAATAAAATATGTTGTGTCCAGGGGATGGAGGGAGTTTATTGAAGTCTTCTTGGGCACACATAGTAAATCATTTAACATATAAACTTGATATTCAGTCTAAGGAAACTGGAAACTGCAGAGTGAAAGAAGAACCAACAATATCTCCTGTTTTCTCTCCTGCTTTCAGACCAGAGAACTACAGACTCTTCACAACCTGCTCAAACTCTTGGTACAGGACCTCACCACACGGGTCAAGAAGGTTTCCATCTCATTTCTACTCTGAAGCTCACCTTCTCCTGCTCAAACTGCTGACAAATGTTTCTGCTGCTCTAAAGTCTGGTCTCCAGAACTTACTAAAAACTCTCAAAGTCTCTTCTGCTGCAGGTTGCTTTGTAGAACTGTTCCAGAAAACCTTACTGAACCACATGGAGGGGCCTCAAGATAGTCATCCAAATGAAACCATACAAAAACCAAACTAGCATAACCCAAATGATAAACTCTCCTGTAGCCTACCAGAGAACCTCTGAGAACAGAGAATCAGGACAGGAACTCTTACCTTCTGGACAACCAACGCTGGTTCACAAACAAGAATACAGAACGTGTCTGACCAAAAACCTCTAAAGACTCACTACAGCCAAGATAAAGACACAACTCAGCTGCACCAAATCCACTAATCACTGCACACATTAGCACCATGTGCTAACTGTGGCTAAAGAACCACATTTACTAAGACAACTATCTGGTACAAAGCCCTGAAACACACCAAGAAACACATTAAAGACGATTTTACTGCTGGAAGCTGCAAGCCAACGCCTAAAGAACAAAGTAAAGCAACGGAGCCAAACCCGGTTCAGTGGTGAAGAGAAACAGAGGAAATGTTTGTCTGCAGCTAAATAAAGCAGGAAGACACTGAGCTGCTCAGGTGTTCCTGATAATACCAAGCAGCCACCTGGACAGCCAATAGGAACACAGCTTACTGGAAGTCCAGAGGGCTGGCTTAGTGAAGGAAATTTAGTTTAAAGTTGAAGCAGAAAGTTAACAAAGAAAGTTGAAAACCACCTTCTGATACCTGAAATCTCTGAGTTTTTACACAAAGAACGCATGAACATTTTTTGCGCCAAAAGTCATGATGATTTTTTTTTTCAAAGAAAACCTTTCTGGGGTGTTTTTCACGGCCTCCTTTACATTATTTCATCATATGGCACGTTTTTACAACATGTTGAAAAATGACATTTTTCGACATACATGTACATATACCAAGAAGTCAGTGTAAAGGAAATGTAGACCTAAAAGGATTGTTTAAAGGAATATTTAAACGATTATTTTCATTATTTAATAATCTGTTATCAGTCAGAACCCTGGCAAACTTATTTTCACCAGTTTTTTAGTGGAAGTTACAGATAAAGGAGCTCTTGGTTTTTCCTGGCGTTACTGAGTCCAAAGCTGCTGTTTCAACACAGAACGTTCACATGCATCCACAAACCTCTCAGCACTCAAACACCCACAGACAGGAGGCCGGCTGGGCCGAGGCTCGGCGGTGTCCTCAGACCCACAAGTCGGGGAGTCGGTGAACTTGTTGGTCCAGTTTGAAGGCCTCCGTGTGGTCCAGTAGAAGTCCATGTAGTCGGTGTTGGCTTTGAACCACAGCGACTGGCCTCCATCAGGTGGACCGGCTCGTCCTCGTAGGGCTCCTCCTGTAGCCTTGAGGGAACCACAGGAACATTCAGTAGCTGTTGGAGTTCTTCCTGTCAGGTTTGTGGTAGAAGAATCTTGTACTTGTCTTATCTGGAACAATCTAACAGCCTAAACTGTTAACAGCGGTGTAAAGAAGCAAACACACAGGCATAGATTAGGACTCAAACTAGATTTATTTTAGAAAACAAATCAACTCAGAGGCATTTGTTCGCACATGTGGCTGAATAGGAGGCCGTCCAATCAGATTAGAGGTCTTCACTCTGTAGGTTGTTTGTTTGGTGAGACTCTTGGACCTCCATCAGCTGACGTGGATGTTTGATGGTCTTCCTCTCTAGTGCCAGATGATTCATCCATGAATTCAGCAGCTACAGACTGAAATGAAGCTCATGCTGCAGTTATTGAATTCCTGTTCCAGATCAAATGTTCAGAGCTCACCTTGAATGCAGCCGTCTGCTGTCTGATAGTTTTTCTCATTGTAGTCTTCAATCAAGTCTTTTTCCTCATGTCAGGATGTGGTGAGACTCTTTCTCAGTCTCTGCAGACGTCCCTCATTGTGCATCTCCAGAGAAGAAACAGAAAAACTGGTCACTGCTTCAGCATCAAACGCTCTCCAGCATTGAGAGTGTTTTAGGAATTAATTCATTGTGTTGTGAACTTTGAAGGAGCAGAAACTTTACAGCTGCCAAAGATATGAGCTCCAATTCTGGATGTTTTAGGAAATGAAGTTCATCAAATGAACACTTGATTTTTGCTGATAACTCTCATTAAATTACTGAATGAATCCAACATAAAAACCTGTAAACTCTCAGGCAGCTTTTGTTAAAGTTTGTCTATAATTCTATCATCATGTTCTGGAACCAGGACTCTGCAGAAGTTCCTTCAATAAGATACTTGTGCGTTTCTCTATTTAAGGCCTCAGGTTTGAACGTAGAGCAGAGGATTAGAAAGGAGTGATTTTAATATTTAAATCAGTCCAGTAAATGTTTGGAGTAAAAATGATTAAAATTTTGATTTAGATAGATTTGTGTCAAATAATATTGTAGAGTCTCACCTAAATATATCCAAATTAGTTCAGTTTATTTACATTTTATAGAATATTTGATTTCTTAATCTCAATACTGTAGGGTCTGACCCTAAATATTATAATAATGACGTAAATTTAAATTAATATTGCAGTGCAGAGTCAAACTTTAATCAGCTAAACTTACATAATAAATATCACTGCACAGTCTTAACCTGAACATTCATATTATTGAGGTAAATTTACATAAATCCTGATATTCTAGAGTCTGAACTGGTATATGTCCAACATGTGCTGATAAACAACAATAATCCCACTTTCAGATAAAATTGTCTGTGATTGTGAGACTAAATTCCTCCACATTCTAGAATGTGACCTGCAGCAGCTGAATGAACAAAAAAACAGAATCTGCTCATTTCCACATTATGCACATTTATTACTCTTAATATCTCAGACTGAATGGTAGCTGGCATTAAAAACAAACTCATCTGCTGGACTGAATTTCCCAAAATGGAAACATGGACAGAATTTAACACTCGTGTATCCATGACAACACTAAAGTTGCTGCTTTGTAGTATCTGATCTGATACTTGTCGCTTATCATATGGAATTTGGGATGCGTGGGTCATCACAATGGAATGTGTTCTTCTGTTGGAGGAACCCTTATAAGGGTGCCTATGTCCAAAGATATGGATGCAGCTCTTTAGGAGCTGTAGAGTCTAGGGGGGTTGGTTGAAGATGCTCCCTGCTTCCCTATATGGTATGTACCAGAGAACCATATGTTGTGACTCCCTACATGTCTAAAACCTATAAAAACTGATCGCTGGCCATTGTTCTGTGGGATTTTCACATTGGCTCTGAAGTCTCCATGGTGCCTGAACAGATGCTGTCTTTATTATATAATAAAATCATATTATATTAAGCAACAGTGTCAACAGGCGTTTCTTCTTCACCTGCACATCATGGACATCAGAGAAACCACGACAGCTTCTTACCAAAGTTCACAACACAAGTAAAGATTTTAATGTAAAACTTCAGGGTTGACTGCTAACCATAAGTATTCTGATCAGTACTTCATGATCAATATCAGGACAGATGTTACAATTCCAGCTGTTACATTAGACTGCAGTTATTCACAGAGAAATTAAAACATCACATTCCTCATAAAAACTAGATGGGACTTTTATTAAATAAAGTGTTGGTGAATAAACAGTGTAAAAAGTGCAAAGCAGCTCCATTAAATCAGGAGATGTGAGATTTCCACAGCATGGATCACCATCTGCTGTGTTGATTCATAGCTGAATGTCAGAATGAACCGAGATAGAAAAGCTGCTTTGAGCTGCAACATTACAGTCTGACAATCCAACACCATCACAGTTTTCATCTGGTTGTTTTGCTCCAACATGCTGTGAAGTTCAGTTTTTACCTGAATCAATACAGAGATTCTATTTCCAACTAAGACTGGAATAAAAATTAGAATGTTATGAGGTTATTAATGCAACTAAATCCTTTCAGATGGAAGGATTTACTTCTAAGTTCTAATTCAAGTTTCAGTTGGAGCACATTACATTCACAAAGTTAAACAGCGAAACCTTCATAGCAACATTTAATAAACCTAAAGCTTCCCTGTTGGCTCATTGGTGGAGTTTGTTACTGAGTATCTGAACCTTAAATCCAGTGAGACGACCATCTTCAGTCGAGGCCAGTCAGAGAACTTCAAGACCTTCCATCAGCTGGACCAGATGTGGCATCATCTCCCTCTGAACATCTGGATGACAGGAGAAAAGACAGAAATCAAACACAGATCACAGAAATACAATTTATTCACTTTAATCATGTTAGAAAAGTAGCATGAACTTTATTAAAACTTGACAACATCAGTAATGAAAGTAAATGTTTTTATCTCATGTTGAAGCTAAATTTAAAGTCAATTTTAATGACAGTTTATCCTGAGAGAAGTGAGAATGGAGCTTTTCTTTCCTTTTTACAATATTCCCTCAAAATATTCTGTTTATTATTGGCTTTAGAAGCATTTTTCTTTACTTATTTTTAGATACCTCAGACTGATGCACTTTGCTGGTTTGCAGATAATTCCATGTACATCGACAATAAAGATCTTCTATTATAACATTGTACTAAAACAAGAACTGCAAACCTTCTCAACCATCTCTCAGTCTGCAAAATTCCAACTGCGACAAAAAATTATCTGATATATTTATTATTATAATCTTTACTGAACCAGCCCTGGAATTAATAAAAATCTGTATATGGATATGATTTTCTCTGATGGGACCACTAAAACTGCATACAATAAAGTAAATCTCTTCTGTACTGCACACATACTACACTTTTGTATAACTCTGGATGTCAGAGTAAAGGCAGACAGATCCACCGATCAGCCACAACATTCTGACTACTGACAGCTGAAGAGAACAACATCCATCATCTTGTTCTAATGCAACGTTCTGCTGGGAAACCTTGACGTTCATGTGGATGTTTGACATGTACCACCACCTAAACACTGCAGGACAAACAACCCCCTAGTCTCCATGGCAACAGCAGTCCTTGATGCCAGCTGCCACCCTCAGCAGGACAAACTAAAACTTCTCAGGAGTGGTCCGAGGAACACGACAGAGCTCAGCTGTTCACCTGGGTTCCACACTCCCCACATCCAGATCTGATTGAGCATCTGTGGGATGGTCCAGGATCAGCCTGGTCTAGGTAGGATCCACCCTGCAACCCACAGGATCCACAGAATCCACAGGACATCCCCAGAGGTTCTGATGAACCACTGGGTCAGAGGAGTTTTAGCAGCATAAAGGGACCAACACAGTATTAGTCAGGTGGTCAGAATGTTATACTGTTATATTGTCATGCTGATTATATGATCAGTAAATGTTACCATCAATTATAATGTCCACATTGATCAGGAAAAAAATAAACTATCAGTTCATTCAGAAACTGTGGGGTTAAACCTAAAAACACAGACCTCAACAGCAGTTTGTTTCAAAGCAGAACACCAGCCGGTTTTCACTGAAGAAGCTTTCAGAGCAACAATTAAATGACAGTTTTGTTCTCATTAAGTTCACAGAGTCAGAGTCAGCCAAAAATAATGTACACACATCAGGAAAAGAAAAACTTTTATAAATATTTCATTTGTATAAGTACTTCTATACATATAGATACCTCTTTCTAAGTTTGATCAAATCACAATAACTCTGTGTCCTGTTGTACGATGTTTTCCCAACAGATGGCGCTACCCTCATGAATGGAGCATCAACAAGTGACGTCTACAACACAACAGAAATGTCTGGAAGCCAGTGGCCACCACTTTGAGCACCTCTTGTAATTGTAGAGGCCAAATATAACTTTTATTAATCTTGTGATGTCTGAATAAATTTGGTATTTAAATATTTATAAAAGTTTTTCTTTTCCTGATGTGTGTAAACATTATTTTGGCTGACTCTGTATAATGGGTTTCTGACAGGTCACCAGGCAACATCTTTTTATAGTAATGACAAACATAGCTGCATTCTACAGGAGTGATTTTCCTCATGTGCAGGTAAAGATGTGTGAGGAGCTTAGAGATGACAGGAGCAGGAGTCTTCCTCACTAATTCAGTTTCCACCTAGAAACAGAAACACCACAAACAAACACTGATAAACTCTCAAACGTTCAACCTCACAGCCTCAAAATATCTGTTTAGGAAGTGTTGTGTTTCTAAATTCTGCTGAAAGCATTGACAGACATTCTCTTACAAGGTTGTGTAAAAAGCAGCCTGTCCTCTGAGCTACTGAGAAATCTTCCTGAACAAAGTTTCTACGTGTAAATCAGCTCAACAAAAACTAAAGCCTCAGTCAGAGATAACGGGTATCGCAAATTATAAACAACTTTCTTTGTTAACTCAGACTTTCTGCTTCAACCTCACATAAAAAGGGGAGTTTAACTCGTCAGGTGACTGAAAATTAACAGCTTGTGCAGTTCTAGATCCAAAAGTAGGATGTTTCATCTCATGTTTTACTACAAATACATGCAATAATAAATAAACACAATGGCTGGTTGTTCGTTTATTCACTATTAATGTTACTTTATATACTGGATTGAACTTGAGCAGTGGAAGAGAGAAGAAATTAAATGAAATTATGGAGTTTCAGAGAAGTAATGTTACTCAATGTTAAGCGTGGTTTTATTCAAACCAGCTGGATGTTAAACTTCAGTGCACCTGAACAGGTTTCAGTTAACCTAAAGTAAAATAACTTTCTTAAAAGCTAAAATGCACAGCAGAGAAATACAAGTTGAGAAGTTCATTCTAATTGTAAAACCTGACACCCCCGGTCAAGTTTCACAGAAAAACAGACAACCGGGAATATACATGGTTAATATTTATTGTTCACGATACAAATAAAAGATCACAATCCCCTTGTCTGAACAGAGTCCAAATCTTCTCCCCTTGAGGTCGATCACATATGAGCCCGATGAACCAAAGGTGAAAAACAAATCACTGTACTCTAAAATGTAACTGCATCTCCAATAGCACTGCATTCCATTTATACGTGCCTAAACACCATCACACTTTATGTCGGGTTTCACAGTAATCGGGTCAAGGCTGATTCTTATCTTAATCAGATCTACATAGGGAAGTGAAATGAAACAAACCCCCCCAAAAAAGAAAATTAACAAAATAGAAAAGTTAGTCCGCTCTCACACAATGCACCCAGGTCTTTTAGTGTTCGGCCCTGCAAAGCCGAGCGGACTCACTAAACAAAACAGAACCTACAAACAACCCCCCCAACCCCCAAAAAAACTAACAAAAAAAACAAGCAGGAGACAGTTTAACCTCGATGAACCATCTCTGCAAAAACAAACAAAAATGCAGTTTATTAATTAAATGAATAACTAAACAGGTCCAAGCTGACGAAAACTTCATTTAATAAACAACTTTTTAAAACCGCATACCTGCTATGCCGGCATCTCAGTCGCAGCAGGAGCTCCCTCACCCCATAAAACAGTGGTCACACTGCAATATTTAAAAAACAACTATTTCAAAAGGCGCATCTTAAGTTCTGTTAAGAAACTACCCCTAAAAGATAGAAAAACAGGCATCTTACCACGAGTTACCGGTGACGCCTCGTGTCGGTCTGGCCTCTCACAGAAAATCACCTGCACCTGCCTACTCACCTGACACACTTTATCACTGCCTGCCCCAATCAGAGGCAGACAACGGAGTACCACCAGGTGCCACTGGTTACATAATAATGACGGACAGCTGCGGCAGCAACTAACACAGGTGTTCAGCGGTAAGTTAGCCACCTGTGTTAATTAGCCCGCTAGCTAACTTAGCCGCTTAGCTAGCTAACGCGTCCGGACCAACTGCTCAAACACGACAAAACACAACTCTTCATAAGTCGCTGACTGAACGCACAACAAAACAACGCTACTGGTTAGACGTAGTTATCTTCTTACCGTGTTTTACTCCAAAAGCGGGGTCAACAGCAGCCAGAGATGCTATCAGACGTACAGACCATAGATATATATATAGCAGACTAGCTCCGCTAGCGCGCTACCTTCTATATACATCTATGGTCTGACCAATCACTGCTCTCTGGCTCTCAGTCAGTCTGACCAATCACTGCTCTCTGGCTCCGCCCTCTGAGAATCTTGTTGTCGTTTGACTCCGCACTTGCTGATGACCACTTCCGGTCTCAGAAAATGGAAAAACGGACCTTTTTTCGTTTCTGTCTCTTATTGATTTGATTTTATTTTATTTTTTTGTTATTATAAATATAAAATGAAAATCAAAGCATTTTTTAAATTTCGTATATCTCTTTTTGATCATGAAAAGGAAAAATGCCTTGTATTTCAATTTTATTTTTTGTATTTTAAAACGAAAATCAATTAACCACTCGTTTTTTGTTTTTCAATACCCGTTTCAGAACGGAAAATCCAATTGCCAAAATATACATGGACCGTGGAGCAACAGCGCTATCTAAAATGACACCGACTGACCCAATAATTGCACCGATTGATTTTGGCTGTAAGGACAGGTCAAATAATTTAATGCCATTATGATTAAAAAAACAACAACAACAACAACAAAAAAAAACACTATGTAAAAGTATACATGGTGCGTGTTCTGCCTTTCGTCTGGATAAAAGAAGAAATCATTGCCGCTCTACCACCTTCTCTTATGAAGCCTGCTGTTTGAGGACACCTCTGATGGAGGATGGAAATGTTACATAAGACTTGCACAATGGCTGCCAGAGGTACAATAAAGTCATTCTTCCGAGTGTCAAAAGGCTAAAACATGCTTTGTATTTTCATTAAAATCTGACAAACGGTAACAAAATGTATTCAGTTTTAAGTCTGTTCTGCTGGATACACATTTCTAACATAACAAATGGCTGTAAGTGCTGTGTATGGACCCATGTGCAGACCAGGTGATGCACATTGCAGATGTTCACTGCTGGGGGTTGATTTCCAAACCGCTAAATATCAAATTTGTCATTTTCTCCTCCTAGATCAGCTTGCCGTGGCAAAATGTTTTAAATGTCAGCATGATTGCAGAAAGCGCTTTCATTTCATGCTAGCAGTCGTTTCATACAAAAAGGGAATATATCCATTTTTTTCCTCCCCAAAGATGGAACTCTCATTTGCAATGAATGAATCACATAAGCTAGTGACACCCATGGGTCTTCATCTTGTTATGAGAAGCACAGGTGCATCATGCCTGCGGTATCACCCCTCCTCATCCATTGGTCGTCCACAGGCCGGTCGCCACTGGCAGCAGAGTGCGACAGGAGCAATCAGACAGAAAAAAACTAAAAAAATGGGGTTTATTGTGACAGTGTGGCTGTTCAATCGGAACACAGCTTTGGAACGAGCCTCTGATGGGCTACACAGCTCCTGTGTTTAGCCATCCCTTTGTAAATGTCATAGACAAAGCAGAAATGCCAGGCTTTGTGTTTTTCTGGCTGCCTCGTGTCCTGCAGCAGAACAAAAGGCAATATTTCCATAAACTCGGTGCTGATGTCCGTCACGCATGTGGCTTGGCAGGACAGACCATGTGTGACAGGAAAACAATTGCTTGATGGATTTGTCATGGTTTAAAAGGCATATGTTCGCCACTTAAATATCCCTGTCATCACAGGTTATCTAGTCTCTTATTATCGGTTACATTCATCTGTTCTAGCTTTGTACTGCTGATGGCTGCTGCCCTGCTGGCTGTTATACAGCTTTGTTTGAAATATACTGAAGTGCATCTTAAGGTGCTTGACTATAGTACATTTAGATGCAGCTCTTCTCACCAGATGTGAGGTTTATGTGTAAACAATAAGCTGTCTGGAGCTCGGTTTGGTTTTTGTCATTCTGAATCCTCTGAATTTGTACTTTTTGGCTTTGCACTTCAATTTTGAAGCCAGTCTATGCATGGAGTGGCCTTGGTGCTGAATTTAAATTCATTGCTAACATCTGCATTTTTTGTTTGTAACATTATTATGGAAATGTGGGTGGTGCAGAAAAACTTCAGTGGATGAGGTACAAGTATTTTTCCATTTTCAGCTTCTGTAAACACAAAACCAAACCAAACGTAAAACTGAAAATTGGGCAGTCAGGTGGAAGTTTCTCCGACAAACCAAGGCTGGTTCATGAACAAGAACAATGATGAAGTTCAAAATCTGTATCTTTTATGCCCTCATTGATATCCACTCACTTAGGGTCATGATTTCAGGTGTTCTTTTATTTTGTCACCTCGAGTTTATCAATATTTTATGTCTAACCATCTGAAATCAAATTGCGACAAATCCCTGCTTATTCAACAAATACAATAAAATTCAATAAAATGTTGTTACATAAGCACAGTTCCAGGTCTCTTCTGTAAAAAATTATACTTACCCAGCTGGTCAATTTCTCAGGTTTGGATGTAATTGTCAATTCTCGGACTAATTTTGCAGATCCACTGTTTGTTTTAGATCAGATGTCCTCATAAAAACTACATTGACAATATCAGATTTCACTGTGAACTGGTAACAGTCCTGAGGTCACCTGTGTGCAGGTGAAACGAGACAAAACATGCGTGAAAGCAGCACGGAGTTCACTAAGCACTGCACTTGGTGTGGAGGAAGTTTTGTATAGGGTATCACAACTTGATACTCATATGTAGGAGTTAGCATAATTAGCAGTTTTTGACTTGTAAATACCAATAACATCAACGTGCTCGTAGTCACTACAACTGCTGCAAAGGCCACATGCTGTGAGTGTGGAAGAAAAGTGGGAAATGCATGACTGTTCAAAATAGTAAAAATCTCATTTGTACTTGGATCATTTGTATTTGTAATTGGACCTGACTGTTAATCAGCCTCATAATAGACTTGACTCTGAGTAGTTTTCTCTTATTTTGTTATGCTATGTGATTACGTTGTGACCAGCGTCAAGCACCAAGGTCTAATAATACCGAGACCGTGAGACTCGTCAGCAGAGTAGCCTCTGTTGTCTTCAAGAGAAAAGCAAAGCTGTGCCATGTGAAGGACAGATGCTATTATAAGTTTGCATTCCTTTGAATCGTGGCCCAACCTCTGAACACGAGCCTGGTGTTCGAGCTCTTGCCTTTCAGCTGGAATATTCTCTTCTTTATTTATTCATCCTTACCCCTTTTATTCTTGAATAAATTACAAAGACAAGTACTGTTGCACCTTGACTGTTTTTACAACAGCTCAGTCAGATTTTCCACTGCAGTTTAAAAGGTAAATGGATATTAAACTGTCTACGGAGGGATCTCAGGTTGCATGTGGCTGGTACTGGTGTTACAGTCCACCTCCTCTATGTAGAGATGGCTTTTCGATTTCGATGTGTTAGTTCAAAATGGCCAAAATGTGCACAAACTAAATGTCCCTGACCTGAGAACCTGGCTCATGAAGTAGCTGTTTCATCTTCTCGATTTACAGGTCTTTGTGCTCTACAATGCATTGTGAGTCCTAACTAACAACAGGAAACTGGATCGTATCACACTGGTCCTCAGATCACTACACCGGCTTCCTGTTAGTCAAAGGATAGAGCTCAAAATCTTTCTCCTGGTCCACAAAACACTGAATGGTCTCGGACCAAAACACATCCTGGACTTATTAGTTCCCTATGAAACATCCAGAACTATCAGGTCATCAGGGACAGGTTTACTGTGTGTTCCCAGAACCAGAACCAAAAATAGTGAAGCAGCATTCAGCTATGATGCTCCTCACCTGTGGAACAAACTTCCTGAACACCTGAGGTCTGCTCAAACTGTCGACTCTTTAAATCAGGCCTGAAAACCACATTGTTTACTGCAGCTTTCTCTTAGATGCTCAGTCTGTTTTCTTGTCTTTTAATGCACTTTCATGATCTTGTTGTCTACTTTTATGTTCATTTCTATGATTTTAATGTGTCTACCTTTAAATAATTTTCTGAATTTATTACTTTGCCCTCGTAAAGCTCTTTGAACTGCCTTGTGTATGAATTGTGCTATACTAATAAACTTTCCTTGCCATTGAACTGTGCAGACTATGTCTCTCTGCTTAGGCCTTAGTGTTTGTTCCTCAAGGTGGACGAGCTCTTGCCTCAGCATGTAGCTGATCCTGAAGTGCTAAGGGATAGTACTTGTTAAAGATTTTTTTTCAGACACTCCCACAATGTAAAGAATAGCAATGTTGTAGTGGCACAGCTTGAATTCTATTATAAATCTCTTACAAAACGGCTTCTCCTCCCCAGGTTGATGAGCCCACGAACAAGCCTTTGTTCCCAAAAGCCCCGTTTAGAGCTGGTTAGGCTTTGGAGATCAGACTGTTCAGAAGAAGATAGAGCCTTATTCAGTATTATACACTGCTGACAGAATCGATTATCCACAGCTACTGTATAAGAGGCCACCTTGGAGGGAAGCGCTTTTGTTGTAAATGCTTCTGTGTATCAGCTTTCTGAAGGACATCTGTTATAAGTTGAAACGATGTGAGCTCTTTTAATGTTCCAGTTGAGCAAGATGGAGAAAGCACCATATTTTGGAAGATAAAGCACTCTAGGTGTATTGATTGATACAACAGTTGGCACTGGTTTGAATCAAAAGCTATAGTTTAAATGTTGCAAAACTTCTGAAAGAGGAAAATCACTGATTTAATTTGTCTCAGAAGTATACAAATTCAAGGAATGCTTTCGATTCTGGATGGTTTCCAGTCTGAATTTTTGGGCAGACTGATGAACCCATGAGGAGAAATGGATGAAAAATGCTTTCTTCTCTCTTTTCCATCCCTGTCCTCTTTCTCTCACGTCTGATGATTTAAGTCGGTACTGAAAATATTTATAGTCAGACAGCATGTGGTATTACTGATGACATCAATACTGCATGCTTGATTTAATTGACAACATACTAGCAAGTACCGGTTCAAAACTCTATTGATCTGGAAAAAAAGCAAAAACCTTGAAAACCAACATTTTCTTTATTAAGCCGAATGAGTAGATATATTACAAAGAAGGGGACTGTTGATTTGAAGTTGATTTTCTACTTTGGAATTCACACAGGCTGATAAAGGCATAGCTTCCTCCAGAATCAGTTTGCTCCTTTAAAACTAATCTGTAATCAGTTTCATTGTTGCATTGGCTACTAGAACAACAAAAGGGATGATCAATATTTTATTTTTCTGGTTAGTTCTGTTTGTAATGATCGTGCAAATTCATGTGCAACAGCCCATGTAAAACCTTTCTGTCAATTAGCATAATCACATCAACTGTAACCATGACAATAAAGAGTACTGGCTATAAACCCGAACCATAACATAGTACTTTACTTTGGAGAACTCACTGATGTATTACTTTTCCAATCGTATGATCTCCTTTCTTTTTTTTTATACAATTCCCTTTCTGTGAACACATTTATAAAAACTTGCTGACAATTTGTCCTCCTATAAAGAAAGAAACAAGGCAGATTTGATGCAAACAAAATCCTAAGTCCAAGAAAATGCATATACAGAGGCAGTAAAGTTACATTATTTTTTGGCATTTTAGCCTAAAGTTTAGCAAATACAGCCATATATTAAAAACTAAAGTTAAGTTATTAACATGTGTCAGAGCCTTATGGAGCTTTAAATCATAAATGCCCTGCAAAGTAGCTCTTTAATAATAAGATGTCCAATACAGGAGCAGACATCATATAACTACAGTAATGGCTGGAAAATACATCAGGGAAGGTTTCATTGATCCAGAAGTAGTGAGCAAATCAATCCTTTTTATAAATACTGTAATAGAAGTCAGTGGAACAGAGGAAGGCCACAAGAAGCAAATAAAAAGGTAAGTTTAGCGCAAAATAGCCACAAGAGAGCAGATGTTCATGTGAGGAAGACTGAAAAGTAAGGTGAAATACTTCGGGGGGGAGAAAAAAAAATCGAGGAAAAGCATATTTGCATTGGCCGGGAATCGAACCCGGGCCTCCCGCGTGGCAGGCGAGAATTCTACCACTGAACCACCAATGCTTACAGCACACCCTGTCGGATATGTGAAGTGAACACTTAACTATCCGCGAGTGCAGCGGAGTAACTGCACATTTTGATATTTTGAGTGAATGGTGTGAGGGAAGATAGAAACAGGAAAGCTCCATTTGTTGCCGGTCGTGTTGCAGTCTGCAGGTTATCAAGCTTTAACAGTCTGCAATGGTCTGATTGCAGCTGCATAGACGACTGAAGTGACTCGCAGTAACATGTAGTGTACACAGGTACATGAAGATTTCCATGTGGAGCCTGAGGGGGGATTTAATACAGGCTCACGTTGTTGGACTGATAGCAGGAAAATGATTGCATACTGAGCAACAAAGCATATATTGTAATTATATATATGAATATATATGAGAAACATGCTATCAGATGGCTTCGTCCATGTAAACACACTGCAGATGTTTTGTTTAGACACAATATATGCACACTATGCTAAAAAAAGTCAAGGATTGTGATCATGTTTTGTGCAGTTTTTTGTGAGATATACAGATTTTTTTCAAGCCAATCTCCACCTCACACCACAGCATCAGCAGATATAGAAGTTCCCTTGAGTGCTTTTATTGAGAAGTTGCTGTAACTAATAAAATATTTATGTCACCATCCAGTTAGAAATGATGAATGCAAATTGCATTTTTAACAATTGTTCCTGAGAATGTGACAGCGAAGCAGGGCGGACTGGCAGCACAAATAATTCCAAATTGATTTACTAAACATGTCTGTCATTTAATAAGTCATTAGTCAAAAAAAATACTTGATTGACCTCCAACTTGATCACATGAATAATGTATTGATCTCTAATTTACATTTAATACTTCATCTCTGATTGGATCTGAGCTGGTTCCTGCTGCTTCCTCCTCCATCCATGTCCATTTACTTGTTCAGTCATGTTCCTTTTGTTTGTGTAGAGCATTTAACAAATTACAGGGCTGGTCAGCAATTTATTATATCCCTGTTGGGCTTAATGTGAAATTGATTAAAAGTCTGTAAGAAATCAGATCAATCAAATTTACATGTTTATTTCACTCATTTACAGTTGAAGTTGACAACCATCTTTTTAAACACTTTACTCTGATAGAACTCTAAAATTCCAAGGTTAACAAAAACGCTTAGTTCGTTTAACTATTTAACAGCATGTAAACATGATGAGGCAGCTGCTCTGTAGTGTAGGTAGACAAGGATGTAAGTTCAATATAGAACTGGAAAAGTTTTGTTCATCTTGTCCTCTCTTGTTCTGCAAACAATGATACAATGATGTTAAAAGTATCAGTAAGAATTGACAGCTCCCCAGCTAATAATTCAAGAATGTCATCATCAGAGAAATGATGGAATCAGCTGCTTATCCTAATGATTTAAATGGTCTTTGTATGTTTAGTTACGTTAGGCTTTTTAAAATTATCTTTTGAAAAGCAGCTTCTTGTGGCCATGCAAATAACGACAGTTTTCTTTTAGAAAAAAGGCTGAGGATGCTGACTTCGGTTTTTATCTCACTGTTAGCCAAGAGCTGCTTTAACTGTTTCAAGCGCTCATATAAATAACATGATATTATCATATGATAGAACTGTCATATGGGTTGTTTTGTGAGGCATAACATACAGACACGAGAACTCGTCGGAATTGTCTCCTTTTGTGGTGCAGAACTACTAAGAACTGAATGTCTGAGTGAACTAAAGTACTCACTACAACATGTGTGAACGCTAACTGGGACAATTCTTTCCACCGCCACCTTTCTAACTGACATGACATGAACATTTTACAATCAGCTCCTTTGTTTCTTGCTGAGGAACATCTAATTTTGCACCATTCTCTTTTCCAATATTGACTCTCTGTCTGTGCTCTTCAAAGGTAAACAGAGTAATTATTCTGTTCCTCATAGAAAGTCGATGATTTACTGCTTCACAGCTAACTATGCTTGTTTAAACCGCTGAAAAAACTCCAGTCAATAAGGTATTCTTGTTGGTAGTTATTTAGTTATATCTGCACAGATGTATGAAACATGAACTAAACCAAAAGTGGTTTCTCTCCTTAGCCAGTGTCCTTTATGGCTACAAAGTCAAGAGTTCAAATGCTTCACTAAAACCTGACATCTCTTTCATCTCCCTCTTCTTGCTCTGCCCTTGAAGTGAAGATGGTGGGCTTTTTCTTTTGGAAAGCCCACAAGGCAGGCATGCAACTTTGATGTTTTCTCTCTGTCTCACATCTGAGAGACCTCAAGTTCAGAGAAAATGGCTGGAGAGTTGACAGCTGAGATACGCAGAAAAGACAAGTTAAGAGTCCTGTCAATTGGATAGCACTGGACTTAAGATGTGAAATGAAATTTTAAATGAGAATTAATACACAAGTGGACCAACTCTAAAGATTACGGTGATTCATTGGAATCACAGTGAATTTTCTTAACAGACATAAGCATCATCTTAACAATGAGGGCTCCAGTTGAGGTTTATGTAATTTAACTAACCTAGCTTCATCTATGCCCCAAGTGCATAGTGTTCTGTCTGCAAAACAGACAGAACAAGAAATCTCTGTTTTAGCTTTGTCTATGCATTCTACCTGCTGGTTAATAGAAAAAATAGGATTCTAACTTCTATTCCTGTTGCAAGGACTTCTATGCAGCTTTCCATATGAAGTAGGATCCATCACTTTGGTCACCATGACACTTGTGGATGTGACAAAACTACAAGTAGAAACAACTGGACACAACTCTAGTGTTCTGAGCATGTAGGTAAAAGAATAGAGGGCTGAAGTTGGCTTACATCACTGCTACTATGATGAGGATATCAAAAGGACAGGAAAATGGCACTTGTTATGATTTCTGAATGTAACCAATCAGCATTTGTGTCCTCCACATTTTAAACTACATCAACTACTACATCGACTTGTATAGATTGATTTTCTAGAGATGTAAGGATCAAGAATGTGTCTAAAATGTGTTCATACCTGTTATGAATGGCCACATTTAGAGGAAAGCCTGCCATCATAGTCTCATCAAGGCAGCATCACTCTTCCTCCCTGATCTCTCATCAAGAGTCGCCTGCCTTTGTTGCCTCAAAACGGTAAATTGCTGAAATGTGGATAATGGCACACACTTTTAGAGGGTCTCCGGGGTATTAGAGGAATTGCACTTGTAGAAGAAGTTGTATAAAAACTGGAGAAAAGTAGAACCTAAGAGAAACGTCCAAAACATATTTACAAGTGTTATACATCTATGGGGTTATTGTTGTAAAGCTATTCAAAGAAAGCATGCAGACCTATTTTCCAAAGTTTCAGATGTTGTTTGTTAGGACTGTCATCGTCATCGTCATTGTCGTCGTCGTAGACGGAGGTTTTCACTTCAAAAGAGCCACAAAGTCTGCATGAGTGTAATGAAAAGTTTGCTGTGGGATTTCAAGTTTCAATAACAACAATATACATAAAATACAACGTGACAGCAAAATATAAAACCTCCAGTCATCATCTTTCAATTCAAGTTATATCAGTAACATCTCCACCCTCCATTGGAGGCGAGTTCCTACAGTATCAAACTGCTTTTGTTTATATATTATGATAAATAAATGGAACACACACTCTTCCTATTCATCACCAGTCTTGTTCCTCAGTGAATTCATAACCATGAACAGACAATCCATCATGCCTCCCATCCGGCTGAGGTCTCCTGAGAAATTTGCAGCTTTGCACTTGATTGGTCATCCTCTCTTTGTGTATTCGTGTATCATTACGTTGGCTAGAAAATACAGCTGCATGTGCAAAATAAATGTGTTCTCAGTGAATGCATATTCGTTTAAGCATTGTGTGAGTGTTTGTGTAAAGTCTCATTGTTCTCAGCCTTTTGTCTGTGATAATGAGCCGTTTTGTTCTCAGTGTTTTTGTCATCAGTCATCCATCAGCCCTGTCTCCTACCTAATAATTCATATCTGGTGTTGTTTCCATCAAAAAACAGACAGCGATGCCTATTCATTGGGCAGCATTTACATTACAAACACCACGCTGTCTTTGAGGTAGCTTCGTGGCACTAAATCCCCAAATCCTTTCAAATTTATTAGAAAGAGTCTTATTGTTTTTCCTAGATTAGTGGCAACTCATCTCAGACTTCATCCAGATCTGAAATTAAGACTAACAACTAAACAGAGACCAGATTAAGCATTGTACTAGAAGGGATTCATGATCAAGTAAAATCTTTTCCTTCAATGTATGATTGAGCATTGAGTAATTTGAAGTTTAATTTGATTATTTGCATAAATTATACCTTTTGAGCAAAAAAATTCAGCTGTTTTGTTTGTGAAAATTTATATTTTTGTCATGATACCCCCCTATAAATGTGAACAGCATCTCCCTGGAGCCTGGTTGTTGTGCTGTGTACATGTTGTGGGCAGAAGCAGGCAGCTCTGCAGTGGAGAACACTCTCAGCACGGAGGTGGCAGAAAGGCAGAGCACTATTTGGCAAGAACATAACGTCTCTGGGTACGCTTCAGGGTACTCTGCTACCAGTGGAGCAGCTTCTGGCTGAGTGGTGTAAATGAAAAGATTTTTAGTTCAGCGTATTCCATATCACACAAGGCACAGCAAGGTTGTTTGTTTATCATCCATTTAACAAGGCAAATTGAAATGGAATCGCTTTCAAGATATTAGGTGTGTAAATCATCAAGACAGGTTGTAAAAAATGCAATATATTCGGTTTTTATTGCCACAGTGGCAGCTATATGCTGTATTGACACTGACATTGCCACATAAGCCCTTGAAACATAGCAAGGGCTATAAAGGTGGAGATTAACTCCCTCAGCTTGAATGGTTTATCTTTTATTGGGACTGTTTTGGTTTTCAGACCACAGCTACAGTTTAATCAACTGGTCATGCCAGTGTTGACAAACCTGACCTCGTTCCCAGTACATCAAATACTGTCACGTTGTCAAAGCCGCTGGGTTCCGAGAGATATGCACAAAAAATATACAGAATATATCCTATTTGCACCCTACAAGTTGTGTCCTTTTCCACAGTGTAAGCTGTTCCATTCCCAGTGATGCTATTCCAAACACCCCAGTGTTTGGAATAGCATCCCCATCGTCCTGGCATGATATCCCTATTTTCCGAACTGGAATTCTGAATGGATGGCTGGTTTTAGTCTTTTGAGAATCAAGAGAAAGAATGACCTGACTGGCTCTATGGGCAGCCAAAAAAGACACTGCAACTGGGCAATGTTCGCAGCCATCCTACATTGTGCTTTGGCTTTGATGGCAATATGAGGCCAACAGACATGTAGGAGGTTCTCTAGATTGAAAGAGTCCCATATGGAGAGTGGAGGGGATGAGACAGCATAAGTTGTAAGACATTTACTCAAGAGATGAAAAGTCATGCCCTGTTTTGGACCAATATTTTAGTTTAGCTTCATCTTGTGACTCACATTTCATTTTCACTTGCTGTTTTGTGAAGTTGAAGCATCAAAACTAGTCAGTAAAAGACTGTGGTTTGGATTAAAATACAGCCTTTCACAACATTAACCCCATCTTACAAGGAGAGGCAGTGACAACACCATCATTTGGCAACAGATTTGTAATGTCTATTTCTGATGTTCAGTGAATTTAAAGGTCTATGAACAGCCCTGCAAGTTAAATAAATTATCAAGCGTGTTCAAATGGGCAAACAAAGGGGTCCTGACAAAGCGGCTGTATGAGACCCAACCTGCAAGCCTCATCTGCCAGGTAGATCGGTAGATTACTTGGGTAAGAAAAGATAAACATTTTTGCTCATCAAAAATAAAAATATGCCCACATTGAAAAAAAAAAACACAACCATTTTTTTCCCAGTTGTATTTGGAGAAACATTTTTAAGATTCTAAAACTGTTCAAGTTGGAATAGACTAGCTACTATTTTTTTTGTTGTTGTTTTTGTGGTACATCTTGTCATACCTGCTTATGAAAGATACATGAAAATAACTAAATGTTTTATATTAGGCTATTCCCTGAAAGTAAAGACAAATATATAAGAATATGTTGCAACACTAGTTCAAATCAGAACAGTTAGACCTTAATTTAAGTTACTCTACAGAATAATAGGTCTTGGGAAGAATGTGGTCTCTGTCTGCTCCTCTGAAGCTCCCTGTATAAACTCTTATGTCTTTGTAAAGGTAGACTGTTTTTCATTCCACATTTCTACATTAATGTATTCTCCCTGAACAATTACTTTTATCTGCACGCGGCGCAGACAGCAAACCTCACTCACAGCTTCTACTTTTTGTTCTTCCTACTTTTTCCCGCTGAGGGAAAGCTGGAAAAGCAGCTGTGACTTCAAACACCACATTCATGCTCAGAAGTAAAGAGGAGGGTGGTTAAATGAGAAAAAAAATAAGAAGAGCACAGTTCTGAAGTTGGGGGGGAAATAAATTGAGAATAGACGTGGCTAACTATCACCGAAGCCTATCAGTGTTCAAACTCAATGTGTTCACCACCTTTGTTTCATTCTAAACACTTGAATATGTCAAAACAGGGGGTGTTTTGAAGTAAGAACCTTGTTAAAGCTCAGTTTTCATGTACTGTGTGTAATGAGGGAAAGACGATCACCTGTTTGTGGCTCTAAAAACTGAAATAAAGAGGTAAATAAAGGGAGCTTTGTCCAGGTTTGACAGGAACCCACCAAACATAAGCGTATACTCAAACAACATATAGCGTGTACAAGCGCTGCTAAATGGCTAGAGTGTTGTGCAATAACACTGTTTGACGTGCTGCAGGGCCTGGCTGGTTGACCGAAGGTAATGGCTTCAGAAGCGTACAGAATATGGAGGTACGGTTGCTGGTAATCCCGTCGGGAATTGGAGCCATTATGGAGATGTAGGCGGCAGTGCCCTTGGCCAGCTCTGCAATGTGGCGAGTGACCTCTAAGCGCAGTCAAGGCAATTAATAGCAAATGAAATCCACGGAAAGGAGCTGATTGGATTATTTTGGTCGCCTCTGCATTGAGGGGTTTTTTTTTTTTTGGCAGGGTGAAATGAGAAGAGAGATATGGCTTGGGGAGCTGCAGCGCACATAGAGGGAAACCTATTTTTGCCCCAATTACTGTGCTGTTACTGTCTGTGTCTTTTACTAGACAGACGGGAGGGAATACACCATGATATAGCTCTCAAGGTAAGCACACAGACTCGCTGTGTTGTCCTCCGTCTGTAGGCTTTATGCTACTAAAACATCAAACCATCATCAGACTTCAAAAGGTCTGTGTTGTCATCAGAGAGAATTCCTCGCCAGGTGTACTGACTCCGACTCCCTCTCATGTGCCCTCTTATGCCGTCACCTGAACATCCCCTTCAAATCTAATCCTCCTTTATCTCGAGCAAAAACAAAATAATAAAGCCTAAAATGTGACACATTCACCCATTTTGGCTGAAACTAAAGCCACTCTGCGTACAAACACAACCCAATGCAGCTCATGTGACATTGGCAGAATGATCAGGGTCAACACTTACAGCCTCCCTCCTGTTTTCCATCTGTAGCTTCTTCTCAAAATTCCCCCTTACTTAGTTTAAAGAGTTCATCTTTGAAATATTTATGCTGCCTTTAGTTAGGGGTGCATCTTAAGGGCATTTATTCAAACCCCTACTGAGCTAAACTTCAAAAGCATGCATATGTAGCATGTTATTTACTTTTACAAACCTATTTGCATATGCTTCCGTATATTTATTTAGCATTAGATTCCAATATAGCAGTATGTTTTGCATTTCACTGGACTGGTGGTGGCTTTCACAAAGCAGGGAGGTTGAATGTACAGGTGGTGAATATTTCATGACTTGAATGCTGATGTAAATGAGTATATTTGTCTTTTTTACTATGAGATCATGCATGCTTCAAAGCCAAACACAGATGTTCAAATTTGCAGAGCCGGAATGACGTGCGGAATGTTATACAGTAAAAGCTGGGTACCTTGAATGTCACAGGAGATATATTCTAAATGATGACCATCATATTTAGCACGGCCGCTGGCCTCTCTGTGTTACTCTCTCGTTTGCATGGTGCATGCCTAGAAAGCCAATTCTGCTGAGGGGAAGCGCTTATGCTTCTGAAGTGGCTATTACTCAGTGCAGTGTTTAGAATCTCAAGATTAGATATGACAATGACAACAATGACTAGTTTTCAAATAACAGCAAGAGCTAAGGTTTGGTTAACAACTCTCCTCTGTTAGTGAGCATCCAGAGATTTACTCACTCTGTTTATACAGTAGGTGAGTATTGGATGACTCACTGCGTTTACACATATTCTACCAGTTGGTCCAGAGATTCACACTGGTGTTTGTCCAGGGAAAGATCATTTTGTGTTACCTTCAGAGCACAGCTGGCATTTGTGGGTCAAGAGCTGAGTGACTATTCCTGTAGAAATCCCTGAAGAGACACCCTCAGAGACAGTGGCCATCTGGATAAAGTAGAAAAGGAGGAGAACCCTGGTTGTGCTTTTTCAAAACAGTTACTCAAAAGCGTGTTTTAGTGCTTTTTTGACAGTACCTAGGGATGTAATATTGCTTCAACATGTCTTTTATATTAAAAATTCACGTTGTCCTCTAGCCTCTTGTAAACAGTGTTGCTATGTGCTTTTTAAATTGGGATATTTTTGAGTGGACTACTTATCAAGAAAATAATAACAGAGAATTTGGCAGGATATGTTGTGTCTCTGCATAAGCCTGTAAATAAAGCTACAAAATTATTGACAGATGGTATATAAAAGATGAACATAGCCACTGTAACACTAATCGCTGGCTTGTGGATGACATTTTTGAAGCCTTGATTTTGGAATTTGGCCATTGCTTTTTGAAATTGGACGTAGTCTGACTGAAAAACCTGAAGACAGTATGAATATGGCAGCAGTCTGTCAGTTACAAGGTATTCCCACCCTGAAACATGCCATGCTTTATTGTCTATTTTCTTCTAAATAGTACCGTAATGTATAAAATGAACATCATGCTGTATTTAAGGAGATATGAAACTATCAATCGAAACTAAAAACTAATTCTGAAAAAGTTTACAGAAGGAACAAATCAAGGAAGAAGCATGGCCAGTTTCTCATAGACTTCTATACAATTGGACTTCTTTTCTCAAACAGTGGAGTTGCCCCCTGCTGGCCATTAGAAAGAATGCAAGTTTAAGTCAATTCTGAATTGACTCGGAGGCTACGTTCATCTTTTATTACACAATGAACACAGCAAACACAACTGGGAATATTTCAACCCAGTCTCCACAAAATTACTTTCCTAAACAACTAAACTGCATTCTCAGTTATATTTTGAGAAAACACATGCTTTCTGTAATGTTTCACAAATACATTTCTAATCAACATATCTTTGATTTTACTGCTTCACTGCTCCTTCTTATCAGTCAGTCAATCATATCTTAGAATTGGTGGGACTTGTAACCCTGGTAACCCAGAAATTTAAGGAGACATGTAACGAAATGGTTGTATTTTGACCCAAACCATGACATTTTTTCGAACACAAACCACATAATTTTGGTGTCAGACCTAAACCACTCTTCTGGCTTGTAAAAGTGTCTAACAAAGCATGAAAGTTTTCTAAGCATAAACATGTGGTTTTTGTGCCTAAACCCAACCAGAAAGTGAGTGAAAACAAAAGTAAACGACCACATAATGGACTCAAGTCCATCACAGGACATAAACTCTTCTAGGTGAAAGTCTGGTCACTGGTTCATGCCACCATCTACCCTCCTACCTCCCAATCAGGGATTCTTACTTTTTCAAACTGGCCACCTTTCCCACCATGTGACAGTTTAGAAACTATGCTTATTTCAAGACAAAATTACATTTCCTCTCAAAACATATTTGAGAATGCTGTTTAGATGTAAAGGAATGTCCTGGCACTTGCTTAGAGAGGATCTGACCTGAGGTGAAGTGAATAATTATCTATGTCCTCATTATACACACACCCTAAACCATCTGTGGGGGTGAGAGTCACAAAAGCTAGCTGCATGAAGGCGTGTATTCCATCGTGAGAAGACAAAATGCAAAGAAATATACAACAGTTTGGGAGATTAAAAGCTCACATCAATGATTTACAAAAACAGGAAACAAACATTTTACAATGTGCAAGTTGTGTGTGAGCTGTGAATTACTAAGTTGTTGCAGTCTTGAAAGAGTAAACTTGTTAAGGCGTAGGAGGAAAGTTTAGGCGCATGCATCAGGGCTGTAATTATGTTTCTACAACTCATCAACACTCTGCATATAGCCTTGGGAGGAAGATGTGAGAAAACTGATGAAGGACTATCCCTCCCCAGTCACTTGTTCACTGCATACATTTGCATAAAGTTCTCTTTTACTCACTGTAACCCTCGAATGTTTAGCCTCAGAGTTTCATCTTTGAAATCAATAACAGTAGAAGGAAGTCAAGCATTCAATACCCATTTAGTTTTTCCTACAATCTGAAAGTCATGAAATAAGGGTTTGTGGATCACTTCGGCGTGATATTTCATACTGACAGTCTGAAATGAATATACCAAAAACAGACATAAACATCTTGGAATTAAGTTACTTTGCTGTTCTTCAGGACAGACAAATGGTTATGTTTCACTGCGACTGGTTGTTTTGAACAGACTAAATGTACATATCATAAAGCACGGATACAAACAGATTTTTGGCTTTAATTCCTGAAAAAATAAAAATAAACCTTCCTTTCGGTTCATGTTTAGTAGTGACAGTCAGAAGTTATTGAAGTGTGGGCGAATTAAAATAAACCAAATACAAAAACGTACTAATTTAGCAGCATTCTGCTATATTCTGGTGGGATTAATATTTCCAACATAAGTTTGGGAGTTTGAACTTTGATTACTCTAGGGACAACAAGCATTTACTTAAACATCACCGTGCAGAAACACATTACATTATTATTATAATTAGAGGGAAGCCTTAAAAAACGTAGTTTTAATATTAATATTGGTTCTGATGTGGTTAAAATAAAGCCATTACATTATTCACATCATCACTGGAAGTTTTGCTGATGAATATTTTATACCAAACTGAAAGTCAAACAATTTAGAGAGCGGGTGAAAAGGAACATACTAATTAAAGTACTTCAGCAATTCACTCAGCATTAATAGTAAATATATCAGATGGCAAATTAAGTTTTGCTCTCCATATTAACTGATTGATGTTTGTAACATGCTATTCTATTATTGTCAGAAATGAAAATTATGTGATTAAGGGACCAGACTAAGTCACCAGAAATAAAAATGCATCATGAAGGTAGTTTCAAACTGTAATCCACTTTGCTGCAGGTGTTTTAGTACCTTTAAATTTCTATACAGTTAGTGTAAATGAATGTGTTCAGAATTTATTATATAACTTTTTTTTAAAACACATTTTCAGGAGCTCTCATCTCATGTTGTGAAGTTGACCCTCTTACGGCAACAGCAGGGTGAGAATTACTTCTGTGAGCTCCTGCGTGAGATAAAGAAAAGCTAATTTTCATCATTAACTGTAATTTGTGTTTCATTCATTCTGACAGCTGGATGAGAATAAGGAGGTAGAGGCCCATAAATCAATCCACCTGGGAGGGTGTCTCAAGACAAACAGCGCTTTCATGGCCAATGCAGTCACAATGCTACATTGGTTGGATAAGGGACAAAGCCACAAGGAACATTTAGTCATTTTCATTCAGTCTGGAGTCTGGAATGATGGCAATAACACAACCTTGTACAGACCAAAACAGGCCTCACATCCAGATAAAGATGCTATTGATGGTGTTCAACTGCATCACTGCAGCACAGCAGCACAGATGCTGTTGTTACTGGAAATCATCAACAAATGCATAAGCCATTTGGGATTATATTGGTTTGGTGGTAAAGCAGTATATAGAAATGCATCACAATCATCAAATTACCAAAAAACAGACTGAACACTTGCAAGGATGACATCCATATCTTTTAATAAAATTATAGTATATCCACAATTATCAAAGATGTCATGTTCACGAGATGAGTGTTCTCATTATGAAACGCTAATCTTATAATTACAACACAAACAGCTATACAACTGAAGGCTTAAAATTGAGTCGAGGCTAAAGGATAGAAATAAAAGGATGTAAAAATTTAAATCAATGTTTTTTTAACTTATTTTGTGTATGTATATCTATCTATCTATCTATCTATCTATCTATCTATCTATCTATATATATATATATATATATATATATATATATATATATATATATATATATATATATATATATATATATATATGCAAAATGATAAGTCCTCCACAGGCTATGACAAGCCCTAAAGCAGGGCTATTCAATTAAAAATTGACTAGGGCCGGATTTTCCGACGAAGAACATGAGCTGGGCCGGATGTTTTTAGCAGACAGTGAGCAAAGTTAACCATTTAAAATAAACACAAACAGATAACAAACACACTGGATGTTTATAAACGTATTGCCACGTCCAAAAGGACATAAACACAATAGAAGAGCAGTACTTAAACTAAACCTGTGCTGAAATACTGCTTCTTTAAATTTTACATTTCAAACACACAACTTCAACACATTTTGATAGGTAAATATAAGCACAGGTTAAGGTGCATATGAACATAAAAACTAAGTGCTGATTAGAAACACCATCTTTTGTTTTGGTCACATCTCAAAGTGCATTAAAAAGTAACTTGCTTAACAGTAACTTTTCAGAACTTGAGACATTTTTCTTCTTTTGAAATAACAAAAAACAGAGTTTGTCCCTGTTCATATTTGGTCTCATCTGAGACAGTCACATCTTCAGTGCATATAATCAAAAAAATAAACAGTAGGCACAGTGATAGTTACTATCCCTTTGAAACGAAATAAAGCTGACATCAAAGTGCATAATAAAGTGCAACTAAGTGAAATAACTGTCAAAACAAAATGTCTTTCTTAAATATTAAACTTATCATAAGTGAACAGAAAATAGTCACATAAATACATAAAACTACCTTTAGTGTCTGCTACAGCACGCTGCTTTGTTGCACTTACCATGTCTCGAAGACATCTGTGGCGAGAATGTTTGACGTGTCAGACCTGTTTGATAGCAGATGTCACACTCGTCTTAACTTTATCGTCCGTTAAAACTTCATCCACGACAGCCAACATGCAGTCCTTCACAGTTTCTGAGTCTGTGAACGGCCTCTTTTTCGTGGTCCTTTCCTGAGCTGTGCAGGTCCGCTTCATTGTAGTACAGCTCCGGTTGTAAGATGCAGTAAAACTTTGAATTATAGCCGCTCTCTCATGACATCCCTCGGGAAAGTTTGTCCGAAACGCGGCATGTTTTTCCAACGTGGTGTCTTCGGACATTATAATCTTTCAGCGCTGCAAAGCACTCGTTGCAGAGTAAACACATTGGTTTGGCGTTCGGACTTGGTGGTAAATACATAAATACTTGTCAGTCCACGCAGGATTAAACCGACGGTTTTCCTCGCCGATTTGTCCTTTCAGGACAGAAAAAGACATGCTGCTATTTTCGCCTGTATAGAACCGCTAATGTTAACTTTTCAAACGCGTCTCCTCAACGCAAGGCATTGTGGGTTAGTTGCTAGGTTACGGTATGTGTTGCATTCAATGTTTGCAATAATGTTGGAATTTTTGTAAGAACTTGTCAGTGTTACTGAAAGATGTTTTTCTGTTCTTCTCGGACCCAAGTCCCAATCACTCGGCAGTTGCTTTAGGGCCACTCGAGGGTTGCTTTCGGGCCGCATGTGGCCCGCGGGCCGCTAATTGAATAGGGCTGCCCTAAAGGTTAAATTAAATTTCTCCACTCTATCGTTATTGTCTTAATAGGACACACAATTTGCATTGACCACTGTCTCCACATAACTGGACAAGAATGGTAAGTTAGAATTAGGAAGGAGATTATTTAGGTTGGATTTGTCAAGTTTAGGGTTTTTAATGAGAGAATGGACTATTGTGAGTTTTAAAAAGAAGGGAACAGTTACTTTTGAATTTTGCTCCCACAGTGTCCAATATGTGCTTTCGGAAGTGAGTGGGAGCAAAGTCCATGGAGATGGTGGACTTTGAATGAGTGATTGTGTTCTAAATGTGGGACAAAGGTACTGGCTGAAACTCATTAAGGCTGGCAGAGCAGACAGGCACCAGAGAGGTCTCGTGAGTGGGCGGTGAAGTTGTAGATCGTATGCGATCAATTTCAGATTTTAAAAAAAAAGTGTAAAAGTATTCACAAATGACTAAGGTTGGCTCAGGACATGATTTTGTGGAACAGAACTTTAGGACTCTGGGAATTGTTGGAGATTGTAGTGGAAAAATATTCTGCTCTTGCAGCTTTGAGAGATTGCTGATAGTTTGCCAGACAGCCTTTCAGTGTCTCAAAAGAAACCTGTAGTGTTTTTTTCCCATTGGCATTCTGTATAATTGCCTACGAGCATTGGTGTCATTATTCATCCATGGCTGAGTTTGGCTCTGGGTTTTAAAACTCTCAGAGGTGCAACAGAGTCCAAGATGTCTCCACAGATAGAATTAAACTACGTGATCAATTAGCCTGTACTTAATTTAAGGGGCGGTGGCTCAATACTGCTGAAAACTCTGTAGGCATCTGAGAAATTAGTTGCAGTGGAAGTGTTTGTAGAGTGGTGTTAATGAGATGGTAATTGTGGAGTTGGATCGATGTGAAACGGAAGAGAGAGCGATACACTGATACCCCATCCTTCACATCTATACCGGCTATTGTCAGGCCTTAATACTAAATCTAAAGTATGGCCAGAGTTGTGAACTGGGTTGACCATATACCTCATGAAGTTCAAGGTGTTGTAGAAAAATTTAATTTGTACTTGGATGAATTGTATTTGTAATGTGACGATCACAAATAAATCTGGGCATGGCTGTTAATTAGAGCACAAAATAGACCTGACTGTGAATATGTTTTCTACTATTTTGTTGTGGTACGTGATTGTTTCGTGACCAGCGTCAAGCACCAAGGTCTAATAACACGGAGACCGTGAGACGCCTCGGTTGAGGAGCTTCTTTTATCTTCATAAGAAACAGAAAGCTGTCCTATGTGAAGGACACATGCTATTATAAGTTTGCATTTGTTGTTTGTATCTTGGTCAGACCTCTGAACACGAGCCTGGTGTTGGAGCTTTGCCATTCAGCTGAAATATTCACTCTGCATTTCTCGTCTTTATTATTCACTTATTAGCTATTGTTCATTGTTAAAAAGACAAATATTGTTGCACCTTGACTGTTTTTGCTACAGCTCATCCAGATTTTCATAAGGAATTCATAGTTCCAAGAAATTCAGCTGCACCAGCACTGGATTGAATTGTTAAAGTGCCTGAGCTGGTAAACTTTGCCGAAGCTGGGAAAACGTGAAAACAACAGTATGGTAAAACTTTATTTTCCTCTTTACACATATTTTTCCAATATCGATATGTTAGAGTAGCATGTGTTTAGTTTGCTTGTACTAAGTGACCCTAAAGTCCATGATGACATTTACATTATGGCTTTTCAAATGGCATCCAGCTTGCTTGGTTTCTTGGGTTTAACACGTGATTTTTCTCTAACTGGACCTACAGGTGTGTCTGGAAAGACTGAAATATTCAAAATAGTTGGGTAGCGGTCCAGTGCACATGTTGTGATTGCCAGTAAAAAGCCTATTAGTGTACCTTACTGTACAAAACTTGTCAAGCGCAGCTGTAAATTAGGGTAAAAATAAGTCAGACCTTCAACACTGAAAACCCTGACCCCCTCACACATCCAGTTCCTGTCATCCCCCGGAGCTGTTCTTCTGCCTTCAGGCCTTGTGATGACGGTCGACAGGCACCGTGACCACCGATGTGCTGTAGCTGCTGCCTCACTCCACTTTCTAAGTGCCATGTGAAGGAGAGCAGGGCTTGACTAGCCTTCCAGAAAAACTTAGGCCCTCTGAAAGCCCACGAGTCCATGCTGTACTTTGGGAAAGTTTGTGGCAGGCTGATCAATCAGGCGCCAGCACTCTAAACTGGAACCCATGAGAGTTAATTCTGATTTATGTGTTTTCACACCTCATTACTTTCTTATGCTTCTGTGCCTGGAGGGAGAGGTGGTTATCTTTTTTCTTTCCTTTCTGCAGTATTTTGGTGGAAAGACAAGTAAAAACAAAAACAAAGAGCTGCAAAAAAAAGTCCAGTTTTTCCTGGAGGTCATGTCAATTAGAGACTCAAGAAACTGTCATGGCTAAAAGCAGAGTTTCTACGATGTCGTTGAGGGTGAGGACCACCTACCTCAGCAGTTTTCCGACTGAGAAGTCTCCTGGAGGCTGGTGCTCACATTATCCATTAAGCTTAGACTTCAAGTTGATAGTAACACATATCTTGCCAGGCACAATTACACAGGTAGTGGTGAATTTAAACTGAAATTTGAAAGTCTAATATTAGAATTGTTCCATAAAGTTGTGGCTGTCAGGCTGTCAAGAAGCAGTTATTGGATTTTTTGGACAAACACAACTCTAAAAAGATGACAAATTGGCTTAAAGTGCTTGACAGCCCGCAGTGTTTTTACATATGTGTGTCAAAGAGAAAATATTTGAGGTATTATGAGTGATAGTGGCTTCAGTTTGACTCAAAATATGGATCCAATCTCCCAACACCCAAGGACTACCAATGCATCTGTCACTAATCTTGCATATGAAACCTTCTGAAGCGTCGAACTGAATGCAAAAGTGGTACTTCCTAAATAATACCCTTTGCCATGAAAGATTAATGGAAACAAGATGATTTTTATGCTAAGCTGTGTTTTACTGTGAATATATTAACTGCAAATAAGGGATTTGTACACTTACCAAGGACCTCACCAATGCACCAATACAGATTTGTGCTGATGCTCAACAGCTCCACATACTTAACTGTTATTTTTTCATTTATCATTGAACGTTTCTTGAACTGGTTGATCAGCCACAAGACAGAAAAAAGCCTGAAAAGCATTCCTGTTTTAGTGCTTGTTCCTAGGGCATCATAATTATCAGTCTGACATGGTTTGCAAACCACAGACTCTGGCATGAAACATAAACTTACATACGCTGGCACATTAACTAAAAATACATTACTTCCACTTTTCAACTGTCTTCCTGCACAGCTGGCCACAAACTGTGAAATTCTGCTAATAGCTTACTAGTTTACACAGGACAAGAGCATGGTAGGTTCTTAACTTAACTTTTAAGGGATAAACATGCTCATAGTGTAACTTATTTCTGCTTTAACAGTCTCAGCTTTGTGCTAAATGTGAGCAAAACTAGGTAAATTTGACATACACTACAGTTCAAAAGTTTGGGGTCACCCAGACAATTTCATGTTTTCCATGAAAACTCACACTTTTATCCATGTGCTAACATAACTGTACAAGGGTTTTCTAATCATCAATGAGCCTTTCAACACCATTAGCTAACACAATGTAGCATTAGAACACAGGAGTGATGGTTGCTGGAAATGTTCCTCTGTACCTCTATGGAGATATTCCATTAAAAATCAGCCGTTTTCCAGCTAGAATAGTCATTTACCACATTAACAATGTCTAGACTGTATTTCTGATTCATTTAATGTTATCTTCACTAAAAAAAAAAAAAAACAGCTGCTTTTCTTTCAAAAATAAGAACATTTCTAAGTGACCCCAAACTTTTGAACGGTAGTATAGCTGCTGGTACAACCTCCTTTACTGCTGTGTTGTGGGGTTGTCTCCTCAGTTTACTGTGCGACCTTGTTCTATAACAGCATTGTTATTTATGTTGTGAAAGATATGCATTATCTATGATGAAGCAATCTGTGCGGGACCATTACCCTTAGACTTACAGTTCATTGTCATTGTCGTTTTTTGCTTTAGACACCGAAGCTACTTGGCTAGGTTTAAGAAAATAAATCATGTTTCACCTTTTCATTTTCTAGTCTTCATCACTGAGGATCCAAGTGGAGAAGACAAACAAACAGGAGGACAGAGGAGTTAAGGCGACAGGGTTTTTAACAAAATGAGACATCCTCTCCTCAAAGCTGTTGTTATGAAGCAGCGTTGATTAACTTTGATGTGTGGCACAGCTGCATCATCTGCCTGTTGTTGTCTTTCAGTGTATTTTGTGATCTCTGTCAGATGAGGAAAGCAGTATTCGTGACAGCTTACTGTATATATTTGCTCAAAACTCAATTCACAGCAGGGCATAATGTGACAGGAATGTACAACCCTCATAAAATGCTTTTAACACACCCACGCATGTGCAATCAAGCATAAGAGACGTGACATACAAAAGAATGGTGTGCTATACAAACAATAAGTGGCATATATGAGGAGAGAGTGATATTTATTCACTCACACAGACATATTTGTCAGTCCTGATCCTGATATGGTTTGTATATTTGAGCAGTGTGTCGACTTCTTTATACTTCAAAGGGGCCACAAAGACTTCAACAATAGATGTAGTGATGATACACTTCTGCACTCATAGCTCTTCTAGAAACCTCCTTGATCCTTTAGATGCAGGTTGCCATTATATACCCCATCTAATGTGTGAGTGGCTGGATGAAAAGAAGCAACAACAAAGCAATAAAATTCATGGAAGTGTATTGGTGATATGTCCCAAACAAATGTGCTTCCCTCATAACGCTTCATGGTGAGCTAGGATTTTATACCAGAAGGAATATTAAAAACAATTTGAATACATTTTGTTTTCTCTACGACTATGTCAAAGTCTGATATTGTCACCATCACAAATGCAGCAAAATGTGTAAATCATGAGAGTAAAGTAGATTGTTGGACTGCTGTTCTTCAGATGCACTCAGGAAAGCAGTAATTGAACGGATGTTGAATATTTTTCACAGAAAAAAATATAGGTAAGGGGAGAAAAAACTATCAAAAGAGAAGAAAAAGTACAAATCACAAGTGCACAACATATTGAAATACAGATGTCAGTCATTGGAGGTTGTCTATATTCCTAATGTTATTTATTCATATTACTTTGACCTTCCTGCATCACTTGTCCAGCAGGTGAATGTCTTCATTGATGGATAGATCTGCACAGATTCTGAAGTGCTTCAGGTTATTCTGTCACTGAACTATGGGGATCTGTCAAAAGTCCTGCTTTTGAAATACAATGTCTTCTCTGTCAGTGCATGTTCTTCTCTGACTACCTCATCCAAAAATGCAATTAACTGGGGTCACCAACCATGGCCAGCTGTGTCAGTCGATGGAGCAGATCCGCCACAAATAAATTAGTCCTGGAGAAACCTCTGTGCCCTCCACATCAAACGTCGCACAACTAATTGGGCACTTGAAAGACAATGTAAGTTGAATGTTTTCTCTGAGAAAGTGCATAATTAGAATGCAACACACAAACCTCAGGAGATCCATCTCCACCTGAATACCTTCCTGGTATATTTATTAACCTTTATCACATTAACAGATGATGAACATGAACTTCTTGGATGACCTTTCAGCGTTATCTGTTAACAATGCAGGAGGAAGTTGGGGGGCAATGGAGTTCACCAACAGCTTCGAGAAAGCAGGTCTGAAGGTCACCGGTTGAATGTCAGGAAGTTTGAGGTTTTGGACGTCAGGCGTGGATAATGGCACGTAAACAGCCTCCTGAAAATCTCAGCTTTCTTGGTAGCCGACTAAAATTGATGAGCCTCTGTGCAAATAAAAGGAGGATAAGATTGATGCGGCGCTGTCCTTCATGTATCACTGCCCCACTTGGCTGAATGATAATCCAGCCCATCAAAAGCAGAGCTGGACAACAGAGCAGCTGCACCTGGTTTTTAAATAAGCACGTTTCATTTCTTGCCGAGTCTTTGATGCCTCCATCAGTCTGATGCAACGAGTCAGACATAGTTCAGTGCATTCAGGTTCGGCTGTTGTACTAATACCTGGGTGTGACTGATTTTAGGGCACACATGTTTTTCAAAATGCTGCTCAGTTCGTGTTACAAGCGCAAAATACATACTCTTTATGTTTTCTACAGTGAAGCAGCACAGAGACATGACATCACAGAAGCACGTTTGTGCAGGATGTGGATGAAATTAAATGATGATTTTCACTCAACAACTGCTAGCGGCCCATAAACAAAACCTTTAGTTATTAATTAAAAGCTATTAATGGTGACGTAAAAGATTGATCACAAATTATTACAAATATCTAACTGCTGATGCAAAGGATCAACCAGTTATTAGGTTACGGGGGGCAGATACTTTTTCACAGCTTTTGTGGGTTATCTCTAATAATCTAATAATCAGTAGATATACATTAGTAGAAATCTTGTATTTGTGCATATTTGCCACACTTAAATGTTCTAGATCATCACTTTCTCCCTGCACTGTATATGGTAGGTTTAGTAGAGATGAAGCGTGTGAACTGTGAAGAACAAAGAAAAGTACTGTACTGCTGGTTTGAATTGGCGTAATATAGTATAATGCTGTTGTGTTAGTGTTCTCATAAATATTCACAGGTCGTTTCAAGGCAGATCTGTCTTTATTTATGTCCCTTTCAGTTAGTTTTCTTGAAAATGAATTGATACACATGTCCTGCTTCTTCTGTCCTTGTTCCCGAGACAGGCTGGTTTTGTAAAGAGTAAAAATTAACGTTGGGTTGTTTTAAGAATTTAAGGAAACATCTACTGTTCCTCTGGTAAGGCTGACTTCCAAGCAGAAACTATTCTCTCACAAAGAACAACATCTTATTTTTTGATGTGTTTACTTTCAGATAAAAAAAGCCCTCTAGTGGTAGTACAAAGTCACTGCTGGGGTGGATGGATGGTTCAACAAACGCAAACGCAAGAGATTACAGTTTGTTTCTTGTTTCCAACATACTTTCTTTCCTTGTTTGTTTTCTTTGCATTAGCATGATCATTCCTTAACATTAACAACATATTTATTATTGTTAAAATTATGATCAAGGCCCGCAACCTTATGACGTAATGATTTTAACCTCGACTATGATCTTTATACATCTAGAGGGAGCCAAAGCTTAACCATAGATAATGATTTCTTATGATCTTTAATGATTTGGGAGGTTGTCCTTCCACTAGAAGCACTAGAAAATATTTGTAGGTGTCATTCCAGAGGTAATGGACAAATATCGTCAGATCAGATCAGTGCTACAGTAAAATTCTTTGTTAATTTATTCCATTTAATGTCTAGAAATTCTCTTTGTAGCTGTGAGATAACCACAACAGAAAAAGACACTACAATTACAAACATTTAACAACAAAGGGCACCACAACATCATCACTAATCATAAACACAAAAAAATGCAACTGGCACACAGCTCATATCACATCTGTTTATCAGAGATACACTGGAGTGTAAGAAGGATCTAACATCTCCTGGCAACAAAGCAGAAAGTCAAAATAATCTCCATGAATGATTGATACAAAAGAACCAGTCTATTCGCTGTAAACTGTATCATTGCTGTAATTCTCTCCTGTAAATGGCAGCTGTGTTTAAATCCCATGGTAGTTTTTCATCAGTCACTGTCCGTCAATATTTCTGTTCCACATCGGTGCAGTCACTGTGAAGAGCCACTTGTTGATGGACCTTCCTGCTCGCTCTGAAATCAAACATCATTTCCTCAGTTTTTTTTTTTGGTAGTTAAGCTCAGGAAAACCAGCGTGAGACCAATTAAGAAATTAATTGATGCATCTATGATGGTTTGTTTCATCTCCTGTGATGAAAACGACAGTCAGCAGCAAAAGTAACATTAAAAACATCAGGTAGACCTGCCTTCATTTGCATGAAAAGTAAATAAGATTGGAGAGGATGCTCCCTTGTGGGGCCCCAGTGTTGGGAATGAAAATGGAGGGCGCTGTTGTTGTGTTTTTAAAATGTATTTATTAGAACACCCAAAAGAATTAATTATTTTTTAGCACAAACAAGGATCTAAATAGACATCTACCTGTCTTGTCTTTCACAGTTATACTTTGAGGCATTTTGAACAAAACAATGATTTCTTCTTATTTCTGCCATTTAGGTGGCAGAGGGTCACTTTTCATAAAAGAAGACACCCTCAGGGACCGTTCCACAATGAGACGGCGTGTATTTTAAGAACCTTCCTACATTCATTTCGAATTTTCCTCTCAATCATATCTCCCTGCCTGTGTTTGGAGTGAGCGTGCTCCATAGGGAATCAATTAAATTATGCATGGGAACAAATTGATACTCTGAGCTAAAGGTGGTCCTTATCATTAATTTCCCTTCTCTTCATTATCCTGTTATGATTCAAATGAATAATTGAAAATTCAGCATCGTCACTGTAACCCAAAAAGTGTCTGAGCTCCGTGTCAGCCCTTCATTTTTAGGCATTAAGTGGTGTCTTGGGTGAAGCAGGCCGAGAAGAATCAGGGCTTAGAGAGCTGATCTGCACTTCTTCTATTATCTGTCTCATTATTAATTCTTTCAAATCTTATTTTTCTAATTGCCAGTGCCGTCGCCTGTGCAGATGCTGGTCAAATGATAGAATCTTGATGAAAAGAATCCCACTGCAGTTTTCAAGGCTCTCTTTTTAAAGTGAAGGTTTTCTGCCAGCATCAAAAAACTTTACATTCATCCACAGACTTGATGTCGCTGCTGTAATTAGAGCGTAAAAACATTTCATATTTTTCCACTTGTTGCAACTATGGAAACTGTGTTGGCAAATGCAACAGCGCATTTGTTTGCCAAAACTTGTTTTTCCCTTCTGCATAATGTGTGACATTCATTTACTTCCTAATTAAAAATTTTCAGTCTGACCTTGTCAGATTGGTGGAAAAATTAAATGTCAGATTTCTTCTTCTGAAACACGAGCAACCATACAAAACAACGAGCGCTACCATCATTCTCTGAAAGCATCACAAGCAGGTTCGCCAAGCATTGTTTATAGAATTCGCCTTTATGAGTGTGCATCAGTGCATGAATTCATCAGTTTAGAGACATAAGTCACTCAGGTGTCCACATGACATGCACTTGTATGGAACTTCATGAGGAAAATCAGCTCTATTTAAAATTTGGATCTGATTATTTTTCCTGATGAAATGTCATGACACAGATAAGCAGTTTGAGGACCACCATAACATTGAAAATCTAATGATCCTTTCCATAGCAGGATTTGGGGTTGAAAGGGTTAACATGCTCATTTTGTAGCAGTAAAGATGCACATGAAGATGTGGATGAATCTGATTTAAAGCATCGTCACTATTGTACAGGAACAAAGCTCTTCCCTGGATGGATTTATAATAAAATGCATCAAAGTCAAGACAACAAAGCACAAATTTCCAGACTTAAAACTAAACTTAAAGAGTAAATTCATCACTTTCCCGATGGCTCAGTAGTCCTGTTCAGTGGAAGTCAACTGAATCAAAGGTTATCCAGGTATTAGAATCTAATTAAATTGTTGAATTGGCTTTTGAATCTTTGAAATCAAACACAGTTTTGGTCATTGAATCACCAAAAGAAACTGTTCTGATGTTTCTTTAAGGCAATTTTTAGGGGTCTTTAAAGAATCTCTTGCTTAAAGGTTCCTTGTAGTCAAAAAGTAAAACTAGTTCCTTTATGGCATCACTGTGAAGAATTGGTTTTGGTTCCAGATAGCACCTAATTTTGCAGCCTTCTCTTTCTTTTTGTTTCATTTTATAATTGTAGAGAGACTAAGATTAATGCATTGGTTGTGGATCTACGATATCAATGTATGTATTGATCCCTCTGATAAAATGTTGTTGTGTACAAACAGTATACAATTTACACAGACTTATAGAATATTCTAAATAATAGAATTACACATTTTTATTTTGCAAACACAAATGAGTAGTTACCATAGATCATAAAGGCATTTCAAGCTCACAACAAGTAACCGCATTATCATTTCATGTTTCCATGTAAACTCACACTTTTATTCATGTGTTAACATAACTGCACAAGAGTTTTCTAATCATCAATTAGCCTTTCAACATCATTAGCTAACACAATGTAGCATTAGAACACAGGAGTGATGGTTGCTGGAAATGTTCCTCTGTACCTCTATGGAGATATTCCATTAAAAATCAGCTGTTTCCAGCTAGAATAGTCATTTACCACATTAACAATGTCTACACTGGATTTATGATTCATTTAATGTTATCTTCACTGAAAAATCTGCTTGTCTTTCAAAAATAAGAACATTTCTAAGTGACCCCAAACTGTTAAACGCTAGTATAACTATGAACTACACCTAATAGCAAACAAAACAGGTAACTGTTATGACATTCATTAAAGGAGAACCAAAATACAGAACAGCGGGGGAAGGATTCAAAACAAAAGTGAGCTTTTCTTTGAATTGGTTCAAATGCAAAATTCCAAGAAGAGCACAAGCAAGATAGGCAAATAATAATACACTTCTGCTAACATTGTTTACTGTTATTTGCTTTTTATATAAACAGAATTGTAACAGGTCTGAACTATTAAAAAGAAAGCGCCTTCTTCCCACTTTAACACAAAAAATACTGTCACACACTCGACCAAACCAACATGCGAGGATGTGCAGCAGATCTTGTGCTAAAAGGTTCCAGAGTGTAAACAAAGGCTGCAGAGGGGGACTGATGGATGAGACGGGAGCAGTGGGCGTTGGTCGGTGAGGCAGTCATGAGCTGCACTGCACCAATCCATCATTTGCAGTTTCCAAATCCCTCCCACACCCACTGCATATTGACATGCTGGATGATACATGGTTGCAGGGTACTCGGGATGTTTGATTTCAAAGCAAAATGAATGGATTTTTTTTCTCCACAGACAGCAACACACATGTCCTTTCAACCACTCCAGCGGTCTGCTAAATAATTTATTTACCTCCTCTCCTGCGGGAGCTCGAGTATATGTAGGCCAACATGTCTGACGGAGTGACGGAAGTCGTCCTTCTGCTCACCAGTAGTAATTCTGTGCATTAAGCTTCACAGCATTAGATATTAAACAGCTCTCTTTCTGCCATACAGTCACGACTTTGATGCCAGGTCCGCTCAGTGTTTTGATCTGAGACCACAGATGCCTGCAAGTAGCTGGTTTGGCTGTAGTCTTCAGTTCAGATGGTGGATCAGGGAGGGAAAAAAAACAATCCCTGATGTGAAGACCCAGAAAAACCAACACTGATCACCAGCTGTTCTACTGGGAAACCTCAGTCTGTCTGATTGTCTCATGTAATTAGAATTTCCTTGCTCTTGCAGCTTCATAAAAATGGATTATTCAAAATTGGTGATTCTAAATTGTCCATAGGTGTGAATGAGCCACGAAAGACTGGTTACCTGTCCAGGTTGTCCCCTCCAGCCTCGCATTAACCCTAATGAGGATTAAGTGGTGTGTAGATGATGGATGGACACATTTTTACTTTTAATTATCATTTAAGTGTTTTTTGGCCATAGTGATCTCCTAAAACTGTTCTTTTCCCCCCAAAACCTGCATTGAAAATCAGCTTTTCCTTCATTCTTGAAACATAATATAGCCTGCCTTTTTAGCAATATGTGGGTTTTATTCAATAGAAGTAATATGGGGATTATCCTAATGCTGTTAAAAGTGTTCAGCACCCACTAATGCCATTATGACAGCTCTGCCCTTATCGTATCTTTCAAGAAATATCTAGCTTGGTGTGTAACAAAGTTGCAGATTCACTAATCAACGTAATAATCTTTGCACTGTAGGCTTTAAAAGATTCAGGATTTTTCTACTATGCTATTAGTTTTTTAAAATTATGTTTTTGATTGGTTTCTGTGGAAATGTGCTGCATTTATGACCTGCAACAGAGTCGACAGGATGTTTTGAGATGCACGGTGGGAAAACTCGACTCGAGACCAGGAGTCCCATCTGTGGCAAGACAAAGAGTTTGATTGAATATAAATGAATGTGTTGTGTCTCAAGTCACTGTCGGCCTTCTCTGTATTAAAGCAGTTACAGCCCTTGCTGGCCCTGTGCCTTTCCTCCGTCCTTGTGGTGAACTAATTCTGACAGTAGGCTCATTCCAGATGAATTGCATCTCGTCCAAAAAATGGATAACAACAGTCAGCAGAAGGAGGAGGCGTTGTAAGAAGTCTGTAGTCGAGACAAACACTTTCTAGCAGCCCTCAGTTTGTACAAGAAGCTACAGAAATCGATCCATTATGGAAAGAAATGTACATTCTTAACAGTTTAATTGCTGTACTTTACTGATATTTTACCAATGACAGGCGTTTCCCATCATTCCTTGAGGTTATCCAGATGCTGGAGATGCTGGAGCCACCTTTACTGTTTAGTCTTTACTGTTGCCTGTGTGATCATAATTGAAATCTTAATCTTCATGCATTGTGCAGGGATCACTGGTTATCAGTTCTACACAGGTGTGGCTCATGTAATGTAATAGAAATTTTCCACTGTGCTAGTATTTATACACTGTACTCAATGTCTGACCTAAACTTGACGTTTGATCTAAGCTTGACTAAACTAGCCCTTGTGTGGAGGTAAAGACAAGTAAGTCTTGTAAACATGAGCAACGCACTGACCGCAATGTTTCGTGTGCTCTAGAAACTGTAACCATCTGACCTCAGACAGCCGTGTTGGTACTTCCCCTGCTCCCACCTTCTACCCTCAGCCTTAAACTCAGCACACCGTATGTTTAGTTCATCCTCTGCAGACTGTTCTGCATTCTGTATGATAATTAGCCTTCTCTGTGCAAAGAATTAAACACCAAAAAGAAAAAGAATCTCTTTTTTTCAGTATCACAGCACTCACTTGTTAAATTCTCAAAGAAAACAGTAGTTTTTCCATCACTGTGTGTAAACTGGATTCTTCAAGTTCCTCACCTTGCCTAATTGGTCTGGAGTTCTGGTTTCTCTTCCCGCCAGTTCTTGCCACTGATTAGACCGCTGTGCAGTCCAGTGCTCCAATCAAACAACAGAACCACTGCACCTGGTCAGTCATGTTGGCTGTGATTTAACGTGAGCATCTGGCTGCTGAGCCTCTCATTGTTTATTCTGTGTAAGTTTATAACACGTAGCTAGCAGCCTGGTGTTCTCCTCTATCTGCTAGCTGCTGGTTACTTGTTGTCTTTTAGTTCTGTAGCTACACACCAGTGGATGTTAGTAACTCAGAGCTTTGATTTGTGTAATGAGGTGCTTGTTTGACCTCCTGGAGGCTCAGCTGGGCTTAACTTCCCATCCACATGAGTTCTGTTAAGTGTGCAAGGATCAGGGGTGCTGCCGCCTTTACATTTAACAATAGGTAGGAGGTTTAGTTGTTTCACACTTTTACTGTTTATTCAGCAAGTTCAAACACCATTAGCTCTCTTTCTGATTTAATTGTTCACTGATATGTGATTGGACTCTATGGACTGTTTTTGCAATTTTGCCTCTTTTGTGTGTAAATTATGTTACTAAGCCATAAATAACTTTGCTAAACCAAAAGCAACTGGTCTTATTTTGCTTCCCTTAACTATAATGCAACCACAAAAAATTGGATATTCTACTGCAAGACAGAAAACTGTTTTTCTGGGGATTTTTTTTTTGTCAGAAAACATTTTACTGATATGTTAAGTTTTACTGTATTGATTTCTGGCCAGATAATTAGGGTTCAAACATCGAGTGGTGCGAGAACCCTCTCGAAATGCAAGGAATTATTAACAATTGTTTCCTGATTGCAAATCTAATCTGCTTGCAATTAAATTTCCTTCAAAACATAGTTTCTATGGCATAATAACTTCTACATGAGTGTTATTTCTCGTGCTGGTTACTGGAGAGATTGTCTTCATTGCACAGAATTTTCATAGGAAGTAAACTGGTGGAAAGTTTGATGACATTTCTGGAAATGTGTGTCACAGCACAGATAAAAAAATAAAAATAAAAAAAAAAACACAAGTGCCAGAATCAAGACAAATGAAAGTGGACTTTATGAACAGAAACTAATCTGGAATCTAATTTGCAGTGCAAATGAAAATTATTAGGAAGCAATTACTGGCAAAATTGTTTTGACAATAGGGCTTTTTGGCTGTGCATTTGATTTCACAGTTTCTCAGGGAAGCTGTTTTGAAAAAGCAGTCGAATCAGACATTTTATTTTATTCTCTTGGTGGAAAAAGCTTGAGATCTTAATATTCATCCCATTGAAACAAACTCAGTGAAATTCATACACATTCATTTTGTCTTTGAAAACAAGTCTATGACAGAAGTGCAAGCAAAGCTTTGGTCACCAAAAATGACCAAAGATAATGTTTTTTTATATTTGTATGTTTATAGAATATATCAGTACTACAGCAGGTCAAATCAAAATGAATCCTTGGCTGACATGTTGCTAAGTAAATTTGGAACCAAACAGTAGAGTCACTCGGATCACTGTGTTAATTTCTTCCCTCTTGCAAAGCTTTAATTCTTCAATCTGTGAGTGACAAGATTAAAAAAACATATACTTGGCAGCTGTCACGCACCATCAGGGAAGGGGAACGAGACATCTTAAGGGTCCATGATAGAAAATTAATGAGATCCTCCCTGTATGCCGTCACAGTTCTGTCACAGCTGGACTCGGAGTGGTTCAGTGCCCTCGCTGGGGATCCTTCACAATAAATCTTGTTATCTGTGCATTTATGGATAACTATGGCACCCCACGTGACTGCAGTTTCCCATATGCTTTGGTTGGTTGAGGGGGATTCAAGCAAAAATGCAGCACAATATTGTTCCGCCAAATGAGCTACTGCTCTAATTTTACCCCAGAAAAGCCACCTACTAATCCTATTATAACAGCATAGAGAGTAAACACAGAGCTATGATTTATTTAACATGACGACGTCTCACTATGGGACATTCTGCTGTACAAATGTTTGCTGGAGGTGACTGAGAATCTGTGCTGTGGCAGCTGGGGGATGAGTACATCAATGTTTCAGGATCTGTTCACTCCACTGGTCCCCAATGAGACCAGGACACTGCTCTTTGTGCTTCAGGTCATCAGCAAACACACAGATCTGAAGCTGGAGTCAAGCAGAGACCAGAGTTTCTTCTGCACTGACAGAGAAAACAGACTACAAGAACTCACAAGGTAATAACGAACCAAATAATCGGATATATCCATTCAAAAACATTTCTTTTGCGTTGAGAGTCAAAGCTAAAGTCTCATTTTTACACCAAATAAGAAACAACAGCTTGAATTATTTTACTACTTTGCAAAAACCAGAGGTTACACAAATAATGCAAACTGAATATAAGTAATTTTAGAAAATTAAAAATTAACAAGAAAAGCACTCAGAGAGGGCAATACTCCACTAAGGCTGCTCAGTTGCTGTATCATTTCCAATGGCTGAAATCTTGTGTATTAAAATATGTAGCGGGTAGCACCCAGAAACACCCCCACAGTTTAATCAGTTGTTCCTTGTATCATTTCCGATGGATAAGTCCCGGTAAGTCCGGACTGGTCCATTTGTAGTAGGATCACAATCGTGATCGTCAGCAGGCAGCTGACGTAGTGTTCACTTGTTGTCATAGTTACAGTGACACTGTGCTGCATCACTGCCAAAATCTAATCAGGTGGTCCTTGTGTCATTTCTGATCTTCCCTGAAAATTTCATCCAAATCCATTTGTCCGTTTTTGAGCAATGTTGCTAACAGACAGACAGACGAACAAACAGACAGACATACAAACGTACACCGATCGTCACATAACTCTGCCGTTCCTTGAAGTAAAAATACAGCTAAGAGAGAACCTACCATTCCAACATCAAGAGTGAAATCTCACCTCAACATTTTCTCCAACGTGGATGAGCAGTCATTAAAATTGTCTTTAAAATGGAAATTGTCGTACTGCTGAGGCACATCCTGTGATCTAACTGATGCCCTGAAGCAGCTACGGCATAAAGTTGGCTATTGAAATATATATTTCATATTTTTTCCATGTCTGACTTGATTGACTTTCTCTTCTCTAATATTTAAGAAATCTGATACTGTAAGTACAATATTAAAGAGGGCGGATTCCATGACCCCTGCAGCATTTAATTACACATGATTGTTAAACGCTTGGTTATAATCAAGATAATTATGAAAGAACTGAATATTTATAAGGCCTAAGAATAGGTCATGGAAAGATGCTGGTGTTAACTAAATGAAATTTAAATGAGCAGACTAATTAAATATCTAAGAGGACTTCCTTCATGAGGGCACAGAGTGCTTTAAACACTACCACATTCGTCTTATTTTTTATCTAATTAAAGTGAATATGTATGCATCTTGTGCTGCAAGGTCTACTGCACAAATCTTAAGCAAAACCAAACAAAATGATCTCCGATAATTCCTTACAAAGACTGTCTGCATAGTGTAATTCAAAAATTTGGAACAAAGTGTTCCTACATTTGAGTCTCTGTCATGAAAAGAGTTAGGATATATTTTGTAAATCTGTTCCGAACACAACTACAGCTCCTGTCATGCGCTTTACAAAGCTGTTTTTGGATCATGAAGTTGTAATTCTGCATGAATTTTAGAGAAAATCTCCTGTGCACAAGGAAATGCATGTGCCTCCAGATCATACGGCCGATCCCCTGCGACCCTGCAACACCTCTCGTTTGCGAAACAAGAATCAATCGAGAACAAGTCCGCACATGATGAATAGCAGCTCTGAGAAACACAAAGCGATTTAATCAGCCTCACAGACAGGCAGGTTGAGACTCGGTGTCAGGCCACAACCAGAGGCAGAGGCCCCTTGAGGTTAATCTGAACTTTCAAAGAAATCCAATTAAAACGGCGGCACTAAAGAGACAAACATTCGTGGGGGCATCTTTTGTGTAACGCTGCTGCTGTACCAGAACAAAATAAGGTATTTTCTCACCGTGACACCTGGGGAAATAAGGACCAGTTGCTGCAGCTATTATAAAAGTCAGCAATTCCTTTTGTGTAGCGGAGATGTGAAGTCTGCACTGACACGAGGCCTCTTTGTTTATCTCTCCAGTTTGTTTTCCTGCCAGCACATTGCCATCTTTCTAAAACGACAGAAGGGAAAAGGTAAGACTACAGCAGCATCCGCAATTAAAGTATAACACAACAGGAAAAGCTTTGAACGTTTTCATTTTCACAGTCTCGTGTTGTGAAAAGAGGATGTTGCAGACCTCCAAAATGCTCTTTTTATGACCTAAAATGCTTTTCATGCAGGCATTTTGTGCTAATTGAGTGGTTAAAGTAAAACACTTTGTTCCAAAATGGTTCATGATTATATGAGAACAATTTCACAGATAGATAGAAAAAACAAAGAGGATCATCTGATGGCGGCTCTTGAATGTATATCGCTGTAAATGTAGCTGTTGTTATCCATTTGCTAGTTAATTTAGCAATGCTGCATTTACACTGTGTTAAACATCTGTAGCAATTCATTACCAAGTGAACAAGATGCCGATAGCTCCTATAAACTGAGCCAAATAGATTAAATTAGGGAATTTTCCTGGTGAGCCAGTCTTGTCAGGGCAGTTTTTCCCTCTAAACTATACAATATAGACATATAAGTTTTATGATATTAGGCAGAAGCTTCCATCATGACAGAAAGTGAAAATTACAAATATTCGCATTTTGAGCTGGTGGATCATGATCAGGTTGTAAGCAGAGCTTCAAAATGCAAAAACAAGGAACAGGAGCAAGAGACAAAGAACAGAAGGTAGGTAATTTATTGAAAACTACACTGAAACTCTAACAGGCTGCTTGTCAGCTGATCATAAGTTTAAGACCATAACCTAAAAAAAAACAAAACTAAAAATGTCAAAAAATAACTCAGTATTGAGGAGCCCCACTGCTTTTGTTGATCGCATCAAAAATGGTAAAGATGCCATGCATTTGCAGCATTAATAACCTCAAAGGCTCTGCACACCCACATTGAAGGACCAAATTGGGATTTTTCTTCTGATTCATATTTTTTTACACCATATTTTTTGATATCTTGCAGTAAAGTTGGATTACCTGAGTCCATAGGAGGTTGCTCGAGTCTTTTTCAAAGTTATGCACTGAAAATTTCAGAAAACAGTCTGGAGATTCTCTATGAGGGAGGAGATTATGTAAAGCTTTACATTATGCATTTATCCATTCGTACTTTTAAAAGGCAGAGCTGCAGCAGTTTATAGCTGCTGGCTATGAGCACAGCTGCAGCTGCTCGGCCTGGCTGTGCTGGTTGGTGGATTTATGGTTAATGCTCAGGATGCAGCTGCACTTGTGGATGAAGCGCTGGATGTGACTATGGTAGCTGTACTGTGAATACTCTACTGCTTCTATTTTATTAGCTGTTATCCAAAATATTGCCCAGCCACATGAAATCTGAATCCTTGCTGCTTCTAGTAGATGCACAGATGTGTTACCATGAGCACATGAACTCAGGAATACAGTGGCTTCAATGCACTACAGACACAAACCTTACTAATACTACACCTACTATTACTCTACCGAGGAACGCGGTGGAGTTATGTGACGGTCAATGTATGTTTGTTCGTCTGTCTGTCTGTCTGTCTGTTGGCAGCATTATTCAAAAACAGACACGGATTTGGATTGAATTTTCAGGGAAGGTCAGAAATGATACAAGGACCAAGTAATTAGATTCTGGCAGTGATGCAGCTTATAGACTGGATCCACGGATTTGTTAAAGATTTCTCTAACATTGTGAGATAGCGGCACGGTGTCACTGTAACTATGACAACAAGTGAACGCTACATTAGCTGCCTGCTGACGATCACATGATTGTGATCCTACTACAAATCAACTGCTGCAGACTTATTGGGACTTATCCATCAGAAATGATACAGGGAACAATTGATTGAATTGTGGGGGTGTTTCTGAGTCCCATCAATTCCCACCGCCCACTACTACGTATTTAGGTCACGCGATTTGGTATCCGTACATAACGTACACATGCATAACACGCGCTTGTGTCATTTTGTTTGTAGCTACATCTATATTAAATGGCCACATTCGATGTTGCCGTGATTTCTGCCACAATTTTTTTCAAGATTTCAGCCTTTGGAAATGATATGACTCTGCAGCCTTGGCAGAGTACTGCGCTCTTTTTCATTTTCTGAGGTTACTTACAGAGATATTCAGGTTGCATTTTTTGTGTAACCTTTGTTTTTTGAAAACTGACAAAATATTTCAAGCTGTCGTTTCTTATTTGATTTAAAAATGAGAATCGCAATAAATCACTCACTTTAGCTTTGACTCTCAAGGCAAAAGAAATGTTTTTGAATGGATATATCTGATTATTTGGTTCATTATTACCGTGTGAGTTCTGAGAGTCTGTTTTCTCTGTCAGTGCAGAAGAAAATCTGGTCTCTGCTTGACTCCAGCTTCAGATTTGTGTGTTTGCTGATGACCTAAAGCACAAACAGCAGTGTCCTGTACATCTATATTAAATGGCCGTATTCTATGTTCCCGTGATTTGTCATCATTAATAACTCAGAAAAAAACACTGCATTTCTGACAATGCCATATGGGGGAATGAACAGCCTTGGTGGAGTACTGTGCTCTCTGAGTGCTTTTCTTGCTAACTACTGTACCGTGTCCATAATAATAACAACCAAAGTAGAACCACAGTGACAGTGACAGTTATGCCATCACTTAGCCACAGCCATAATCACAGCTCCCTCCTGTCTCACTCAGCCTCAGTAGCTGTGGATAAGTGAGCTCAGTGAATTAGCTCCTCTAGTTGTCTATGTGGTGGACACAGAATATCATGTCATGATGCAGCTCAGCCTTTTTCCTATGAACCAGAAGGTACTGATGCAAAGAAATGCAAGCTATTGTAAAAAAAAAAAACTTATAGTGAGGTAACCCAAAAGTAAAGTGAGGGGATGCAAAAGTAGTTAAAACTCCCACTGTTTGTAAATTTGACAGTATTTTGCAGGGATTTGGAATAATTTTAAGCCGGTGACACTGAGGGGCCTGTTTGAAGCTGTCTTAGCCATTTCCTGGAATCCGAGTGTGACACGAGTCATGACTTCTGCTCGCTCTTTGAAACTCCCAAAGGTCTTCTGGGGACTGTAAGTGTGAACTTGCATTGCGCTCCCACTTCTTTTTCCCAATTATAACCCCTCACACCACTCCTTCCTAGGACTTTGTTGACAGTTTCGCAAATGAAGCATATCCGCTCTTACCAAGCGCTTCCTCATGATGCTCGGCTCACATGTTGCTCGGCAGTTCACTTAATAATTTGGTGCAGTGCTCTCACGGTCTACCTCAGCCTCTCTGTTTCTATTTTTAGGTCTAATTTAAACTGTGAGAATCTCCCATTGTTGCTCCATCTGCTGAGAAAATTGCATGTGTTTTAGGTGCATTCGAGCAATCTCACGCTGTGTGTGACTCGCTTGCTTAATGAGCAGCCTTATCTGCACCTTGTAATAATACTGCATATATATTTGAAAGCGTTTCATGAAAAGACATGTCCCCACAATGCCACCAGTCTGAATTTGGTTTTAATTAATAGAAATGTGTACTTTTTCCAGCTTGGGCTCTGATAAGGTATAAACATGTTTTAAAATGTACATTTTGCCACTGCTAGCTGTTCTAGACTTGTATTAACACCCACCATAGTATCCCCGTTTCACCCACTCTAATAGAAAATCCGCCCTTTGTCTCAGAAAATACTTCTGAATAGCACAGTCCTCTTTTCCACCTTTGTCAGTTGATATTTGCCATAGCTAATTATGCATTTGGTGTCACAGACAGAGAAAAAAAACCTCCTACTGTCCTAATTTCATCTCCAACTGGAAAAAGTTGAGTGTTCGCTAATTGTAAGTCGACTGTCCTAGTTTATAATGAGATATCTGTTTTTACATACTTCAAAAAGTAGCACAGGTAACTTTAGTTTTAGGTTATAACAAAACCTATGTGTGCTTGAACTTTCTTTTTTTCCAGTGGACTGCTGCAGCAGAGCATGGAAATGAAATACTGTGTTTGAATGTTAAAATGCGTTGGGGTTCCCTATTTAAGGCAGAGCTGCAGCACGTTATGCTACTTCAAATAATGGGCAATGTGCACTTAAAGCACATGGGTCTCTTAGAATACTGCACATTGACAAGGATCTTGAATTAAAAGACCTTCTCTTTAAACCACTGACTTCAGACTGAGAATCATGAGTTGCCCGGTGGTTCTGCTCATACAAAAGCCAGCATTTCAATTTTAAAGCTGCCCATTTGCTTGAAGTAGCACAGGGCTCCTCTGCATAAATCTTGGCCCATCTCTTGACGGTGGAACAAATGAATGCCTTAAATTAAATTTGAGACAATTAGGCCGCCTGCTATATGTAATTGGTTCTCTGGATGGATCAAAGAGCCACAGCTCAGGCCTGGATGAGAGCAAATGTGGGCGGACTCAGAGATGCGACTGAGGAACTTGGGCTGGAGACTCCCAGATGCTTCATCAAACAGGTTAGTAATAAGATATCACAGAGTCTCCACTGGGAGCCCATGCAATCTTTATCTCACACTCGCATTTAGTCCTTTTCTCTTTTCCCCTCTTCACTACATGGCCGACCCCTTGATAGCCACATAGAGGGTGATTTACTTTGCACCACTCTGTGCCTCAGCTGCTTCAGTCATAATTCAGATGTCAGGCGCAGAGCATTACCCTCCGTTATCAAATTTCCATAGACGACTGGCAGTACAATTTCGCAGCTCAGCAGAGCTTAATCCAAAAGAGAACTTTCTTGGAAGTAGGGTTTCAGATTGAGCAAGTAAAATGTGCTGTAATATTTCATGCATCGCGTTTGAACATAAAAAAGACTAAACTGTGGAAGCCAAACTAGCATGTGATTCCACGGGAGTGTGCTATTAGCAGCCCTGTTTGTGAAAATATCGTGCAGTAACCTTGAGCTAAGAGAGAGATCAGTAATGGAGATCTGAGGATTACGTAGGAGGTGAACAGTCTCTGTTTCTTGTGGAGGGCTGCACCATAGTCACTGAGGAAACTGTGCACGTAACTGAAAAATTTCTGACCTTGTCGCTGCCTTGTGATGGTCTATAAAAAACACAAAGTTCCTGTACAACTAAAATGCATTCTCAGTCATGTTTTGAGGAAAATATTTTTTCATTGACTATGTTTGTGTATGAGGTATTACAAATATTTTTCTAACCCAACATATCTTTGCCACTTATTTTATCACCTTACTGTTGCACCCTTTCAGCCAACCAATCATATACAGTATTAGATTAGGCAGGACTTGTTCCCTTATGACCCAGATAATAGACTAACAGAACCCTAACAATAACTCTAACCCATCAAACAAGTTGTGGTTTGATAGTATTTCACCAAACCTAACCAGGTTTCTAACAAGTAGTTGTTGCTGGGAAAGTGTCAATGTGTTTCACTGAACCTAAACAAACTGTGATTTAACCTGGTCTCCTGGTGAGGGTTCCTTTGTTAACCTAAGTCTCCTCTTCCACCTACTGATGTGGACTATATACAGAGACAGGGTAGAAAGCACAAACTGTAAAGCAGCTAAAGTTAACCATGATTATATAAATACAATGAATGGCAATGATGCATGTTGCCAAATGTTGGCAACTGTCTCGACTGGTATTTAGCTATGTATTTAACATACTTTCAACTTTCATCCAAAGCAGTGATGGTGAGTCTACTGGAACTCCAAATATACCCAGTTTGAGTTGTGTCTACTTCATCCAGCGTTAGCTTTAAAAGTAAAGCTTGATAGACATACCATGATGCACATCAAAGCAAAGGACATATGAGTCTTAATCCGCGTTATCACAGGTGAATAGATGTGTCAGTTCACTGAGATGCTGTCTGAGATGAGTCTGGTCTCACACCCAAGGATTCGCTTTGTCAGGACCCCTTGGTGTTGCATTTGAACATGATGGATGCCCTTCAGAGCCATTTTTCAATGCACAGGTTAATCCGATAGACCCATATCAGAAATAGATGCCATGAGTCCAGAATAAAATTTTTTCAGCTGGTGTCGTCACTGTTGCCCTTTTTGAGGCAATGTGTGCAACATGCTGTTAATACTGTGAAACGCTGTATTTTAACCCCGTGCATGACGTTTTCCTGTATTTAGCTAAGTATGGTTGTTTTCTCGTTTCAAAAGTTGTCATAGATGGTGGGGTAGTAGCGGGAATAAGCTCCCACTATCTGTAAAATACCCCCAGAATGGATGCTTCAAATAGCCTCTGACAACTTATGGGTTTGGAAGCAGAGTGGTTTAACCCACTTTCTGTTTTCTGTTTTTGAGAAAAATGGGTTTAAAGTTATGTGTTTTCAAGAATGGTCTAACATTTAAAGCACCACTGTAACGCTATATTTGAGGTGTGGATTAGACCACTTTGCCACTAAACTCTAGACCATAAAATTTTACAGAAATTAAATAAAACTCAATTTCAGATTTTTTTTTTTTTGTCAGTTAGATCACTCTGCTTCAAACCACCTAGATGGGACCCATCAGTCTTGGCAGGCAACTCATCTAGAAGAAGGAAAACTCAGATTTTAAACATCCACAGCCTTGCGGCCATATCCACTTATGGAAAAGGCTTCAGGACTAAACTTCATGGAAAAGTCCGGAGTTGGAGTCCCTTAGGCACCTTGTTGTTGTGTACAACTTCCTTCTGGCAACTCCTGTGACAGCACTGGTGCCAAATCGTAATAGCCTTGTTGTTCCTTTGGATCCATCAGTGATGTAGAGAAGGGGGACCTGTCCTCCATAAACACTGCCCAGGCATGCATCTTACGCACACATATACTCTATGGTCAATCTTCCTATGGAGGCATACATCTGTTTTCCGAACTTAATCTAAATAAATGAAAGAAAACAGTCAGTGAAAACAAAAAAAGAAAAAAATTCCAGCATAAGGCACTAACCTCAGTCTGCTGGGTAAAAGCCTAATGACTTGTGCTGCCATCATCCCTAATTTCATTAAAGTAAAAAAAAAAAAAAACATCTATTAGTATCAGTGCCACTAGAAATTATGCAACTTGTCTGTATGTCCAGCAGCTTTGATGGAATGGCAGAATACATATATACACCTTGGGAAGAGAACAGGTAGTTGGTTTCTTAGCGCTGGCACATACCAATTCCCTGGAAAAACAATTTTATCACATTTTCCAGATGTCGACTGTACTTCACATCCTCTCAAAAAACTAAACATGTGGAGATGTTTAAATGATATGGGCCACTGTGTCAAAATTTCATGCCGTTGCAAGATTTTAGTCCAGTTAATTGCAGCAGAAATGTCTTTAGGAAGCATATTCTCAACAAGAAGAAGAAGGAGAAGAAGAAGACACAGAAACACAAGGAGGCAATGAAGAGATTTAGCAGATGATGCTGCTGGATAACCACAATGAACTAAAACCATGAGCCACATTAGCTGAATCTACACCACAGCTGTAAGTTGATGTCATTTATTAGGGAGAAGCAACACACAACAGTGTGGAACTGACTGAGCTGACGGAAAAATTATTGAAGCGCAGTAGTATTTATAGACGGAGCAAAACATCCTGTTTACCTCCCTCAAATCCTGATGGAGGAACATGCAGTATTCATACTTGCAGTTTCCATCTTCTATTTATGGATGGAGGATGTTTTATATATAATGCAATTCTCTGCACCAGATTACAAGGTGTTCAGGATGCGTGACAAAGACTGAGCATCATCATATGCCAGCTGGTGCTTCAGACTCAGAGGAGAAACGCTCACTAATTGAGGTCAGGAGTGCTCTTTACCGAACTTTTTAAATCCTTTTAGCCTATTTGCCTGCTCTTTTTAACACAATGAAATGGAGGATTGTCCCCTTGGAGTCCTGTGTTTAAATGAAATGCCTTATAATATGTCAGACCTCTTGTCACCAAGGTGGATGGAAAAACAGCTCCCATGTCTATTGCTGATACGAGTGGAGAAGGTCTCTGGGCTACTTTATTCATTAAATGGACCTATTATAGCTTCATCTGAGCCGCTGCGGCTGCTACGATCTCGTGTCAATGGAGTTGTCAATCAGCGATGCTTATCCACATCCCCTGGATGTAGAGCTGAATGGTGGAGATGTGACAACAGTCCAAGAGTGGTCTGATGGATGTGAAATGAATCACATTTACCTCTAAAATGTACAATGCATAAAATCAGAATATGCAAATCCAGCAGTATCTGTTATGGTATGACATGGCATATGGTGTGTCCATTCAAAAAAAATCAACAGAGCTTCATCAGCTGGTTGCATGTCTCAGTGTACTGGTCCTGCACCTGAAACTGCATTAAAAATACTGCATGTATATATTATGTAAGAGTTCCATGTAATGGAATGTAAGTTCAAGTACACTATTCTTTTAGTTTTTAAGAGATGCTGCAACCCTGAAAGCAGAAATGTGTGAGTGATACATGCATATGTGTAGAGCAGCTTTAGCAAAATGGTTAAACACAAAATATAGAATTCAACAAATCTATAAAGGCGAGCATCATCATTAGTCTGCCGAAAAAGGCAAGGCAAGTTTATTCATATAGCGCAATTCATGTCCAAGGCAATTCAAAGTGTTTTACAATGGTAAAGACAATAAATAAAAAAGATGATTTAAAAGGTAGACATTAAAAGCATGCATTAAAATGATAGAAATAAAGCATAATTTAAGCAATAAAGAAAAGAAATTACAACTCATAAAAAGAGAGATAAAATAATATAATCACTCTAAAAGTTACAGTGCAGTATGAGTGAGAGTGCAGTCAGTTAAAAGGGATAATAATAAGATATAATATTCTATAATATGTATATTATTATAACATTATAGTTATGATATAACTATAATGTTATTGATAGGCATAAGTAAACTGATAGAGTGTTCAGGTTTATGGGAGCAAATCAGACTCATCAGATTTTGAAAGTTAAAAGCTGTTGAATCTCTAACTTTGAATTTTGTTGCATCAAAATTATGTATGTGATTTTTTTGTGTCTGAATTTAGCTCATCAATTTTTTTGTTTCACTTTCATGCAATTTCAGATGCAAGTTTGGATGCATGGAGCGAGCTACTAGTGGCACGCAAACAGTCATTTAAGAGGTTGTTGTTCAGTCGCACTATGGCGACAACCAACCTGAGCTTGAGCTGTTAACTCTCTGCTGCCTTGCTTCAACCTCCAGCATTTAGTCGAGTAGCACTTGTTGTGTATTAGCCTCACTGCTCATTTCAATGTTTTATTTTTATGTACACTACCAGTCAAAAGCTTGAACACACCTTCTCTTTCAATGCTTTTATTACGTTCTACAGTGTAGATTAATAATGAAGATTAATGCTTTTTTTGTTTACAGCATAATTCCATATGTATTCTTTTATAGTTTTGATGTCTTCATTATTAATCTACAATGTAGAAAATAAAGAAAAAACACTGGTAGTGACTGGTAGTGTATTTGTGTATATTTATTGACTTAAAAGACATTAAAAGTATTAGGCTGTGTGCCCTTTAATAAGTCTTCAAGATTCTAAATAAATTGGTTAAATGCAATTATTGATCGCTATCAATGATTATTGACATTGCCTGGAATAAAACATTTAACCCAGACATAATTTTCAGCCTTCAGCCCCAACCTGTGTACCTTTATGTAGTGAGCTAAAGTGGTTAAATCCAAAGTATGATGGTTAAATTCAAAATAAACCATTTTCTCTGTTATTTAAAAGGATCAGTAGTTACTGATTCATTTAAAAGACTTATGTAAAATGTGACAACAGCATCGTTGCACTCTGAAACCCATTCATTTCAATAGCTTGCACCATGCAACAATATTTGGATGCTATAGGTGAAGCGCCTGGTCGACACACTCGCATGTTCTATGCTCTGTGATGTATTGCTGTGCAGCCAACAGAAACAAAGCCTCTTGTTATTGATGAGATGTTTGCAACAAAGTGGTAGCTTCCTAGTTGAAAAGAACACATAAAAACTCCGCTTAATTTGTTCTGTGCTCTGAGATTGTGCACTGATCCCATCGACCAGAGCAGCACAAACCATATATTGTCTGAAAAGGCCTGAAATCAGACACACTGTATGATGTATATTCTAAATTGTAACCTTGGTGATTTGCAAATTGCATAATTTGAAATAATGATTTTGATTAAAATCTTGGCTTACATAATTCTCTGGTATCAATATTATATTACTGTAAGGCAACTTTTGTCTCTTTTAAATGAAATAGATGGTATAATATATACTAAATACTTACATTATTTCAACAATCTGCACTTGAAAAGCCCAAGCCCAAATCTGCTGCTTGTTCCAGTTCATCTTAATGGTTGAACCAATACTGTTTCTACAAATGCAGAACAGCTGGTGAGCCGTCATTTCCTTCACAGTATGTGCCTTTGTCACATGTGAATACTGTTATCCGGGCTCATTTCAACCACTTCAATTGAAACTACTGCCTATGCAATCCTAAAAACCTCTGATTAGCACCACAGTCAGTATGTCGTCAGCAGTCTTTTCTGTGCCGTTATTATAATCACCTTTATAGTGATTATGTAGGCTCAGATTACCATCGATAACTGTGCTCTCACAGAGGTTATCCACCTTAAAAATAAATAAAAAGAATTAGATTCCAGTACCAGTCTGTGGAAACCGACTGTACAGGGCCAGGAGCCAGTGCCCAGAGGAGAGCAGCTAATTGACATTGACTGTTGCATGTCTACAGGATACCAATAGAGCCGTGGCTCTCCTGCAGCCTGAGTGCTGCTCAGAGAGCACAAAAGCAGCTCGGTTTGAAAAGGCTACCTCAGAGCATGAATACTAATGGAATTGATTTATACCTCCATTTCCTGCAGGGAGACTCGTGGACTATTATTGCGAAGGAGGAGCCAAGACACTTGTGTGAGCTCAATGGCCTGAAGTGGTGGAAAAACAGCAGCAGCAGCAGCAGCAGCACAGTGAAGCCGTCAGAGGCTTTGCAGTTCTGTCACAAACACAGCTACAAGGTCTGGAGCTGTCATGTAAGCTCACTGGAGAGACGGCGGTGTGGATATCATGAACACAAAGACAGCTGAAAGAATTATACCTCATGAAGATGTCGGTGTGTTTCAGTTGAGATAAGTGAAGGTGAATGGGCAGAAAAGGTGGATTCATGCTAAAATTGAGGTTTTTCTTTTGCCAAAAACACCCCATCTCGCCTTTACTCTTAGACTTTCACAGCACTAAAGAGTGAAGATGGAAAACAGTGAGCTCAGTGGACCAAAGGGTGAATTAGGTGGAGTAGCCAGATGGTTGATTATCAGTCATTTAGTGGCCACTAACCAGGCTGTTATCTACTAGACATACTGTAATGAGCTGGTGTGCAAATAAAACTGGCAGCAAGAAAGAGCTGATTAAATATCAGGCTCTGTTACATGCAGGAAATCTGTAGTGTAATGGTGATTACAGTAAATTAAAAGGTTCATATTATATATTGCATGTACAGCACAGAGCATTGTATTTTTAAGATTAGTCTACTTATTACGATCCAACCTCTAGGGTCAGCTGGATGCAACAAAAATAACCAGAATGTTATTGGTTCAGGTGAAGGGATTTATTGCTTAGTGGCAAATGGAACGTAAAAGTGATAATAAACAACACAAGACTGGTGAGTGTTGCTAAAACAAAGAACAAAATATAACAAAGAAAGGCTTTTAAACTATGTAAACACAAAACAAAACAAATAAACACCCTAGCCAAACACAAGTACATCAGCAACACCCACCACCAATAACAAAAACTAATACAAAGAGTGCAAAAAGACTAACTAAACAAAACTGGTGCCTCTGAATACACACTCTGACCACACAGTTCACGAATACTCAAAAATACCGAATAGCTTCTCCCTAAGTTGGCTGCTAACACCAAAGTAGCAGCCGCCAACAGAAGTGTCTGTAGAACCCACCACAATATCTACAGACCGAAACACATCGCATAAATACCAACAATATAACAGTCAGAGAGGCACCAGGGTGGACTGGTCACAGACACCAGCCACCCCAACTAAGAGCATGCTTGCAGGTATATAGTCTGCAGGTGTGGTGATGGCTGAGTCCGGTTGGTTAGAGGTGGAGGGGAGCTGGAGGGTGGCCCAATCAGGAAGGTCGGGAGGCGGGGAGAACAGGGCTGCAGTGCAGATCGTCTACTCAGGAGTCATCAGTTGGAATGTCTGGCAGCTGGGGATACAGAGAGACTCTGAAACCAGCCACAGCTGAACCCACACAAGTAATCTCCCCCCACAGAGGCCTAACAGGAATCCACCCAGAAACCAGACGGCACACAGATATCTGTGGCCGTAACGCTACTCTTTTTTAAAATTCAATCTAAATGAGTCCTCAGGGCACTCCAGGAGACACTCCACTTGCCTTCCTAATGAATCCAGTTTGCCCAGTAAAGTTGGTACATCTCTGCTTACATGAAAACAGCTCTTTAGTGCTATCATTGACTATCTATTATGTAGGAAAATACACCCTGATTATGTCACAGTGATGCCATCAGGGTTTCCTGCTTCTAGCGTAGCATTTTAAAAGGCACATAAAAGACATTTAAAGGCCACCAATTGCATTGCATTATGGGCAGTGTTGGATTCAGGGTTTACAGAGATTGTTACTCTGCCAAGGAACACGGTGGAGTTATGTGATAATCTGTGTACGTTTGTCTGTCTGTCTGTCTGTCTGTCTGTCTCTGTTTGTCTGCCTGTGTGTAACATTATTCAAAAATGGACTAATGGATTTGGATGAAATTTTCAAGGAAGCTCAGAAATGACACAAGGACCAAGTGATTCAGTTTTGGCAGTGATGCAGCTGATAGTCTGGATCCACAGATTTGTTGAAGATTTCTGTATCATTATGAGATAGTGGCACAACGTCACTGTAACTATGACAACAAGTGAACGCTACGTCAGCTGTCTGCTGACGATCACATGATTGTGAACCTACTACAAATTGACTGCTGCAGACTTATCGGGACTTACCTGTCCGACATCATACAATGACTGAGCAGCCTTGGCTGAGTACTGCTCTCTGAGTGTTTTTCTTGCTATAAGTGTGTTGGAATGAAAAGTCAGGCTAGCCTGGTCTTTACTGCATTTATTTTTATCATTGTAACTGGAGTTTAGGGTGGTGGATGACAAGATGTTTGACCTGAACGCTGGAGAATGTCACATCCTCTATCAGACAAAAAATGGATATTGTTTGAGGGGGTTAGAAGCAGAGTGGTCTAACCCACACAAAAAATGAGATTTTTCTAATTTCTGTGATATTTTATGGACTAGATTTTAACGGTAAAGTGGTCTAACCCACAACCTAAATATCGCGTTACAGTGGCACTTCGAATGCTGGACTATTCTTGAAAACACGAAACTTTGAACCCATTTTTTTTTTTAACCTACAGAAACGGGTTAGACCACTCTGCTTCCAAACCCTTCATTTACTGTCAGACATTTATGGAACTGATGGATAATTTTTTTTCACCCAAGTATTGAAAAAGCAAAACCTCAACCAGTTTTTATAATATCGCTTATAGAGGGAAGTGCTGTTGTGAGTGTTCAAGAACTAACAAATGGGAGTCAGAGTGGATGGATAACATGAAACAGCGTAGATGAATAAAATCTCCACCAGCCTGAGTAAATGTATGTTTTTCTTCTTTGAGCTGTGCCTGAGGAAACGGTCTTGAGATCTTGATTTTAGCTTCATTTAACTTGAAGTCGGAGCACGAGATTTATGGCTTTTTTACTTGCACAAATATGGAAATTGTATTTACTTGTTAATCTTAATACTGCTGCTAATGCCTCTGTAAGTGCTAATAATACCAACCTGTCTGAGCGATGGGGGTATTTGTGCGTGAGGAGCCGGCAGAGCGTAAATCACTCAGCATCTGCTGCAACAGACAGAGAGGAAGATTTTGTCCCCCTTGTGCTCTGCAAACCACATGTGCTTTTTGAAGCACAACAGAGCGCAACTGAGGTGTCGGATGTATCAGGCAAGTGAAAATGCTTATTTATGAACATATGAGCGGCTGAATAAATTAATTAGTTCGGTTTTTTTGTTCATCTTTCAAGCAAGGAATGTGCTTCTGTAAAGGATGCAGAAAAGAAGCTTACCTTTAAAGACAGAAATGTCCTTATGTGAGAGTATAAGGTAGATAAATGACACGCTGGAAGAGCCTCATTTGAATTCTAAACCAAACCTGTGATGCAACAGCATCGAAAATGTCAAAGCATCAAATCGATTATTTTTATTTTAATGTCAGCCTCCTTTTTTGTGCTGTAATTAAACCCAACTCAGAAGTGGCTGCCATCCCTTAATCCGTGCTTGGCGCTCCTCCATTATCTTTTCAGAGGATTTGTTTGATGTAAAAGGTTTGCCAATACCCATATCACAGAGCCACTTGTGACAAACACACTGCTACGAGAGAGACGCCGTTTGGGTCACTTTGATCACAAGTCAGGCCTCCCTCCAATCACCATTTCAACCACACACTGCATTCTGTTTACAGCCCTTTTCGCTTTTATTGAATAGACGTTGAAATTCCTTCTGAGAAAAAAAAGAACAAAAAAAAAAAAAAACTTAAAAAATGCACAACAGTCATGTTGAGATGAAAAACAGGATCGACTGACAGAAACAGTAACATGTGATATACATTGAAGGTCTTTGCACGTACACTACCGTTCAAAAGTTTGGAGTCACCCAGGCAAAACTCACACTTTTATCCATGTGCTAACATAATTGCACAAGGGTTTTCTAATCATCAATGAGCCTTTCAACACCATTAGCTAACACAATGTAGCATTAGAACACAGGAGTGATGGTTGCTGGAAATGTTCCTCTGTACCTCTATGGAGATATTCCATTAAAAATCAGCTGTTTCCAGCTAGAATAGTCATTTACCACATTAACAATGTCTACACTGTATTTCTGATTCATTTCATGTCATCCTCATTGAAAAAAAAACTGATCTTCTTTCAAAAATAAGGACATTTCTAAGTGACCCCAAACTTTTGAACGGTAGTGTACTTCCTTAATGAATGCCATGCCATGGATGTGATCCACGACTGCAGGCCACGTCTCAGTCTCACAAATCAAGGATGATCCTGCCTCTCAGACCAGAAATACACTACATGTCTCTACCACTGCTTCCATATTTCATTTTTTTCTTAAAATATTACACAGAGGTAGCAGCAGCCAAAGGCCGGCTGCAGAATCGTTTGAATGCAGAAACACAAGACGATGAAAAATTATATGAAATCACTTTATTCTCAGTGTGCGGTGATTCCATTTTTGCAGGAAAGTTACAGACTGAAGTATTCGTCTAAAATGGCATGCAGTGAGGCTAACAGGTGGAGCTTTGAAACACAGAGAGGACACAAAACGATTATATCAACAACCTTGCCTACATCGCACACCATAAGCATGCATACATTTTTTTGTCAACAAATAGGGAGATAGAGAAAGAGAGAGAAGGGGGGAGAAGATTTTTGCAGTACAAAAGAATGCACCCAAATGAACATGTTTTTTTTTTGTTGTTGTTGTTTTTTTCTAAAAATACCAACCACCAGAGGACAGAAACAGGACCAGCTACAGACGAGAAGGGAAAAAAAATCAAAAATACTGCACCAGAGTAAGCATCTTCTCAACACGTACAGAACAGATAAAGACAGATGCAAGAGGAGAGAAACGTCAGACAGTTACATTAAGTCACATCAAAGGAGTATTTTTCAAGTGCCACGTTTTTGTTTTTTGTTTTTTCAGGCAGTTTTTAATCCTATTAATGGCAGTACGTAGGAGCGGCACAAATGAGTGACTTTAAACTGTGGCGGGTTTCTGACACATTGTCTACTGAACAACAAAATGTTGATTACGCATGACTTGGGCAGTTTGTTTGGGCAGTGGTCTAAAAGCCATTTGCAATCAATTTGTGGTAAATGAGTTTATGAGGGTGTTCATGGATGAGATGTGACGGCGTGATCTGATTTCAGAACACACCAGTTTGGAAAAGACTCGCTGGTCGTCTGAACAATGTTGCTGAGAGTCCTTCACAGGGGCAGTAATTGTAGCTTTCTAGGATATTCTCGGGCCAAACAAGAGATACATCATTCATAAATGAAAGTCGCTGTAGACTCGCTAGGCCGCTAGAAATAAAAGTGTTGTTACGGAGAAGCTAAGAGAAGACTAGTTATGGTTAACCTAACAACTGAAAGCTAGAGTACCTGAGAATTTCAAAATTAACAAGATATGCAGGAACTAAATAGGAATGAAACCTCTTGTCTACGACCACCAGCGCTATTCTTTGGTTTGATTGAATGACTGCTCTCATGGTGGGTTTACCTACATGAAACACAGTTCTGTGACGGCAAACCGCTCGGCTGCTATCTGCTAACACACTGAGGCTGGCGAAGGCAGTTTACGAGTTACATTAAAATCACAGGAATTTCAATAAATGTGCTCTACATGTGACCTTACCACACTGTGCCTTTTGATGTTTTGTTTTTAATACACATTCAGCATGATTACAGAGCTCAAAAAGCACAGAGAACGGCTAAGTTGCCCTTGTCTACGCCACAGGAATACATTAGTCTTGATTACTGAGCTGAATAAAAACAGACAATGTGGCAAAAGAACTGGATTTACACCTACAGCTACTGTACGCAAGTGGATCACAAAACATTTCCCAGCAAAATATATCACAAGATTTAACCGATCACTTCTAATAGCACATTTATGATTTCCCCTAGACTTCATGTGGGATTTTTTTTTCTGTACATGGCAGCTAAAGTATTTAAGTTGTGTCATTAATCTTGCTGTTGATTAGAGCATCAAATCGAAGGTATTCATAGTGACGTGAAGGCTAACAAGGCATTTACTGAGGCCTACTGTAAATCTAAGTCTGTGTATAACCAGCACAAGTCTGGTGGAATGTCTGAAATATCTGGAATGTTCAACAAGACACTGTGGAATGAAGGAGAAATAAAGAAAACAAGGCAAATGGAGAAATTCAGATTTTATCCTCGTTTGAAAATTTGTGCCATTTATAGTCATCTACCTGCACGATAGATGTACAGAGCAGGTAAAAGTCTCTCGTGGAGCTCTCATGCAGGGCCCAGTTGCTCGTTATTTCATTTCACCGCATGATTTCTTAGTCTGTAAAAACCTGTCTTTTGGTTTTGAACACAAAATCCTGGTTGTGCTCATCGTTCCGTATCGTGTAACTGAACATTTTTCTCCGACATTAAACAAATCGTCCCGCCTTCCCTCCTTTCTCGGTTTTAATTAAATATGTCTGACCTACAAAGGCTTCACTGATACAACAGCATGTAGACACGTTCCTGTCTTTAACACCGACTAACACATTAAGGAGTAACTTTAAACACACAACAATGAAGATTGTCTGTTATTGCTGATTTGGGACTTCACTCCCATCAGTAAAACCAACGGACACAGGACAACTTCATTTCGAACAATATATTGCACTATTGTCACTGTCTGTTCACATATAGTGTGTTCACAACATGGTTGTGTTTTGTGAAGTGTCTTTTTTTTCTTTTTAAACCAAAAAAATCATGAAAATGTCAACACAATACAAAAACTACTAGCCTGGTCAAACTTTTAACGTCCTATTACAAGAGCGGATAACCTGCAGCAGGACATAAAACTGAACTTTTAAACCACAAACATGTATAGCCAGCGACTTTAGAGAATTTTTAGAATTTTATCTGCTTCAAGACAAACTTCACGTATGGAGAGCATTTACAGTTTTCTCCATGGAAGAACATTTTGGACACAAAGTCAATTATCGCTTACTGTACATGAGATGTCAATTAAAATCAAAATGGAAAACCAGTTATTGCCTCAAATATCAATGTATTTTGCTCGATCATATCAAATGAAATGGCCATATATGTACTTCACTTCACAACAGTTTACTGCTTGCTTAAAAAAAGAGTAAATGAAACATAATTTTAAAAAAAAGTCTCATTTCAAAAGAATTCCTTCACTTTCTGGCTTACAGATGTTGCTTTGACCTCACCAGTGCTCACATTACACATTCACAGTAAACCAGTGAGAACATGAGGGACAGTTTACGGGGTGAATCCTCACAACGGAGAACCAATAAAAATGCAAGTATTTATATACACTGTATGTATCAAATATTAGCAAGAACACAACAGGAAAATTTAATCAAATTTTGATATGATTTGGATAATTTCTTAAAGGTTAAAAATATGGCTTATACTCTTAGTCATCTTGTTATATGTCATATTTCACTCATATATACTACTCTTTTTTATATAACCGAGGCTATTTACAAACAAAAAGGTGGATGATGGGTGATATCTGGTCTGATTCTAAGTCCTGGACATTTTGAAAACATGGCATCAGTTTGCCTTGAAGTAAAGACATTAGATCTGTGGAGGTGTTGCATACTCTTTATCTCTGTTCGAGATGTTAAAAAGTATGAATCACTGTCCGAGATCAGATAGCTTAACTCAAGGACAAAGTCATGGCACGTTTGGGCAACTCCAGGACACTTAGAAGTTGGGTTGAAGGGGTGGGAGGGAGGTGAAGAGAGGTGTGACTGCAGGTTGGGGTGGGGCAGCATTGATAAGATGAAGGAGTTAATCACCCAAAACACTGTTACTTTTTATTGAACATATCCATGAGTGGCGCCGGGATGAACTTCATGACCGTATCCACGATGCTCTCCTCCTCCTCCTCGTCGCCGCAGCCGGTGGGAACGGCTTTTTTGGGGCGGGTGAGGCTGCCCTCGGAGGCCTGCTCCATAGCAGCCGCTGCCTCGGCCTCCTTCTCCTCCTTCTTCTTGATGCCATACTGCACAGGAGACAGAGGAGACCAGTTAGACTCCATGTGAAGTCGTGGTAATGTAATGTGCAATATGCAAAAGTGCAATTCTGTTACAGTACTGTTTTCAGTGCCCACCCCTACAGTCATCTTCTCGCTATTAAATATTCCAGATCGTCAAAGTAATACTTATATTTATTGAACATCAGACAGAGATAAACACAAAATGCAGTTTTTAAAAAATGACTGATTAAACATTTATTGAAAAAAGTATTTGCCTCTCTACAGAAATCTTGTATTTCTGCATGTTTCTCGCACTTAAATGTTCCAGATCCTCAAACTAACATTTATATTTATTGATTATTAGACAGAAATAATCCACAAAACACAGTTTTTAAATGATGATTTGTTAAAGATTTACTGAAAAACTATATCAGCCCTGTGAAAAAGTAATTGCCCCTAAACCTATTCACTGGTTGGTCCCTTGGCTGCAACAGTTAAATGTTTTTTACAGCTTGTGATCAGTCTTTTAGATCACCGTGGAAGAATTCTGGTCCACTGTTCTCTGCAGAATAGTTTTAATTTCACCACATTAGGTGATTTTTAAGAATTAACTGCCCTTTTAAAGTTATTGCCACAGCATTTCAATTGGTTTCAAGTCTGGACTTTGACTCTAATTGTGACTGAAGTCAGGGATTTTTGCATCAAAATCTGTGTTGGGAGGTGCTCAAGGCAGATGGATGGGTTGACACAACATTGGACTTTAAGATGGGAGACTACCAGCACTATTCCTTAATATTTATTCCATGTTTCAAATACATAGTCAGTAAGACGTTTCCATGTCGTCAAGAAACGGTGGCTTTCCATTGCAGGAAATCAGGACAGAAGTAAGGTGACGTGATTGTTCACACTAACGGTCCTGTAATCAGCCCTTTCAGCCTTTTTGTTCCAGTTAGGATCTGACAGCTTTGATGAGTGTGACATTAACTCCAAGAGTGCCAAAACAGAGACAAATAGTTACCTGACTTTAATGTTATCTGTGTGTGTAGAGCAGAGAATAATAGACAGTGTTATGTTAGACTATGTTGGGAATTTTAGAGAGTTGATGACGATGTCAGGGAGAGGACTGCTACTGGATGTGGATGTTGACAGGCCAGAAAAAAAGGTTGTTGTCCTCTTGTCCTCTCGTTTAATCAGTGTGGAGCCCCACTTGACAGTTTTTCAGGACCACTCAGATAAACCTGGAGTAGGTACTTTTCATCTCTCTTGGGAAAAAAAACCCTAACAGACTTTCCGCAGAAGTGTTTTTGGATGTTCAGAACAGATACAAAGGCTCAGGTCACAAGTTCCTAAAGTAAAAAATGTGCTAAAGTATTACTTTCGATCCAAACCATGAGCTTTCCCTGAACCTCACTAAAATGCTCTTGGTCCTAAAGTCAGCTAAAGTTTTTCCATAACATTGCCACATCATGCCAAAGTTACTTACATAGATGTCTTTTAGGTTGAAGGTTTTTCAAAGTTGTACTTAAACTGTCTAAGTATTTTTCCAGATACAATTGGATAGAAAGTATCCTGCTTTCTACCTTTGCACCAGTAGTAAGTGCTGCATTCGAAACAAATAAGTTATGTAATATATTTATATCCCGAAATGCAGATCAGTTTCCGCTAAAAAAGACTTTTTGGAGTTTAGGGTTAGAAATAATATGAATGTTCACATAACACCCAAGTACTTTTATTCATTCCTGTTCTACCTTACATCATTCACTGATTTTTCCCTTTTTCACCTCAGCTCCATGGAAAGTCTGATTATACCTCTGACTATGTTAAAAAGCAAAATATTCAAAGCATTTACAGTGAAGGAGAGACTTCCTGCTTGTAGACATGAGTCCTAAGATTTTACTAGCTTTAATTTTTTGGATACAGCATGAATTCTAGCCTGGTTGGAATTTAACTTTCAAGAGAGTAATGCGTAAAGCAAGGACATTTCATGCATTCGAGGTAAATTGGTTTGAAAATGACCATTACTCTTGTAAAGTGACACAGATTTCCTAATTTGCATGGATAAGCTTCGGGCTGCATCCACATGAAGTTAGTTTATGCTGCAGCCATTTGGGTCCTGCAATAAAAAGCAGTTACAACTGATCTCTGCAATTAGATGTAGAGCTCGAGCTGAGGAGGACTGTGTTCGTACGGTCATGGGTGTTATATGGAAGCTTTAACTGCTGCTGGCTCTAATGTGACCTTCCTGGATATTTTATATACCAATTAGTGAAGCACAGGTACTCTGCAGGTGTTCTGAACAACAATTAGCTTATAAAACCCAGCCAACAGGCTTCTATTAAATCAAGACTGTGCTTAGAGGGGAAAGAGCACAAAATTGCATTTTAAAACATTAGAGAGAACACCATCAGCTGGCAAATCGGTTTCACCGGCACCTTTAGTGAAATAACCTTCTGTGTACTAAAGAAATTATACAAGGAATTTAAGAAGACATGATAGATTGCTCTCCATTAATTGATAATGCTACTCAGCTGTAACTATAGCTGTAAGTTAATGAAAGTTACAATGGAAATAATGCGCAAAAAAAAAATGACAATGCACTGCAAAAACACTTGTGGATTGTATTAGCTCTTTCTCTGAAACATTAAGCCTGTGGATTTGTGTTCACTATTACCTAAAGTGCATCATGTGTATCTGTGATCCTATTTGAGAAAAGTCAATACCACTAGGCCCCAAGGAAAAGGTTTGCAAAACTCAGGAAGGTCAACATGCTGAGTGATGGTTGATCTTGAGGCAGAGATGTGGAAAATGAGCTGGACTCCTCCGTGACCTCTCTGCTGCTTTCATAAGGAGATGCTAATGTGACCCTGGAGTGATAAATATCTCAAAGGAGGACTTCTGGTGGCCATTCCCACAGCAAACACATGCATAAGTGCAGCAGGAGCATCTGTGTTTTATTTATTTATTTGCTACAATGTATTCATTAAAGTCTGCATCAGGCTCAGGAATATTTTCTGTCATCCTTTTGTCAAGATTTGATATTTTTCTCAGAAACATCTTCTTGGGGTTTGTGTCTTTAAAGCCTGAGTGACAGTCTAAAGACTTGATAGTGATACAGAAATAGAAAGAGCTTCTAGAAAATGAGCTGGATGTTTTTAATGGGACACTAAGATTAGCGGCTCGTCGTTGAATTAAAACTCTGCTTTACTGTGATTCTTGTTGAATATTTTTGCTGAACACTGACATTATAGGATTCAGTCCGTAGACACTGAGAGTCTTCAGGTGTGAGGAAGAGATGGAGACCTGCCAGTTAATAAGATGCTATTTTCTGATTCTTTGTCTTGTAGCACAAATCTTAATCCTCAAACATGATCAGATATTGAACAAAAAGCAACACTCCATTTTGCACCAGAAAAACATCAATACTGGTGGACAGTTTAAAGAGGTTAAACCAGCCAGTGCAAATGTAGCTGACCTTTTGCAGTCATGTAAAATCTCTAAATGTTTCTGTTATGTCCTCTGGTGGCAATGTGGCCGGTAATGGACTTCGTGCAGCCTCTGTGTGGGGAGATGGCTTGTAGACTCTGTATTGATCACAGCTGGCTGAAGATCGAGCTCCAGATCCCACCTGGCAGACATCAGGAGTGATTGACCTGGAGCTCCAGACCGGCTCTCAGCCCTGGTTCTCCCCACCTCCCAACCTGTTCGACTGGTCCACAACCACAACTCCTCCTCCCACAAAACCCCAACAATCACCACACCAGATATCAAACCTCAACTAAACTGTCAGTCAGGATGGCTGGTATTTAATGTGAACCGTTTGCCCTGGTGCCGCTTGTCATTGTGTTTTGTGTGGGTGTTTTCAGTAGCCACCAAGGGGGTGCTACTTAGAAATATAGCTTCTGTTAGCAGCTGGCTAATTCAGTGAGAAGCTACTTGCATCCAGTGTCTTATTCTGTAATGTATGTTTTGAGGCGGGCTGCACGGTGGCTCAGGGGTTAGCACCGTCGCCTTGCAGCTAGAGGATTCCTGATTTGCATCCCGGCCTGGGATCTTCTGCATGGAGTTTATGGTGTTTGCATGTTCTCCCTGTGCATGTGTGGGTTTTCTTCAGGTATTCCACTTCCTTCCACATTCCAAAACACGCTCAGGTTAATTGATAATTCTAAAATGTCCGCCACAATACCACCTCAGCCTCCTACAAATGTGGAATTTCTTGGTTTCTATACAGCCCCGTGCACAAACACTGATATTATATCGACATATTCTGTCATATAGGTCTGAGGAAGCATTCCTCGAGCTGCAAATAAAACCATTACCGCGAGACAAAGAGGAGATTATATCTCAATTGGACTGATCTTTATCTGCAGCCTGTTTGTGTCTAAAATAACTGCAGATCAGTTAAACTAATTCCATGATGGGATGTTTCCTTTAACTGTATTTATTTTTGTTGTGTGAAGAAGTTTTATACTGTAAGTATACGTGCCTTTAGAGGGTTGAAAGAGATCAAGTTCTGCACCTCTGAGTATCTAAATATCTGGGTTTTTTTGCATTATAATCATTTTATTTTCCGTTATATTACCTGTAAAGTGAATTTATGTGTTGTTGTCAATGATTTAACTGCAGAGCAAAAAGTGTTCTTATCTAAATGAATCCTATTTTAATACAGTGACTAACAGACCTAAAGGTGCTTCATTTGTATAGAACTGTAGGATTCTGTGTGCTCCTCAGTTAGAAACAATAAATCTGACGTCACTGACGTCCTGAATGGTTGCATGCCAGTTCTTTGTGAGTTCATGGACAACAGCTTTAATAACAAAGTTGCACGTTCTGATGTTTCCATATGTCTGATATTATCACTTAACTTTCCAGAAATCACATTCCTCTGCAAACTACTTTGCACTAGCAGGTTTTTTAAAAATTAGTTTGATACGTTTATATCACATTAATTGTACATGAAGCACACTTCAGCTGCCACATTTGGAAAATTTGAAGATACCCATATCTGACAATACAAATTTTGCAGTTATTACTTCAGAAATCTAGACAATGATGAATGACAAATGAAACAAAGCCCTTTGATTGGCTGAACTGTTGGAAGCAAAAGATTTGAGAAGTGAAATCAGAAGTTTAATACCTGAGAAATGATTCTGATTTTCATGATAGTAAAAAAAACAACTTTGCTCTGAAGGGTAGATGGGATCTCCTCTGTATCTCGCTTTGTTCCCTTGCTGGTTCTTTGTGTTCCCTTCATGCAGTTCTGTCTAAGCCTCTTGGAATCTGTGTTTCTCCGTCTCTCTCTCTCGCTCAGACTTGCTCCACAGTAACAAAGGCTTGCATCAGTTGAAGGCAGTCATGCTTCGTCAGCCTCTCTCCACTCGCTACGATCAAACACTTTCCAAAGATACGCTGTTATATTCATTCAATCACTCAACCTTGATTTTAACTCGGAAATACACGTATTCCACTCTGTCCTTCCTCTTTCTTCTCCCAGTACAGTTTCAAAAAAATTTCATGCGACTTCAGAGCTGATCCTCAATCAGTAAAGATGGTTTAACAAGGCTAGAAACACGGAAAAGTTTTTACTCAAAGAGCATCCAAGTCAAATGTTCAGTGCATTAATAGCAATGTCACTAGTGATATTTCACCACAAGCTGCAGACACTTTGATACGATCATTTAACATTTCATTACAGGATAATTAAATATTGAGCATGAATTTATCAAAGACAAGATAGTCTTGGTGATACAAAAGGGAGGGGTCAGTAAGACAGTGGAAATAAAAAGTCTGTTTGAAGCTTTAAATACTGAGCTATAGTTCTGGGTTTATTTTTAGATCATCTGTATCAAGTGTCATGTTGGAATCGTGTTACAAATCTGGTTTACAGCAAACTGAAGAGATTACATAGAGCTAATGTGAAGTAGTTCTGAATGGAGGCAACCCCATCTCCTGCACTATCTTCGCCTTCTATTGGCTAATTAGTTTTGGGTGGAACATAATACTGCTTGCATTATAACATTTTCAATATGCTCTGAAAAATAACTGAAGGAACCCAGGACTTAATTAAGTTAATGGATGCAAGATTAAAATCTAATTTGCCGGTTTACATAAACCTTTATTTAACGTTATTTTGAAGAGTTGGGTTGACATAATGTTGCATCAACTTAAGATTACGTGTAACTGAAATGTCAATTTCTGCATTGGTTGTGTTAAAACTAAATACAGGTTGATGTGACGTAAGGAAATTGGGGTTATATCTTTTTTTTTTTTTGCCCTGAGTTTAGGATTTCAAGTCCCCTCCTCTATCTTAACATGCCTGGCCTGCTGATTGTAGAGGAAAGGCTTCTTCTCACTTGATTTGATGCCTCAGTAAACATTTTTCCATTGAGTTTTTGGCTTCAATCAATAGTTTCAAGACTCTGTGAAAGCAACATGATGTTAATTTTGTGAGTAATAGTCTCATTTAGAGTAAAATAGACAATAAAGCAGTGTATGTGTGTGCATTGTGTCCTCAGATTCATCATTCACTGGTTATTATCAATTTCAAAAAACAAGATGATGACAGCCAAAATGCCAAAGTTGGTGCTTCAGAACATTAATCCACAAACCACAAGGGCTACGTTCATCTTTAAATTACAGTCTCTGGTTGCATAGGCTGCTTTCAAATTGCTCTCATTGGCTTAGTTTCCCACAGGTAGTTGCTCTTCTGCAAGAAAACTCTAGTGAACTAGTAGAACATTATCCATGCCCAACACCAAATGGCAGACAGATTAAGTTAAAGACTAGTTAAACATGACGGTGCAGCATTTAGCAGCTGAGAAACCAACTGTTTTTCTCAGATGAGAGACCAAAGCAAGATCTTTAATTCAGTTCAAATAGGTGGTAAAGGGGTAATATTACAGAAAATGCACAATTTTTCATGAAAAAAATAGAACCCAGGCAGCATCAGATTTGATTCAAAATATACAATCCTGTACAAGGTTGTGGTATAAGACTATTATTTGTAGTACACAATGCTGATTAGTGGACAACTACATGTGACTGTGTGGAAAACTGTTTGTTGTTAATTTGACCCAGTGAGGCTCCACAGAAGCTCGCATGATAGAAATGATTGTCTCTCTGCTCTCTGGAAATGTAGTTAGCATTTTGAGGTAAGAAACAAAATTCTCCACAATATTAATCTGAGTAAGTTGTGCGACTGCAAGTACTGAAATGTCTTTACCTTGTCCCTGATGCCCTGTCGGATGTTTTCTCTTTCTGCCTCCATTTTTGCATATTTGGCCTTCCTCTCCTCTTCCTGTTGCCTCAGCGCTTCTTGCCGTTCTTCCTCCTTTTTCTGAGCATCGGGGTCCTTCTCCTCCTCACCACCGAGCATCTTCCCCATGTCTTTGGTGGCCCCTGTTGTCGGAGAGAGAGCGACAGAGCCAGGTGTTAAATGCAACAAATGTCACATCTTTTCACAAGTGACACCGGCAAGTCGCGGTAATTTCAGCAAATGGATCTCAGCATTTGATGTTCATAGTAGTACGTCAAAGATTTGGACAATTCAGCGGATATTGCTTCATATTTCGGTCCTCTTTCAAACCAGCGAAAGAGTAGCACAATCTGCCCTCGACTGAGCCAAACACAAAAGCTTGTGACAACAGAGGGAACAAGAGGTGAACGCCACGAACAAGAGCCTGAGATAAAAGACACTGTGATGAATTATTAGCAATTCTCTTGATTGCCTTTGTGCTGCTCACTTTGGCCTTTGCTATCTCCAACAGGACTTTACATCCTCGCGAACGGCGCCCATTTGGACCAAGAGTTAAGACCCGAGAACAAAAAGCCCAGAGTGCTGTTGAAAGAACCAAAACAAATGGACACTGAGGCCCATTCTGCTGCTGATCTCATCTCATGTCTGCACTTATTAGATATGCTAAACAAGACATCAAGTACAGGGTCAAAGGATTATATCTTTTGTCTTTTCAGATGGTTGGTGAAGGTTTGATTGCCGTGTTATTTATCTGTTTACTTTCAATGCTGATGATCGTAAATATCCTACATTAATTGCATTGATTCATATCTTTAAAGTAAATGTAAAAGTAAATAATACAGATTTTGCCTATTTTGCTAAATTAGAAATAATAACTAATAAAACCAAAGAAAATGTACATTTTAACCCTTTTTAAAAAAAACGGCTAGAATTGTAAATAATATCCAAATAAAAATCTCTATTTTTACAAATGGCAATTACTCCTTTTACAATTTATGACCATGAAATTACAATATTTTACTGCATTTAAATCAGCTTTAAATCTTGAAAAATTTACTTTTAATTTTTTAAATGAGGATATTTTACTGTATTTAAATCAAGTAAAAAGTAAAAAACAATAAGTAAAAATAAACATTGTTAAATCTTAAAAAATGTAAGTTTTTTTTTTACAGATTTTGCCTAAATTAGGAATAATAACTAATAAAATCGCAGAAAATTGTATTAATTTACATGTTAACCCCTTAAAAACAGGCTGAAACTGTAAGTAATGTCCAAATCAAAAATCTGTATTGTTACAAATGGTAATTACTCCTTTTACAACATTTTAAAGTTCCGCTATTTTACTGTATTTAAATTTTAATCAGCTATAAAGTATTATTTAACAGATATTTGCAGTTTTTGATTATTACAGTATTCCAGTGTTTTTTTTTTCCTTGTTTGTTTAGGTTTTTTTTTATATATTATTTTTTGCGTGCTAGCTGCCAGATAGTTGAAGTATTGTGGAGGATTTTTTATCTATTTTTTTTTCTACACTGGCACTGCCAAAGCTGTGGCAGGCACTGACATCCTGCTCTGTCTTGACTACTACTCCTGTCTGTATGGAGCATCTGGTTTTTGCTACAAGCATCAATTGACAGGCTTCATATGTCACTACATGACCAACTCTATCCTATCTCTGCACCCCTGGGAACTACTCTGTCACATATATCCATTTCTAGTCCAGGAACAAGTAGGTTGCAGGGTGTACGTGCCCTCAAATTAAAGACACTGCAGCTACCATGTGCAGATGTTGTACAAGGAAAGAAAATAATTAAAAAATGTCTTCTTGTGTGTGCTCACCACTTACACTGCCACAGCTTTCAAAACTGAAATGACAAAGCCATATGCTGCATTGCACATTCACTCCTGAGTAACAACAGAGTCAGAGTCCTTCGGTCCTATTTTCTGTCCCCGAGCAAACTGTTTTCACAAGTGTCATTCTGCCATAACATGCGTCTCTCTTGGAAAACACATCTTCAAAACTATCTGCTACGACCTTCGTTCAGGCATTGATGCTTTATTTTAATAGTCTAATAGCATTCATTCAAACATAAACACTTCAACACCCAGGTATGCTCATTTAGACTAACCGGTACATGGCCTTAGACTTAACAGAACATTTCATTATACTCTGAACTAAACTCTTAACGATAAAACCTGCTATTACCCTGTAAGTGGTAACTACTTGAAAGGCTAAGGTTCGACTCGGGAAGTTGCATAGACTGATCCCGGTCATCATGCTGCATGTCGAGCTGCTCCTGCAGTGCTTTTGCACATTTCCTGTACATGCCGCTCTGCCTGTGTGTTCTCACTCCAGAGGCATCAACTCCTCTTTCCAGCTCAGTGGCTGGAAACAAGGCAGCGCTCCAATGGTGGTCCGATGAAAATCCTGAATCCGTGACTCTGTGCTCACTTCCAACTCTCAGGAAAGAAACTGATTTTAATGAGAACTGGACCTCTTGGACCACACCGGGTAAATTTGAAATATGTCTAACTCGCTCCCCTTTTGCCCTCAGCTCAACCCACTCCCTTTCTCTATTAGGGTGCTTGTCTTTACCCCAGTCAATGCTGAGCCTCGCGGGCTCTCTCGAGGAAAAACTCAAAGACACAGCCATCTGCTTTAGCAGCAAAATTGATGAGACAGTGGTGACCTTGAGGTTCTTGGCAGTAGTTTGAACTTGCCGTGCTGATGTACCAGGAGAAGCCCCCAGTCCTTCTTCATATGGAGCCGGACGACTGCTAATTAATGTCTAACACATGATGCTGTCATGTTAAAGATATTTTACATACATACATCTTGAGACTTTGTCATGCTAATGCTACATGTACAGTAAAATGATCTGCACTATCTGGAGCTAGCAGTCTATCACACTATCTTTGTCTGACCCATCTTTACAGACCTTTCACTATCTGTGTGTTACCATTTTTAAAAATCTATTTCACTGTGGGAAACAGCAACAACAACCTCTGACAGCAACCTAACACACTAAAAATTTTAAGTTTATTATTCTGAAACAGTGGGCTGCACAGTGGTGTAGTGGTTAGTACTTTCACCTTACAGCTAGAAGATCTCTGGTTCGCATCCCGGCCTTCCCGGGATCTTTCTGCATGGAGTTTGCATGTTCTCCCTGTGCATATGTGGGTTTTCTCTGGGTTCTCTGGCTTCCTCCCACAGTCCAAAAACATGCTGAGGTTAACTGGTGATTCTAAATTGTCCGTAAGTGTGACTGTTTGTCTCTATGTGTAGACTGCTGATCTGTCCAGGTGTCCCCTGCCTTTGCCCTAAGTCAGCTGGAATCGACTCCAGCCCCCCCGCGACCCTAATGAGGATTAAGCAGTGTATAGATAATGGGTGGATGGATGGATATTGTGGAACACCAAAGCTGTAATCTTAGCTTAGCTTCACCAACAATGACTGTGATTGGTTTAAAAAAAAAAAAGGTGTCTTTTGCTCAATAGCGGAATGGCACTGAGGTGCAGCGAGACTAATCCAGTCCAAATTAAATGCAGTCAGTGATAATCAATTCCCCGTTTCAAACATCTCATCATCTCTTTGTGCTTGTTCTTTGCTATTATGTTTGTTATATAACATCCATTTATACAGCACATCATCAGTCCATCAAAGTTTATTCTTGTTCATATAAGTTGCAGTTATTGAAGGATTTTTTTGTGCAAATTAGACATGTTACTTTAAAATCGTTCACCATAATGTGAAAATTATTACTATTTTTTGTCTCTTCAGACTGTGGTAGATATGAAGAAATGATAAAGCCCTGTCGTCCTAAATCTACCCCCACAGAAACTGTCTGGAAGTAGCTGTCAACAAAGAGTTGCTATAGATGCTATGAATAAATAATCTATGAGCTTTACCATACCTGCTGTAGCTTTGAGCACAAGGCAAACAAATCAAATTTAAATAAATATTTTGATGTTTAGCTATAAAATTAAAGTGGCGGCTTCAGATTAGTCTCATCTCCATACTTTTTCAAAGTATAATGTGATTGATAAAACGCTGCTTTGGCTTTTCCTCTGAAGTCTTTGTTCTCTGGGCTATCAAATGCTTTTCTTACAGGCACCAAGGAACGCTGTTGGTTTCATTATTAATAACATCTTTCTATGCAATTATAAAAAGTTCTGAATCTTGCAGAATTACTTCATCACACTCATAAGAATATGTCTTAAAGATGGTTTCTCTTTTCCCGTGTTTTGCCCTGGGATGAAGCAGAACTGCTGAATCGGGCCGTAAACTTTCTCTCCGACTTTCTTGCTGGCAGCTTGAGGGGAGATTTTCCAAATCTTGTATAAGTAGCAATCTTTACAGAAGCTGAGTAGACTCTGAGGAAGGATATCCTTCATCACTCGAGGGGAAATATATTCCTTTTTGAAGAGAAATGAAATGAAAACTTGCTAAAGTTTAGAGTCTGCAGCAACAAATTAAAATACAGTGTGCACACATGCTTACTTTGTTTCACATTATACCTTATTAGATGTATCTTCCCATGTTCTTCTTGTCATCAGAGCTGCTCTCACCTTCTCATTTACAATGCATCTGATACTGAAATCCTCTTAAATCCAAACTCTAAAATTTGATCACACTGCAGATATAATGTTATATATCTACTCCTACATAAAGTTATGATCAGCGAAGGAAGTAGAATTGTGTTAAATTTGTGTAATTAAACTGTAACCACCACCATGCTCTCATTAAAAAGTTCTTCACTGAAAGATAAATTAGTCCAGTGGCTGGTATAGTTCACAAATGTTCACAAAAAGTGTGTAGTTTTTAGTATAAGCCAACTTGTATTTGAGACAGTCTCCTATCTATCTGCTGCTTTTTACGCCTTGGTTACTGAACCTCTCCATTTTTCCATATGCTGCTGTTTTTATCTGTTTTTTTTTTAAACATTTGCCTCTCCCAAACCTCCACATGACTAATCTAGATGCTCAAGGCTAATTAGCTCGTCTGATTGTGACAAAGTTGCTGTGTAGAAGTCTGAGACAGTTGTTGTTCCCAAAAGCCTCAGTGTCATCAAACGCTGCCAGCTGTGGAGTCTAAGAGCGCTACACGAGAAAGCTCCAGAGTAAGAGCTCGGCTACGCTTAGAAAAACACTGAAACATGGTCTAAAGTACCTAATTAGGAGACAAAATGAATATTTCACTCCATACCACAGTGTTTTAGAGATACATAAGGTAACCCCTTGTTTGCTTTCAGAGTCAGGACAGGACAACTGCCATGAGACATGATTAATGCTCACTGTGATATGATCAAAACAATGTTTCCTGCACATCTAATTTGCAAAGTACAAGAACCTAACACATCTACCTGAAACTATTAAACACTTTAATGTCTTTGCTGCCCCCTTGTTCCCCTTTTTCTCCAACGATAAGATTCCCAGAGACAAAGACAGCAGCACTTTATGCCATCATTTTTAATAGCTGTGGGGAACAATGTTGGAACAGATTGGATAAGACTGAGTGAACATAAGGTAAATGTGAATCATAGACCAAAACTGGTCCTGGTATAAACTGGATGGGAGTCAGCAATCAATGAGGACACAATGGATAGCCAGGGGAAGATCAAGGAGACCAATTATATTGAATGGATCAGCTTTAAATAGAGTTTGGGGTTATTCTCATCCTCCATCAATATCCAGTTGGTATAAGTTGTATAGGAGTTAATAAGGTTCATGACTGTTTACCATAACAACAAAAAGTTGGAACTTTCTGCTCAGATTATCTTCATGGATCATGTCTATAAAGACTGTCCATCTCTACTGGGCACATCTAACAGGAAAAATGTCAAAAAGGCTCAATCAAATATTGTAATCTGCCCATAATTCATTCAAGTGAGAGGAATTCAAGGAGTTTATCTCAAATAGTACAGATTAACAATGTACAGTAATACCATTAAACTAAATATTTCATGCCTTTCGTATTGAACATGAACTATGTTGGTGTCCTCCTAGCAGCTACAATGAAACAAACTCAACTTTTAATTGGATAAACCAAAGTTTTGGACAAGTGGGACATTTGACCTGTTGATAGTTTTCACAAAAAACAAGTAATTCATCCACCAACGGAGATATTTTACTCTGAAACACAAATATCAACTCTCTGGATTCAGGGAGTCACAGTGGTCATCAGTATTGGTCCTTTGGGCATCATGAATAACTTTATCAAATTTCATGGCAATCCATTCACTAGCTGTTGAGAAGTATCACTGAAAACAAAAGTGTTAACTTCATGGTTGTGCGAGATAAAAAGACCATGAATGTCTTCACCAATCCCTTCAACAGATGAGATCAGTCTGGCACGCTGACCAACCTGAGTTATGAGCCTGGGGTGTCTAAAGCCATTTCAGTTTTAAGCCACTGCGTTTCTTCCCATCGTCACTCATAGGAATCCAAAAGCAGCTTTGGATTGTTGGGTTTTCTGTTCACTGTTTATAATTTGGAAGGGCTGTAACTCACTATAATAAGCACTGTGATGACATATGTTCTGAAATTGTGCTGCATAAATAAAACTGGATTGAACTGAATTGAAATAAACGACACTACAGTATCAAACCTGCTTCGTGACATCAGTGCTATGGATGTGGAGAGCTATTTATGTGTGTTAACTCATTACAGCCTTTGAAGGACTTTATAGGTCAACTGAGGCCTGGGGAGTCATTTTGAACCTTGGCAGGGAGAATAAAATGAAAAGGGACCATGGAGAAGTTGAGAAGTTATAGATGTTTTGGTAAGAGGTGGATTAGACTGTGTACGGTTACTGAAGGCCTGCATTAGACTGGAGAGAAAACATGAGTGTGGACTTTTGAGTGGCAGGCTTTGTGTGTGTGTGTGTGTGTGTGTGTGTGTGTGTGTGTGTGTGTGTGTGTGTGTGTGTGTGTGTGTGTGTGTGTGTGTGTGTGTGTGTGTGTGTGTGTGTGTGCGTGCGTGTGTGTGCATGAAGGTCTGCAGAGTGGGAACAAAATGTACAGCTCTTAATTCCCTCGGTGTGTTTGTGCATATGGTGTCTGTGCACTTTTAAAGAAAGATCGAGTGCATTTCCTCCAGGTGCATTTGGGCTCCAAGAGCATTTCCATTGTGTGTCTGTGTGAGTCTGTGTGTGTTCGTTGTGTGCTCCGTGCTGACGGACTGGGTCGGACCACATGAGGAGTGTTCCCTGTGGAGCCTCAAGGCTCCCGAAGAAGGACAGACAGGGGAAGAAAAGGAACAGAGAGCTCGAAATGAAAAGAGAAAAAAAAATAACAAGGTAAGGTGTGACTAAGATTATTTCCACTCCAGCAAATTACAGATTGATGTAGAAAATGGGAGCAAAGAAATTTCAGAATAATAGACAAAAATCTGCGACAAGGACAGATAAAAGAGCCAAGAGTGGTACACAAAATGATCAGCGATGAAAAAGAGCTCGAGAGAAGAAATATGGTACATTTAAGAAAGAAAAAAGAGGAATATTAGATGGAAAAGAAAGAAAGGACAGCGAAGGGGAACAAAGAAAAGTTGATAAATTGAGAAATCCATACTGGAGAATAGTGAAGCAGAAGAGACCCAAGGTAAAACTGAGAGATGAAGAAAGATGAGCCTAGAGGAGGAGAAAGGGAGAGACAGATTAAGAGAGAAAAATGAAAGGAAAAGGCAAGGCTGCTGTGAGAAAGAGAGAGCTAACGGGAGATACAGCAGGAAAAAAAAAGTGATAGCATAAGAGAGAGGAAACAGCGGGACCAGCTCAAGGACTCTGTGTTCCTGCTCTCCCATCTGTCACCAGTCCTCAGCGGTCCCACAGCGACCGACCGCCGGGTCCCTGCCTCAACCCCCACGGTCCTCACCAGCAGTGCAGACCACCTTCATCAGCCTCCTGCCCCTGGCTGGGGGGAGAGGTGGTCCCAAATCCCAGTGCAAAGACCACCAGGACAACCTTACTGGCAGTATTCCTATGCATGGAGAGCACATGTTGAGAACACTGTGTCCTCCACTAGTTGAATCTCTTAGCAGATACAGCAGGTGGCCACGAATCACAACACAACCGTGTACGCAAAACAGATCCACAAGGTTTCCTCTAGGTTTTGTTTGGTTTTTTTTGCTGGTGAATTTTGAATGGTGAAATATTTAGCATGTAGCAGGAAATGGTATTGTTCTCCGGAGTGGGTGGAGACCAAAATCGAGCTAAAAGTTGAGTCAGTGTCGCATTCACATTCAGACAGAAAGTCACACTTGAATTTGTTTTATGGCTCTTATCCAGGTTGTTGTCTCCTGACTAGATCCTTGCTTGTGTTGTATCTGCTCTCAGATGTACATCGCTTTGGATAAAAGCATCTGCTGAAAGAAATTGTAGAATGGTAGAAGTCTAATGGATGCTAATGTCAGTCTGTGGCAGCTGAAAGCATAAAATGATAACAATTTGCTAAAATGTTTGCACTGACAACATGTTCAGATGACTATGCATAGCTATTTGTCTTTTAACTTGTTTGGTAGCTTCCCAGTCATCTGCCACACATGAATTTCAGGAAGTTTCTCAATACAGCTGTTGTTCATTTAAAATTTTAGCAGATGCAGTCGCTGAGATTCTTCCTGTCTCAGTATTTGGGAAAATCACCTTGGGAGCATTTCAGTAATGTTTAATAACGCCCAGCTCGGGCTGTGAACACAATAGGTCATGTGAGAGCTCTATAGAAAGAGTCATTTTATTGTGTTTGTGATGCTAATTCTTTTAAACCCATCGTCTTTACAATGGCTGAACATAAGAAAACACATTCAGGGACCAGTTTGCATCTGATATTCCCAAAAATGGCCATTTTGGGTCAATGAATGTTCATGGTGAACATCAGAGGAGGCATTATGCGACACGACACAAGTTATTCAAGGCTGAAGCTGGAACTTGGCGTTTTTGGATTCAATAATCACCTCATATGCAGTTTATGGAGAGTTTTAAATTGGCCTTGACTGGATGAAAACAGCATTTCGGAGGTATAGGAACCAATTGGGTGTACGTGTAGGTGTTCAGAAAGTGACAAAACATCTCGCCAACTTCTTAAAGGTCATGCAGAAGTCACGGTTGCATCGTGATGCTTTAAAAGATTTGTGTTCTGTGTTTCAACACCTACACAAAGTTTTATCAGTGTCAGACCTTGAGAAGAGCTTTTGTTGAAGCAGTGCTGAGTCACTTTTCACACTGAACTGTCTGTGCTTGTCCTAACTATTGACTTCATCAGGGAGACTGGTCTGGTCTTTGGAGCGCAGCTGTCCTTGGAGAGCTTTAACAACACTCTGGGTAAGAGATGAGGAGAAAGCCTTGTTCAGTATAGAAGATTGCTTCTCTATTGCAAAGCTGACCAGGGAAAGATTATTTTAGTGGAATAGTGCCAGGTTAAGTGTAGTTTGTGTCCTTGGGGAAGCCACAGAGCACCTTTCTTTTTATTCCTTGCACATTAATGTCGATGAGACAGTTCCCTTTAAGTGGTCTTGTATATGACAATGTACTTTTACCAAGATAATGCAAATTATTAACTGACTAAAATGAAAAGGAAGGTTGTAAAGTAGGGATCATGTCGCAGTATTTCACCTACTGGCTATTAGAATTAATACAGCTATAAGACACATCTGCTTAAGGTTTACTTTTCAGACATAGAGCTACATCCATCTTTTATATACAGTTTATGATCGGGATGCACTAAATCCCCACTTACAGAGTTACATGAGACTGATTTTTATGTAGCTTTGGAAAGCCAAAACTGATGTAATCAGATATGCTGTGAATTTGCATATTGGGAAGATTTTAAATAAAAGTCACACTTGAACTTGTTTTATGGCTCTTATCCAAGTTGTTTTCTCTTGACTAGATCCTTGCTTGTGTTGTATCTACCGTCAGATGTACGTCGCTTTGGATAAAAGCATCTTCTAAATGAAATTGTAGAAAAGTTCTGTCTGTCACACCTGGATAATATCTAGATACAAGACATATTAAGTAAAAAGTGAAAGTAAGACTAAAGTGTGTAATACCAGATCATATGTACACTCACAGAAAACATGTTTTTGTTACAGAAAGATTCCGATTTGATCATCATTCAGTGAAAATTTCGTGAGTCTTTTGTGCGACTTTATTGCAAAAATGAACTTTGGATTCAGCCCACAAATCAAACAAAAATCACTGTCAAGATTTACAATTGTGCTAAAGTAAAGACAGCAGTAGTCTACTGTTTTGGTGCACCAACAGATAGGAACCCTCAGTGACAGAGCAAGTGAAAATATATGACAAAGTCAGTGACTGAAGGATTTGGGAAACCGGGTAAAAACTCAAGATGATTTTTCATGCACTAGAAGCAAAATGGAGAGAGCCCACTCATGAGATATAAAGTACGTCTCCCCTGTCCGCGGAGTACCTCAGTAAATCTCTGGGGCTCATGGGGAAAGGAGGCTTGAGGTGCATGGCTCCTGTGCTTTATCACCCGTTTGCAACCATTATCATTGGAAGACAGCCTCACAGAGACTGGCCTTGGTGATGAGCGAGCAGGGACAGATCACATTTATCACCTCTGAGGTTGGCACCAAGGACGAGGTGAACCATCCATCCACACACACACACACACACACACACACACACACACACACACACACACACACACACACACACACACACACACACACACACACACACACACACACACACACACACACACGAGCACCTATACACACACACCTACATACACACACACAGGATTCAGGTCAACACCACCAGCTTTGCTTCAGGACTTTTTAGTTTGTCTTTTTATCTTAATAAAATGTGCAGACGATGCACATTCAGCTTGATAAATAACACCATAAGGCAGGAAAATAAGATACTAAATCAAAATGTACAGTAGATATGAAAATCCAGAACGAGTGTATGATCACACAGCACTATGTAAGATGACTAATATATCGTCGAAGAACAATGTCTGATAGAGAAGGAGACAAATCCCGGTAAGCCATCCAAGTCATAAATCATAGTCAGAGGATTACATGAAGACAGAAATAATCCAAAATGGAATAATTCCTACCCTGGTGAATAAAATCTCACATGGGTAATATCTTCTGCACTCACTTTTATCGTGGTTTTCAGGGCTTATTATGATAACTGGCTTTATAGTTAGGATTTAGGTCTGATAACTTCTTCTGCCTCTTTAAATGAGCACTGTCCCTGTTGGAGCATGCTCATACGGCTCCGGGTGGCACGTTTGGTCGTGTGCCAGAGATCAGAGTGCAATCGCAGAACTTCATAAGCAATTACCCCGGAGTCACTGCAGTAATGAGTCATGGAGGTGACGCGGCGGCAAACTCCACCAGCGAGACCAAAGAGTCCACAGAGTCAAGGAGGCAGCCAAACAGAGAGAAAATAAAGAGTGAATATCTACATTTAAATGGGGAAAAATAATATTGTGGCAATGCTGCCAGGTAGGTTTGCGATACTGGTCTGCACCACTGGTCACTAGAGCTTAATTTTAAATTGAAATTTTGATTTGAAACTATGAAATATTGTCAACAGTGGACCTTTAAAGATAAAGCACAACATATTAAATGCTTCTATTGAAACCAATAAACAACTGAGTGAAAATAATCCATACAAAATAGTCATTTAATACTTTTTTTTAATGTACCGTTGATAGTACCTCTTTTATTAAGCACTTGTTTTTATTCAAATGACAATTTTTTTGGAATCATGTATTACTTTCTTTTCCACTGTTCAAATAATGGTCTAAATAAACTTTGATGCATTTTAAGTAAACCGTTTAACCCATTATATAATGAAAACAAAGGGCATGTTTTCATATGCTAGCTTCAAGTCATGTTTGAGATGCGAGAATGAGGACAAGAGAAGGCAAGAATAAATAAGTATGGAGTTATAAAGTGCAATATTAATGCAGCTGGACCTGTTTATAATCCCTGAACCAACATAAAGATTTCATTTCAGTATTGAAAGTGCTTCAGCTGAGGCGTCTCACTGACCAAAGTTAATAGTAGCTTTAGGGAGTGAGATAAATATTTCAACATATCACATCAATGCGTAATATATATATGGAAGTATCTGCTTCATTGAACTAATCATTTGCAATGTAAATGTGAAATTTGTACAGTTGAGTCAGATGACTATGGCTGAATCTGGCATTTAAGGTGTTAACATTTCTTTATCATCAGTTTTTCAATAAGTCCAGGGAATTGAAATAGTGATTTCATTAATGCTTTATTGTCCATTTATACTGTTTTGTTGTTTAATGAAAATCAAATGATTGAGCCTTGGGGATAATTAGGCTTGTGTTGGACGTTTAACAAACCGTCCATGAAACTGTATGACTGCGCTCAGAATACATCATCAAGTTGAGGTTTTAGCCTCATAGATCTGGCATGGCAGATCTTGACCTCCACGTCGACGAGGGATGGGAGAATCTCTTTCTTTCTATGGGGATCAGTAAGGTATCAGACGGTACTTTGAAGACATAATCTTACTCCAGGGCTTCTTTTTTTTTTATAGCTATATTTGATTTTCTGATTGTGGCATGTGTTTACGGTAAAGGAAATATTGGAATAGAAGGAGCCAGACAGCTCATTAATTGCATCTGTGAGAGACAAAGGTATTAGAGCAAGGAGTTATGCAAAGTCTTCATGCACGGATGTGTCATTGTTTGGGTTTAATTCTCACTAATGAAAGATCTGTGTTGTTTTATTGGTTATTATTTAGTTAATAAGCTTAAAACACAGCATTTTAAAAACATTTTAGTTGGGAAAAACATTAAATTATGCCATGATGATGAGAACTACTTTCTTTCACCTGCCATTTCCTCCTAGAGTTCAGATCCTGTGCTTCTTTTTTAGACAGTTCAATGGGCTAAATCAAGCATCCCTGATGAACAGCCTCGGAAGTAATTCACCCGGCATCCGTCTGATGAAACGGCATGAAAGATGTCTTCCAAGTGTCTATCCGTGGTCTTTTACAAACAAGTCAGCTTGTCTTTAATTAGCTTCTTTCTGCTGTTAAAAGTAATGTGTTAATTTGCTTTAGCAAACATTTCACATTTTTGTGTGATGGTTTTCGTGTTTGTTGCCTGCCTCTTACCCTTAATGCTACTTCGTGCTGTTCCTTCTAGACTTTGATTTTTCACTGCACATCTTCAGTCAATAATTGGCAGTGAAGTAAACCCCAAAAATAGCACCTGCTTCATATGCAAAACAAATACCAGCTGTCAACAACCACAGCAGACCAGCACCTGGGACAGAGCAAATATAGCAACACTTGCCATCAGTTTTAAAGCCCTACTGAGAAACTCTGTGCAGCAATCACATAAGTGATGGTTGACATTCTCTCGTTGCTAAATAAAGCCAGAGATTTTACGTCACATCTTAGTTAGCTGCTGTTCCACGAGCATCTGTGCCTCAACTTCCCATTGAGGGTTTCTTTGTGAAATAGTCCTTTCTCAGTTTTACTCTCCACATTGTAAGAAATTAACATTTTGTCAGCAAACAAAACAGCACAGCTGCAGTCAGTCATCTGTGCAACTTTTCATGTGTAGTATGTGACGCCTTTGAGTTACTATCTTACTCCAGCTCTTCATTACAGTTGGTTTTATGTAGATGAAATCATGTAGCAGCGAAAAAGTAAGCAGGTAAATAACCTGTCCACTGATTAAAGCTACTATTACTGAGCAATGAATGAGCAATGGGGCTGAACACAATCTGTAGTTCTACATTATCTGACAAAAAAGCCTTCGTACTGGAATGGTAGAGAATATTATGAAGGTTATTTCTTTAAAGCTTTGTTGTAATGCTGTGCAGGTCAATCAATCCAATTACACCTAGTCCTGTTGTGTACAGCTGCTGTCGGCCAGGTAAGAGACCTGAAAGCAATTAAATCCACGTCAGATGTGGTCATAAATTGCAAAAACTCTTTGTGGAGCTGAACAATCGCTTCTGAGAGAGTAAGATCAAAGTACAAGTGACAAATAATAATAATAAATGAATGGACTAGTAAACCGATTAGACAAATGCCTAGAATATTATTGATTGTTAGCTTAAATCCTGCATTTCTCCTTTCACTTTTCAGATGCTAAAAAAATCTCAGTTGCATCAAAAATCAGTTTTGATGCTTGATATTAATATACATTTGAATCGGAATCATTCTGATAGGAGCAAACATGATATTAATAGTTGTCATATTTTAAAATTGCATTATCTTGTCACAAGTCAGGAGGATAAGATGAAGTATAGACATAATGAGTCTGTTTTATGACAGAGCCATTAAAAATTGTGCCTCAAAGATAATAGTTTCTATTCCGTGGTAATTTATTTTATCACACATTCTCTTGAAAATATTCACTTTATTTTCATGTCCTATTTATACACTTTTTGTGTACCTGGGATGTGACTTCCGACACGTCTTAATTCACAGCAGAGCTAATTAACAGGTTAACTCATTCACTGATTAGTGTTGCTGCTCTGTATGCAAATGAACATGAAGCTCTTCCTGCTTTTCTTTACTTCATCCTGCTCAAGAGATCTATATTACATCCTTGCAGCTCATGTGGAAGACTTTCCAATATATATTGCGTCTTGCAATGAGAAACATGTTTTTGTTTAATCTGGTTGTGTTCAGGAGAATCCATCAATCCTGCATTTGCATTTTCAGTAATAGTTTTTTGCACATGGTTAAAGATGCCAATGCTACTCCCTGCTCAGCTCTGCAGTAAAATTCAGCTGATTATGGACATCATTTCCAGACCTATTATCTAAAAATCAATGATCCGATCGTCACGACGACATCCATATCTGCTTGAAAGAGTCGCTGCATTTAAATGCTGGATCTGAAGTAAAAGACGTTTTGATGTTCATTTGAAATACACCTAAAAGCACCACTGGAAGTCGTAAACCAAGCAGAGAGAGTTACGAAATTTAAGCCTCCAGCATTTGAAACTCACCAAGCTTTTGGAAAAGGAAAAGAAGCTATGGAGTTTCACAGACTTAACTTTTTCAGTGTTGGAAGTTCTTCAAATGGGTCAACAACTTTTTCCGTTTTTAACCAACTTGTTTACCTGATTAGCGAGGAATTGGGGCACCGCAAGAAGGCAATTCTCTGCCGCATGGATTTTAATAAACCACTGACTTTAGATGAGCTATAGATGGATCATATAAAATTCAATCTGAGATGCATATGCCAAGGTAAACAGAGTCTAAATTGAATCCCAAATTGTGGCCTGACCTTTCATGAGTCATCTTCTCAAAGCCTCAAGCTGCTTTGAAGAGCGCGGTGATGCTGCTGTCACCTCCCGAAACAAGCATTACCACTAAAACCCCCCTGGAAGTAAGCTGGCTGGGATCGTCCTCAGGTATGTATTTTCAGCATTATGCTCACACATTGATCCCTAAGACCCAAGGCTCTGGATCCCCCTCACCCCTCAGTTACGCTTTTAGCTCCAATTTCACCTCCTGCCTCAATGTTAATATCAAAAAGTATGATTCAATCCTCTGCGCCTCCCGACGGCTTTGGTGAGCCTCCGTCTGTGAATTAGCGCAACGGATTCATGGCTTCCCGCTACACATAATCACCCTCGCCTCGTCCTCCCCTGCCACTCTGGGAGTATACTCATCGATCACGTGGCATAAATCTGATTTCAATGATAACTAGCACCATTATTCAAACATGGGATCGTGAAACCTCCACGCCGTCACCCATGGCTTACATTTGTGTGGCTTAGGGGCCCTTTGAGCGGGTGAAATATGAAAATGTAATTCATACCAATCCTTCTCACGGCATGAGCAGTCATGCAGGAGCTAAGACAACGCGAACATGCAGAATAAGACGGTGGAGCTTTGCGGGTCTCAGATTTCGATGAAATATTCAAGTTTACATATAGAAGTGTGAAAAAACTGCCACCTCATTGAAATTAATCCATATCTGTTAATGTCTGTTAATATGCATTTACATTCTGAACTCTTGTAGCTTTGAGACACTTCTACTTCTGTTCAGAAATACTTACTGCATCTACCATGGTACAGTTTTGATGAAATATTACACTTACCTAGACACTGAAGAACCAAAACATGATGACGAGTCCTGGTTAATATGCTATTGGTCCTGCATGTGCAGTCAAAAAATTGCATTCTTACTGATATTTTGAGGTAAACATATTTTTTGCTTTTACACAAATTCAATCAACATATTGCTGCCATTTATTTTATTGCTTTACTGTTGCACCTTTTCAGCCAAAAGGGTTGGGACTCATTATCTTGGTAACCCACAGAATAATGGAGAACCTTCAGATGTGTTATGAACGGGTTGTATTTGAACACAAACAATGATACAAAGTGTCAGCCAAAGCATAGTGTTTTTATAAACCTAAAGATGCCTCAATCTGAACAAACAATGACTAAAAATGTAATGAAAAGTTAAAGAATGACGGTCCCTCATCGAATCTGACCTGAATAAAGGTTTTGTTGGCAACTAATGCTGCCATTTTATCCTTCTACCTTATTATGTGGACTATACGGATCCTACAAACTAAGTCTTTCCAACAATGTCACATTTTTTGTCTTTCAAAGAAGAAATCAGTTTCTTTCAAACCTTTAGAATGCAGTTTAGTTGTACAAAAATGTCATTTTTGAGAGCCAGCGTTTATGTGTGCTGCCCAATAGCATCAAACCTCTAAAGTATGGACTGTACAAGATCTCTGAAGGTGTCCTGTGGTATCAGGCACCCAAATGTTAGCAGCAGATCATTCAATTCTTCTAAGATGCAAGCTAAAGCTACCTGAAACTTGAAACAAATAGTGGTTCCAGTTTGTCAGAGTTGCAGGTATATACTCCTGTCCATTTGTGCTGCGTTCAGCATGTCGACTATGAGACTCTTTCATCTACTTTGACAGATATCCACTATTGTTATGACATATCTGCACCATTTGTCTCATCTGTGAGTGGTCTTAATGTAGTATAGTTACTAATCCCTTGACGATAAAGTTAGAGCTTAATTCAATTCAATATAGCGCCAGAGTCACAAGATGTCATCTCATAGCACTTCACATGGGAAGGTAAAGACCTTACGCATTTTAAACAAGGAACAGAGAACTCAGCAATCCAATGTTTCCTTATGAGCAACGGTGGAAAGGAGCCAAAAAAACTTTAATGGGAAGGAAAAAAAACTTAGCTTAACTTCCCAAAAGTATGTAAAATAGGCAACATACGGATTACCTCAACCAGCTACAGTGTTAAAATGTTGCTTATAGGATCCAGTAGTAGTCCAATATATAATCCTGACATGGGAGATTCTGCAGCCTAATTTAATATTTCATTTCCTTTGATAGTTTAAATCCCCTTTTAGGCAACCCCTTTTTTGGGCTCATGCCCAGAAATGACATAAAAATTAATACAGAGCTCCTTTCATTACAGGAATTCCCTTCACCATCAAACACTCTGATGTAGTCAAAGTTAATCTGCAAAGGTGCAAACAAAATAAAATATATTTTCTTTTTGATTAAAAACTACAGAGGTAAAGTGCAGGTACCTCAGAATATTCCTGTGAATGATACTGCCAACATCCCGAACCATCTGTGCCCTCATAAACCAGTTACCACCTTCTGTTTCAAGGCTTAAGAGTCCTTAGTGGAGGTTTACAAAATCACAATGGCTTCATATCTTTCCCTTGAATTCACTTGTGATATCATTGCATTTCCAGTGAGAGACCAGGTGTTGCTCATGTTTTATACATTCAGTGAGACTTGGTGAACACAAAGGAAAGTTAAAACTGCTCCACTTCAAAGCCAGCCTGGCTTTAATGCACAGCTCTGACTGGCAGAAAAGATGAATAAAGATGTGAGCAGCAAAATATCTTTTAACTTTGCTAACTCTCATATGGAGTTCCACTTCCTGATTTATTTGCCATTATCCCATCTGGAAGTGAAATGGCAGTTGGTAATAAAACACAGCTGAGCTGATTCATACAGTGAATCAGAGTCGGCTAAATAATTGCAGCGTCTCTTTTTCTTCAGCTCCATAAAACCTTCCATTGATATGATGTGGTACTAGGTAATAAAACATTTCCCATCCTTTCATAAAAGGGGGCCACATTAATTCTCACTCTCATGAATTTGCAGAATGCTGTTCGTGATACAGTGCTCTATTACTTTTAGTTTAATGAAAAGCGTGAATAACTGCATTATCAGCCTCCGCTCTTAAAGTCCTCTGTGACCTCTCAGTATTTTGACGTGTTTCTAGCTCACCTATAAACAAAAAAGGCTTTGTTTCGTGTTTGTCATTCTATTTAATTTCACTGTTAATGGATTTCCCGTGTTTTTAAGGTGAGATCTTACTTGTACAGTTCTCTATACTGTTGCACAAAGCAGGTTGTGAGCCTTTGACATGTCAGTATTGGAAAAGTAGAAACTTGCAGGTGGGTTTGACTGACGTGTTATTTTAAAAAAATGTAATAATTAATTATCAAAGCCAAAAAAACTGTCAAAACAGAGAGAACCACCAGATGCCATTTCAAAAGAGGTGCAGGACTTTATATTGCAGGGAAAAATGACTCAGCAGTGTAAAAAAAAAAAAAATGTGGCAACAGTAAACAACATCCAGATATTGTTTTGGAGTTCAGAGGGTCAGGGATACTGCAGGATCTCAATATGTATAGATGAAAAAGTAGTACTGTTGATATCAGTGTGTTGCTTCAGGTACATATTAAACAAATCTGATTAAAATACCTTATTTACTCGGCTTTACAGGTGCTGGCAGACAGACTATGTTACTACTGGACAGGCCCAGCCTGGTCATCTTTAGTAATTACACAAAGGTCTCCTAAGCAGCTGTTCTACTGTATTCAGTGTGTATTATGAAGCCAAATAAATAAACCTAGAAGTTTTATCATTTGCTCTGCCATTGACCACAGTTATGGAACTAAAAATCCTGAATTTCAATACATATTCTTGTGAGTTTCAGGCCAAAACAACCTTTTTGGCTCACACCTTCCTCCAAAAAGACACCTCCTACTTGTCACCCCGTGTGAGTGGCAAGTGGGCGTAAGTTGAGAGGAATCCAACTGCAACCGAGCAGAAAGGTGAACTTTCCACACCACACAGTTTTTGATTTCACTTCTCAGGCTGTTGCTGCAGTATTATTCCTGAGAAAGCTGCAAATTTTGTTTCAGAAACTGAAGGGATGTGGGCATATTAGATATTTGTGACCTTGTTTTCCCCTAAAGCCCCTCTTGACCTCCAGTTTGACAGCCGCTGCCGTGACACATCCAGCCAGTTAGGTGTGAAAAGTGGGACTGACTGTAGCAGGAAAATCCCATCGTGCTTTTCCCTTGACTGATTCCCAGTCATACCGCATGCTCTGGCACACTTTCAGGCTGAGTTGATGTTGGGAGTATTTCTAGATGTCCTCTGATGTTTGCCAGGCGACCGGTCCCCTGCCTTTCCTGCAGCTCTTTGAAGTTCTTTACAGGCAAAAAGAGCAAAAGAAAGTGTAAGAAGCAAGCTGAGAATTGAGGTCAGCGTTGGATTCTCTGCAAGTTTCACCGTGCCCGTCAGGCACTCCCTGATCTGCCCCTGCCGTTTTTTTATTTCCTTGAATTTCAAAAAAATATAACACCCATGTGATAGAAAAGGCAGTAGTACAGAAGAGAGAGTGAAAGTGGAAGAAGGTGAGAACCAAAGACAGAGGAAGAAATTGGAGCAGGGAGACCAAAAGAAAAAAAATAAGGAAGGGGGAGGAAGGAGAGGGAAACAGTGGGTTAGAAAAAGGGGCTGAGAGCTGATTGTCGACGAGGAGGGAAGGGAAGTAGAGTGTGACGGCTGGGTTTGTGATGCTGACTCATCCATGCCAGTGACCTTGGCTGGCAGAGGAAGGGAAGCAGTCCAGAATATCAGTGTTTTCTCCTCTCATTTAGAGCACAGAGAGATGGGCTACGCTTTACATGTTCTTAGACATGTTTGACAAACTTTGACAAGTCTGGTTTACAACAAGCTGCATGAGAAGTTTCTGTAACAAAGTTTGGTGGTTTCACAACTACAGCAGGCTGTTTTGCAGAGGCCCATTAGTTTATTAGGAAATTATAGCAACTGTACTGTATTCTAAATGTCTATACTGTTTAAAAATGACTTTTTCATTGTTTTAATTATATTTCTTTAACCATTTATTGTCATTTTATAGCTTTTCAATGCAAAAATCACAGAAAAACTTTAAATACTGTTAAAAATCAATGGTTCTTTTACATTGTCTTATAATGACTGTAAAACTGCACAATTAATTCACCTATACATATCATTATTTTACAAGTATTTTACAGAAATTTGCAAATTAAAGGTTAAAAATTATATTTTTTAAATTAGCATTTTATGCGTTTCCCTTATTCTGGTAAATTATAGATCAAATTTAGCAAAATCACAAAAAAAGGATTAATTTACATGTTGACTGTAAAAAACAGACCAAAAACTGTGCATGATTGCCATAATAATAATGAAAAAATATATTTTTACCAGTGGTAATGTGTTTTTAGAATTACACTTTCTTACATCCTTTGAAGTAATGCACAATCCAAGTAATTAAGATGTGGAATGTTACAATATTCCACCATTTTTTTAAACATATTTTTTCTAGAACCCTTGCTGCCAGATTATTACAGTCGTGTTCACTGTCGATGGTTTAGTTGGATATTTCTTCAAGTTAACCTATAATTAAGGTAAAGGTTGATAAGGGTAAACACTGGGGGGGGAAATTGAGCAAGGTCTCAGTAGTTTGATTAGCCATTTGCACTGAAAGATACCAACAATACATGACAAAGACAAACAGGAACTGAGAATTTTGCCCTCCAAAAATTTACATTTCTAGCAAGTTCATATGAATATACTTTACAAAGGTCAAGCAGAGCTAATCAGTCTCACCATAGTAATACATTAATAGTGGCTTTCATAGTCTTCCGCTTCTATTGATTGCAGGTTGTGATTAAATGAGCTAATCAGCTCATATAAAAGTCAAAATAAATCAAATCCATCACTTTGAATTTGTTCAATAGTGGTTGTCATTTTTAGCATTCTACTGAATTTATCAATTTTGGTTGCATATGTGGACTTTATAGTGGACTTTGAATACAAAACAATTCTATTCTCTAAAGCTGCAGATCCATTAGCCGAGGTTATTTCATATTTTGAAAGCAGCAAAGCTTAGAAACACAATCGCCTGTTCACAGCTGTTGTTTCTGAGAGCTGAGGACCTCCAACTTGGCCTCTATTTAGAGAAGTTCATTATAAAAGCTCTGTTTGCTGCAGTAAAGCCTGATGGTGATGATGTTCGTGTCTCACAGGCCTGGTTATGATTCGGACGGACAAATATATTTGGTTCAGCTATCTGAGCAGTAGGTGGATGTAGGCTTTTTAAAGACTACACTTCAGCTACATTAAATGTATGAAGGTAACTGTGTTGGCGAGTGTCCATCCTGCTGAAAGTGCCCTTCAGCGAGCAAATGAGCTGCTGCTTTTCTGATGTCTGGACTCAGAATGGAACCAAAATCTATCAAGAGCTACATTATATTCTTGCTTCTATTGCCTTGGCTTCTTCATGTCAAATTCAATCAAATCTGATGCAGCCCGTGAGGTTGTATGTAATTTTCTGACCTCAGAAGATGCGGCCGTATCAAAATACATTTCAGAGCTCCTCGACTATAAACGGATCGCTGATGCATCACGAGAGGCTGTCAAGGTGAGGTCAGGGAGGACGCCGAGAGGAATTATTAGAACAGAGATGGATGCTCTTCTCTGAAACACTCTTCCTCTGAGGGAGAATCATTAGTGCCAGTTTATTATGTCTTCATTATGAACCTTGATGAAATTAGGATGTAAATGGGGAGATTTTCTACAGAAAGCGGTAATTATGTGTCAGTGTTTTTCAGTAAACCTACATCTTCCCAGTGGGACGGTGCATATGGAGGGCATGCACAGTCTCTTTGCAGATTTATATCTTACTTTATTTACATTCTCTGTTGTATTCTGAGCAACAGAGCAAATATTAACATGAAACAGATGTACTACACCTATAATAAAAGCATAAACACACATTATATCCACTTCTAGGGGGACTGTTGTGCTGTTTAATCCTTTAAATGCAACGCTTGACAAACTGTTGGGAGTTTATGAAGTGAATTTCGTGAGGATTATTACTGAGTGTCATTTGAGATTTTTTTATTTTTATATATATATATATATATATATATTTTTTTTTTTTTTTTTTTTTTTTTTTTAAAACAGAGTATTCTTGATTATATCTGTTACCCAATCTTTGTTGCCTCATTAAATGTCTTGTTAAAAAGCGCTACGACAATCGTCACGCAGGAGCAAATTATTTGACAAAAGCAGGCAGAAAAACAAAGGAAATATGTCCTCGTTAGGATCCCTAATTCATTTACCAACGGTTACTGTGCTTTCATTGAATATGCGTGTTCCTAAACCTCCAACTTAAATGTGCATTCTCTCTCACCATTTTTTTTTAGCTTTTATGAATCTCAAGAAAAATCTAAACATGTTCACTTGCATGACTGTAAAAGACAAGCATAAGAAAACTACAGTATGTTGTCTTTGCAAATATGAGTGTACTTGTAGATGTGCGGATGTCTGCTTGACGTCACTAAATGTTTCCAGCCTGATCAGCTGTATAATCTAATGGATTGGTTCAAATAAAATAATTATACTGGTGCTTTAAACCAGTAAGGAATTCAATGACAAATATACTCACATAATGTGGACTAGGATTTTATTTTCCACCTTTTAAGTTGCTAAAAATGAAAATGATAATGGAGTTTCCTCTAAAAGCCCTAAAACAGAAGCCGATCCTCGCTGAAATTGCCTCATTTTTACAAAATGGGTTTCGACTGAAAGGTGAACTCTCGAGCTTTTTTCCCAAAAGTAGTTATCAGGAAGCTTTACCAGAAATAACCCGGTATAAATCTCTTAGCGCCGATCTGTGTTCAGGATATGATGAGTGCAAAGCTATCCGGAAAATGGACAAAACTCGCCATGTAGGACTATTTCTAGGTCTCGCAAGAGCAGAAAAAACAACTCAGCTGTCTAGTAGTAGTCGCCTCCTGGTTGTGGAGTCGATTTCTGCCTGCCTGCCGGGTCGGAGCTGCAGCAGCCAAGCCGGAGCTCATCGAGGCCTCCTGACAGGCTCCATGTCTGAGAGTCACCGTGAGTCACAGACGACCGTGAGTCATGGCAAGATAACGCTCATCCCCCCGGAGTTGTGTACAAACCAACAGCCGCTGCGCTGTTTATGAATCAGTAGGTTAATGCATGTGACAGGAGCAGCTCACTCGGAAAATCAGCCTTTATCCCCGAGGGTTGAACGGCGAAGGCTGGTCGGCGGCCGACTGCGTTAACCCTGGCAGAAAGGCTTGTGGGTACCAGGTTGCAGGAGGCTAACTGAACCTGGAAGGTGTCAGAGGGGAGTGAACTGATGTCAGAGCAGCTTAGATCGCTCAGCTGGCTGACTATAACTAACTCTACTCTGGGAACTGTCAAAATAAGACTGAGGGCTCATATCATACAGTCAAGAGGCTAAAAAGACCTTATTATAATACAGACAAACCCAGTTAATCCAAGCATTCCTTTTGAGCAAGTTGGACGACGGTTATGATAGACGATCAAATAAAGAAAAAAAAAAAAGCACTCAGAGCGCAGTACTCCACCAAGGCTGTTCATTCCCCCATATGACATTGTCAGAAATGCAGCATTTTATTTTCTAGAAATGCAGCATTTGTTTATTAATTATTGATGATCAGAAATCAGGGCAACATAGAATGTGGCCATTTAATAAAGACGTACCCACAAACAAAATGACATTGCACTGAGCACAGACTCACTGCCAAAATCTAATCACTTGGTCCTTGAATCATTTCTGACCTTTCCCTGAAAATTTCACCCAAATCCGTTATTCCATTTTTGAGTAATGTTGCTAACAGACAAACAGACAGACAAACATATGTCGATCACCACATAACTCTGTCGAAGTTCTGCCTCTTTGGCGGAGTAAGCATCATTAGATCTCTCAAAAGAGGGTTACATGTTTAGTTATTTGCTTTATGAAAAGCTTCATTTTACTCCTCCTGGTGCAAAAACCAGTAACATTCTCTCTTGTTTCAGCAGATCTGTGTTAAAAACGACTTGCTGCTAATAGATTTTGTGTTTTGTTTTAGTAAAATAATGTTTTAGGGTGAAATTTAAGATAAAAATGGTGTCAAACTATCTCACTTTCATGTTTTACTTTTAGTGAACACAAGCGAAAAGCCAACTTTTCTGATAGTTTGAAATGAAATGGTGCACAGCAGCTGAACGGATCAAAAACATCCCTGAACCTGTTGAACTTGAAGTTAAATTTCTACGATGTGAATCTACATTAAAGCTTCAGTCGTTGCTCGAGCATTCCCTCCTGAGAGTGAAAATAAAAGAAAGTAATTAATCAAGACTTCTTCTTTCACATGACTCAACATCCAGTTAGAATCCTCGGTAATTAGCAGCCTCGCTATTAGCATACCATCAGTGCTGCATTGTAAATGAGTCTCTCTCGTTTGCGAGCTCCTCATCACGTCGTCTTCCTCTCATTAGGTTTGAACTCAGCTTGACAAGCACAAGAGAACACAGCAGCCTTCAACTTCTGCAAATGTTGCTTTTGTATCTTTTTGGGGAAATGTTTCGGAGAAATCAGATGTTAAATATATTCTTATTACGGATGTATTAGGTAAAAAGTTCTGAGACGACAAAGACTAATGCGATTTCTGCAGACATTTAGTAGGTATGAACATTTTTATAGCCTAAAGCGTGAGGTTGTTGTCATTCTGGTAAATCAATAACTCTTAAGGAATCACATGGATCTTGCCAGTGGAACTTGAATCTTTAGGTGAGCACTTCTAAGCCAAATTTATAATTTGATATGAAACATACATTTTTATTGGTCTGAAATTGAGTCAGTAAAACATTGTGAAGTCCTTTTCTTCATCTGCAACTTACTATTACATTGTAAACTTATCTGCACCTTATATCATTTGTACATCCAAGCACACAGTCTATTCATTTGCACATTCCTGTATCACTCTTGTATAGTCTGTTGATTTTTCCCTCTTATTTCACTTTAATTTTCCTTCATTTTATACCCTAATATTCTGTGTTGTCTTATTGTTTACCCCTTTATTGAATATCCATGCAGCTGTAAGAACTTAATTTCCCTCTGGGGATTAATAAAGTCATCTAAGTACTAAAGTTCATAGTTTCATTATTCTTTATTTTGGACATCACTGTAGATGCAATGATTATTTTCAGTGATACTTTTTACGTTTCACCCCCTCTTGTCTCAGACAAACTAAATGAAAAAAGGTTGTTTGCGGGTGAAACCAACAAAAACTGCACAAACAAACAGAAAACGGGGTTCTGTGGTCTGAAAGAGGATAGTGTATGGTTAAATACCACCATCCCTCACTAAATCTACCAAAGGTGGTAGAACAAAGAAAAACATTCCCCAAAACAAAGGCAAGGAAGTGCTGGGTTCTATGCACTGACACAACACAAAGACACTTAGGTTTCCAGAAGAAGGCCGACTGATGGTGTCGAACCTTCCAGGTCGCCTACCCAAAACCAACCGAGCAGTTGGGTGATGCCTCCTTATATCCCCGCCCAGCTGATTGGCAACAGCACACAGCTGAGCTCAGTCTCACAGGTGCTGCAGATTGATCCTGATCTGAGAGCCAGGCTGTAAACTTTCCAAGTCCATAACATACTGAATATACAAAAGCATGGGCTCTTGCACAACAGACACTAAATGTTGGAATTGGTGAAATTATTTAAGATTTACTCTAATAAAGTTTTATTAACACAAAACAGCACACAATACTTAGACTAACTGTAAATAATCAGCCGCTTATTTGCATCATGCTCGCTTTTCTTCTCACTTTCCAATAGGGAAGGCACTTGTCTAAAGATCTCACTTCCTGTAAATGGCAAAGATCAGAATCTTCTCATGATGTAAAAATAACACAGTGTATTTAGGGTGCAGGGAGGAATAACAATAGAGTGAAAATATACATCAGCATGATTGCTTACTGTATAGAGATTTGGACACTCTACAAATAAGAGACTTCTTGTTACTTAATATTGTTATCGTCGAGGATGCCTGTTCTTGCATTCATTCTCCTTTTTCCGAACACAGCTGTTGTCCTCTCCATTGATATCTGCTTGGTTGACTGCGGGGCTTTTCATGCTGCTCTTTTGGCCTGCGGGGCGAGTCTCTTTGTAGCGCTGCAGATATGGATTGAGAAGATATCTCCACGATTGTCTTGGAGGACAGAACTGGCATTGATGTATGATCTGTGCACCACTCTGATAACAAAGCTGCCAATTCACTCTTCTAATCACTCTGGCAATAGAAGGAGTGAATCTCCTCTATGGCGTGACCCTCAGGCTGCTATTGATTCCATCATTTCTTTCTCTTTTTTTTTTACCTTCAGGGAGTCAGAGAGGTGATATGATTTGAGGAATGTCACACTAACAGTCAGTGGTTTTGTATGTGGAGTGTGAAGGGAAGGACTGACCTTTACAGCAAAGGCGTGTCTCCATTTCTATTCTCTAATCTATTCCTGTGAGTGTGTGTGTGTTCTTGGGCAGCCTGGAGGATTTCAGGAAGGTGTGTTGGAATAAATGTCTGACAGGAAATCATTTTCTTGCCCTGTATTGCGACCCTTTCATCATAAGTGAATAAATTCTGACTGTTGTCCTGAAAAATAACATTCCTATACACCTGAACTTTAAAGTTTTTTCTAAACTTTACCAAGATGTGAGTGAAAACCAAAAGTCTTAGAATAATGGTCCAACAATGAACTTAAACCCTGTCCTCCTGGATAAAAGTCTAGTAGACTTACACTTCTGTCCAACCTCCTTACACAGATTTTGTGGCTCTTTCAGCCTGGAAGTCTTTCCTACCACATCATAGTCTTAACTTTTGTTTTACAGGAATGTATTTTTAGGAGGCAGGGTTGGTGCTTGTCTTCTCAGGCAGCCTGGCGGATTTCAGGAAGCTGTGGTTCAATAAACAGGATGTAACCTTGCATTTTTTAAACCATTTTAAATATATATTTCTTTCACTATTCATTGTAAGTTTTACAGATCTTCATTGTAAAATCACAGAAAAAAAACTTTAAATAATATCAAAAATCATTTGTTCTTTTACAGTGTTTTACAGACTGCAAAGTTGCACAATTAAGTCACCTATAATCTTATTATTTTACAGATATTATACAAAAATATGCAAATTAAGAGTGAAAAATGATAAATGATATAGATAATATTTAGCAAAAACAGAGAAAAAACAGATTCATTTATATAATATATATATACAATTTTAAAACTGCACTTTCTTCTTACAGCATTCCACCATTTTTTTTAAAACAGAATGTTTTTCTAGCACCCTTGCAGCCAGATTATTACAGTGAAAGTGCTTACTGTCGATGGTTTAGTTGGATCATTTCATCAAGTTAACTTATTTAAAGTAAAGTAAAGGTTGATAAGGTTAAACATTGGATGCAAAATTGAGCAAGATCTTGGTAGGTCGATTGACTAGTTGCACTAAAAGATACCTACATGTATGGAAACAAAGCATTTTGCCCCCAGAAAAGTACATTTCTACTAAGTTCATAAGAATATACTTTATAGGGGACAAGCAGAGCCCATAATTCTGACTCTCTTACTATAAGTGAATAAATGACCCAACTTAAATCTTTGAGAGGCTGCACCGCCCTACACCATTTGCATCAAAGACTGAAAACATCCGACTTCTGTTCTTCATCCCTTTTGGTTTCTCACATTTTTTTTCCATTAGAGAAGGGCAATCTCACATGTCAGCATGATCCTGAGTCATTTAATCTTTCTGTCATGGTGGTTTGATGTTCTATTCTCATTGGACGTGTCGAGGTTATGTTCAATCTGCACCTTTATGTTATTTCGCGGATAGTCCTCTGTGATTCATTAAATCAGCTATGCGGGATACAAGATAAGCAGACTAATTTCATGCCCCTCTCCTTTCCTGCCAGTGACACATTTAACCGTCCCAAAAACGGAGGCACTTGCCGACCCATTCACATCTGCAGACTAATTAGAGCGCCATTGTGGCAGTTGGCTTCATTTTCGTGTGCTCTCTTTTCAGCGGCCTGGCATCTTACAGAGGACGTATTTGCTCAGCTCCGTAAACTGGCCTTCAGTGATTGAAAGTCCGCTTTTGTTTGTAGCTTTTTGAACAGTCTCTGCACGATGTTTAACTGAGAAAATGCTATTAGCACAGAGCAAATACTTGTGGATTCTTACAAGCTAGCCCTCATATGTGTGGGGCATCGCTGTATATGTTGAATTCCTTTCATGTAGATAAGAATAGCACAGGAGAACTCACTCGGAAGAGATGTGGAGCCAGTGAAGGAGAGTTTCTAACCTGTGACCTCATGGAAGCATTAATGGTTTTCTCGGATGCTGGCTGCTGCTCTTTAGGTGGAACGCTCATAAAGCTTTTTAGCAGTCAGCAGAAGTTCACACTCCCACTCACGGCAGCCTTCTCAACACCCACACCTCCTGCACCTCTACAAAGGTTCACACTGAGCACAGCAACCGATGCAACTCCGAGACCTTCAGCTTCAACGCAGCGCTCCTCTACTCATGTCTGACAGGGGAAGAAAAGCAATCTGTATTTCAAATGCCTATACAAGGAGGCCACATAGGCATGATGTATTACAAAGTTCCTTTTTAAATTGCCTGTTGTGCAAAAAAAAAACCTCTGCTGTCACACAGTTCACCCTTTAAAGTATTGATCTGCTGCATCTTACTGATAAATTAGAATGCTTTCATAGGACAGCGACTTTACCTGCAAAATGTTCTTATTCCTCTATTTTTTGCTACAATTTCCTGTAAGAACGCACATGATCTTAGATAATAATTGAATAATTTTGCACCAAACTTTAGCACATTTAATCAATATTGTGTTTTTGCTGGATTCCTAAGAATAATATGGAATAAGAGTCTCTTTTTAATCAATAGTGTCAGCTTATCTGTGTTTTTTAAGGAATATTCCTCCAACAAATTGTAAAAACAACTGCTCTCTTTTAAAGAAGCATATGTAAAACAAGGAATCTGTTTTTCTCAATTTTGACACCAAGATTTTCATTTTTACTGCAATTGTATGTCAGTTTTAAACATCAGCAATTGGTCTCCCTGACGACAAATAATCGATGTTTGCCCTGAAAATACCATATCGGTCAATCACTATCATAAAAGCATACAGTGTGAAGTTTTGCATAATATAGTGGTAGTATTAGAAGGTCTGTCGTGCTATTACAGGACTAAAATAACAGTACAAGTATCTTTTTGCAGATTTACATCGTGCGAAAGGTAAAAGCGCCACACAAACATTAGGTGTTTGGTTGTGTGGGTGTCCACAAACGTTAGTGTACCACCCCACCTACACACACACACACACACACACACACACACACACACACACACACACACACACACACACACACAACAGATGCATGAAAGCCTCAGACTGTGGAAAGCACATTCAGCTTAGAATCAGCATCGGGTTTGGTGAGTCGTTTCCCCACAGTCATCACCTGAGCTCAGAAGTTTGCTGGGAGACACATGATTCATGCAATGACTCAGCACAGATGGGATAAGCACTAGAAGTCTCCGGCTACAATCATTCTAAAACAAAGAAAAAAACTATGAAAATGTCCTTTGGGAATCCACCCTCTAAAAGCATAAAGATCAGCAAAACACCAAAACTGAGAAGATTAGCTTGTTCTGGTGCCAAGAAGAAGATATCAAACATACTAGTGGTGCTATCCCATTTATACACTGTGGCATTTCTTTATTATAATTTTTTATTAAAAAAGACAGGCTATTTTTATATATATATTTATATATGACTGTTCAAAACTTAGGGGTCACCCAGTTTCCATGAAAACTCACACTTTTATTTATGTGCTAGTGTAGTGTCTGATGTGTTACTTATCATATGGAATCTGGACTGTGTTCTCCTTTTAGAAGTTATCCTTATAAGGATTCCTATGTCAAAGATATTGATTGATATTGCTCTTAGGGGCCTCTGTGTCTAGGAGAAAGAGTGACGGGGCCCTCTGTTTGCTATTTTGGACTTTTAGCTGAAACCATTTGTTTCACTTGTGAAAAAGTTGACAGAAACAAACTGGAAAATGGTCTTTTTTATATTTCTGAGGCAATGGGGCCTCACTTCGTCCTTCATTTTTGAATATCAGGACATTTGATTGGTTGACTTGAACATTAGTGGATGGGGCCAGGAAAATACAGAAGGTGAACTAGATTATTTGTAAAGTGGATTCCAATATTTTTTTTTCGTTAAACAGTGCCCTAAAGATAACCCTCAACATAGAAACACTGTAGCCTGTCAGTAAATTTGGCTCACTGACTTAGACCTTTGTTATGCTCCAAAAAGGAAATTTCTGTGTTGCTTCTATATTGAACTAAAGACACACTTGGATGAACTGATCAATGTTTTCTCATTTCCTGGTTGTACATTTTGATTTTGATAACCTGATGAACATCCATTGTATGACTCATTGAGTCAATAGTGCTGTTTTCTGACTGTGTGAGAGAGTTTGCAATGCTTTTTTCCTGTCCACATCTGCCATGTGTACATTGGAAAATACTCTACTGAGTATTTAATGGTCCCATATTATACTCGTTTCTAACAAGTTAATGAGAGTCTTGCAAGTTCCCAGAATGTGCATTTTAAGTTTCATCTCAAAAGTCTGCACAGATCAATGCCTATAAATCTCCTGGTTTTAGCTCTTTTTTAGTGTCTGTAGCTTTAAATCCACCTGACCTTCCCTTAACTCCCCTCCTAGTTGGTCCCACCAGTGATTTAAGCGGAGGAGGTGAGGAAGAGACATGAGGAGTCGAGGCATTTAACAAAATGAGACAACCTCGCCTCAGAGACATCGTCTTGAAGCGATATCAGTTAAACATGATGTGTAGCGCAGCTGCATCATCTGCTTGTTCATTGTTTTGTACAGCCTGCTGCTGTATTTTATGATCTCTGTCAGATGAGCAAAACAGTGCTTGTGACAGCTTACAGTACATATGTTTACTTATAACTCAGTTCACAGTGTGGCATAATGTGAGAAGAAACTTGCATTGTTTGTTGTTTATTTAACACACACATACATGCTGTGAAGTATAACAGTATAAATGTATACGAATAAAGAGTGACATGATTGAGTGACAAACATTTGTCAGTCCTGCTCTTGACACGGTTTCTGTATTCCAACTATGTGTCTTTTATATATCACAGATGCCTAAAAGACGTATATAAAAAGCGACAAGTCTACACCTGTGCATCCTCCAGCAAACTTCCTCTCTCCTCAAGATGCATTTTAGGAATTGAGACATTCTTCAAGATGGCAGGCAAAGATCGATTTCTGAGTCACTGGCAGGACGATGGAGGACAGAGGAGACAGGAGGCTCAGAATAAAGAAATGAGCTTTGAGTGGCAGAAAGGAGACCAGAGGACTAGGAGGAGCCAACAACGAGGCATCACAACAAAGCAAAGCTGAACGACTCATTTCAAGACCTTTTCTGATCTATGGTGAAAGGAAGGAAACGAGGGGATGGACTTTCCTCGTATTTTGTTGGTCTCTAGCTAAGGGGTGTCAAACTCATTTTAGTTCAGGGGAAACATACAGCCCAATGTGATCCTTTAAAATCTTAGCATAATAACTTATAAATAACCACAACTCCATCTTTTCCCTTTGTTTTAGTGCAACAAAGCACATTCTGAAAATATTCACATTTTAGGAACTATCTTTTGACAAAACATTATGAACAACCTGAATCTTCTAAAGAAAAATAAATGCAATTTCAACAATATTATGCCTCTGTTTGTCATTTACACATTACAACTTACAGATCACAGTGTGTCTACAAAGGCACAAAACATTTAGTCACAGGTATCTGTAATTCAACAATATTTATTTTACTTTTTGATCAAAACAACTTGTGAAATTATTTTAAATTTACAGTTTTACAAATTTACAATTAGCAGTTAATGTCTTCTCTGTAATTTCTGCACTTTGCAAAGACCGGATTGCTCCATTTTGCACAATATGGGCCCTTTGAATTATTTCAAGTGCCCCAGAGTTCGGATGGCAAGTGCAGGTATATATAGAAGAGTAGCAAAGTGTTAAAATCAAACATAAATGTACAGATGGTACATTTATCATCATATCATCATAGGACAGATGATAATCTCAGAACCACATTCACTGCATTGCCATTTACTCTCAGAAACACCACAGAAAACTTAAAAATCAGTAATATGCCACTTTAAGAAATTGCAACATGGTCTCCTGCCTGTGTTTACCTGTGAGTGTTCACCACATCCTCCACCTGCCTGTGTGAAGTTTTATCATTGTATGTCCTGCTTTCGTTGCTTTGTACAGAGCAGCTCAGCGAAGGAGGAATTTCCCCGAGACAGATGGTGGGTGACGCGGTCCTGATCTCCTCAGCAGAGTCACAACAGTGTTGTGTTCTCAGTACCCCCGACCTTAACCATCCTGTCCTCGTCCACATGTCCCTCTCTACTGGAAGTTCACCGCTTCCAACACAAATACCACAAGCTATTAATCCATAGAACCACACAGGATCGTGAGTGCATGCTTTTTCAGCATGGCTGAGCCCGGTCGGAATCAAACCACAGAACTGTTGGCAGCGTTTGGGACTAAGGATTGTTCAGAACACTCGGCATATGACAACCAGCGGGATGTAAAGCCGGTCCTGAACAGAGTGCAAAAAGGTAATGTTTATAGGGAACCATGCTGGGGAGGCATATAGAAACTAGCTGAAACACAGTATTAGGATTTGGAACAGAAACGTACACAAATAAGGCAATGAATTAGTTTACTAATTAACATCTGACTGGCTGTTTTAGGTAAACTATAATTGCAGCAATGTGGACTCAAAACACACCACAGAAGTTTTTCATCTCAGTCCTTAGGATCCAAAGTCCTGCTGGCATTTATTCCTGCCAGCTAATCAGCTAATCTACACCTGGGAAGCCATGCGGATGCTGTTAACACCTATTAACTAAGACGCAGCGCCAGCAGCAGCCATAACTGTGGAATGCATAGTAAAAGACTATCCATGTTAAAAAAAAAAACACCAGGCAGAATGTTTATGGTTTTTGTTTGTAACCAGAGAAAACTGTGAGATTACATGTTTTAAACCAGAGAAAAGATGTGAGCCTCAACAAATTGAGCAGCCATGTTAGTTGTTTTTTCCTTACAACTGAAGGCAGTATGACTGATGGTCTGTTTTCTCTGCTCAGCTTCAGTATAATTTCAGGCTAGCTGCAGCACACTTAGGAAATGACTGACACGTGCCTTTTTATCAAATAAAGGCAGCGGTATATTGCATTTGCAAATAAGTTCATTGTAGTAGAAGTGTACTTCCAAACATGAACAAGAAAAGTACTCAGAGAGTGCAGTACTCCGCCAAGGCTGCTCAGTTGTTGCATCATGAAATCTTGTAAAAATTCGTGGCAATCACGGCAACATAGAATGTGGCCATTTAATATAGATGTACCCACAAAAAAATGACTGCTGAGCACAGGTGTGTGTTATGCATGTGTACGTTACGTATGGATATCGAATTGCGTGACCTAAATATGTAGCGGGTGGTGGGAATTGATGGGACTGGGAAAAACCCGCACAATTTAATCAATTGTCCCATGCACCATTTCCGATAAGTCCCGATAAGTCCACAATAGTTGCAATCATGTAATCGTCAGCAGGCAGCTGACGTAGTGTTCATTTGTAGTCATAGTTACAGTGAGGCCCTGCCCCTATCTCGCGATGATACAGAAATATTTAACAAATCCGTGAATCCACACTATATGCTGCATCACTGCCAAAACCTAAGTACTTCATCCTTGTGTCATTTCTGACCTTCCCTGAAAATTTCATACAAATCCATGCGTCCGTTTGAGAGTAACGTTGCTAACAGACGGACAGACAGACAGACAGACAGACAGACAGACAAACAGATGGACAGACAAACATCTGCATCTTTCTGGTACTTGGAATATACAAGTATTATCTCGTGCTACATAAATAATGTTTACACCTGTGCAGTACCTTTAGCAACAATAATAGTGATAATAAACATCTACTTTAGTAATGAAAACAGTCATAACGTGATATATTAAAAAGGAGTGGTGTTCACTGATTAAATAGTCTTTCTGCCCTCTGAAGAGGGAAAACAGACATTCACAGAGTTTGTGAAGCATGACAGGTTGTTTCTTCATGTAAAATAGATTTTCGATTGAAAATTCAATTAAGCTGCTTTATTTTAGAGGCTCAGTGGATAATTTTTGACCCTTAGGACAGAAGTAATATATAGGATATTAAAATCACACAAAGGCAAATTGTAATCTTATGATTCTATGTTTACTGCTAATCATGTCTTTGTATTTGCCAAATGTAAGTCAAAAAGTTCTTCTTTCTTTCTTTTTCAGAAATAACATTTCAAAATTCTTCTCTTTTCTCATAAGGCAAAACATTTCTCATTACTCATCCTCAGGGGCATAGACATATATTTAGATTTGATTGGAGTGAGCTAACCACATCCATCATATCAAACCACAAGATCATTTGGTTGTTGGTCTTAGCAGAGAAATATCACAGAAGGATTTTCTGTTGTCATTTCAGAAATATTTAAATTCACATGACCATTAAAACTAATAGCACAATAAATATGATTTTAAGAAAGGTAACTTTGACAATGTACATCTTTAAAATTGATGTTTGGTTTAATATGTAATGTTTATTTGACGGAGAATGAAACAAGTCACCTCACCACAGTCTAGTCAAGGGTCACACCTGTGGAATTGTGGGTAATGCAATTCGGCTATAGAGGGACATGCCAATGTTGCTAGAGAGGAAACAATATGGCCTAAAAACATAATTATCCTGCACAGTCTGAGAAGCACGCACAGTTATTGTGATTTTTAAGTTTTATTTCTTTCATATTTGTTGGCATTATTTGTTGATATGTTAAGGCATTTTTTGTGAAGCTTTCTATATATTTGAAATGTTTGTATGTCGGCCGACTGAGGAGAAAAATAAATGTTAATAGACATCTATATTAGTATTATATTAGTAGATACAAGATGCATGTCTGAACCTCAGGGTCATTGTGTTCCAGTCACGAGTGATGGAGGTGATGGTAGAGGCCAACAGTGCACCGGAGCTCTGTCTGGCTTTTTTAACTGATCTAAAGGACCAGGCCCTCAGGCTATCTTGCTGAAACAGGTCAAATTATTGAAGTCAAAGGCGCCGTGAGCGCCGATCAATGTCTTTAAAGCACAGTGGACATTTTGCAGATAATGGTTTTGGCTTGACATTAACCATTTATTCCACCAATAGAGGGGAGATAAGCAGAATCGTAACTGGACTGCTTTCAGGTTTAAACCTCCCCAGAGCTTTCAGTGACAGGGAGGATAAAAGCACTGGCCTTGGTGTAACCTTGACTGAAGCCTCAGTTGGCGCTCTGCTGCTTGTCTTTGATCCACTCGCTTTCAGCTCGACCTTGTGCTGCACTTCAGACAAAGTCGCTACTCTGAAGCCTCCAGACCGACTAAACACCCCTGGATGAACACCTGTGTGCAGAGTGAAGACACACACACACCTGCAGACAGAGTTGCAGCAGACAGCCGAAGTGTTCTGATTAATGATCCCGCAGAACAAATGGAGCAATACAGTTTAATGGACCTGCAGCAGGTAGACATAATGGATGGGCCCTTTTGTTTTTCAAGAAAAGTGTGTGTTTATGAGCGCATCTCCCTGCCAATGTTTGCGGATGCTCCATGCAACTTTAAGGGAATCGCCCCTAATCCTCTAAGTGTTCGGTGATGATCAAGCCGACGAGCGGACGGCGTGCCAAGGCAGCATATTGAAGAGGGCGGCCATTTTGGATGCCGGTCAAGAAGGTGCAGCGAAGGTCAGCTGTTGCTTTCTGCCGTCGCCAGAGAATTACACATTGTTCTCATTGGGCAGAGCTGCATGGCATGTTGCAGCACAGAGCCAAGTGGAAAATTAGTGATTATCTAAGAAGGGCGTCACAGGGGCTATTTTAGGCAACAGTGGTTCCTTTACGTAACCAGCCACAACTTTTGCATTCAATAGATATCAAGGGAAGTGAATTACTCCTAATTTAAACGCACTGTAGTGTGGTAAAATAAAATTAAAAATCCACTATTTGGAATGCAAACAATATAGTTTAGCTATTAATAGGCTGGTGAATAATATTCCAGAGGAAAATGACTTTCTTGCTTTTGATTTTTTTTATTTATATTTAATATGCCAGTCTTTCAACCAGGCTGATGTTTCAAGCTAAAATCAGCCTAATTAGCCAGTAGCAGTTCATCCTTAAAAGATCATGACCGTAAATCAAAATGTTACTTTATATATATATATATATATATATATATATATATATATATATATATATATATATATATATATATATATACTACCGTTCAAAGGTTTGGGGTTCTAATGGTATATTGTGTTAGCTAATGCTATTGCTGATGATTAGAAAACCCTTGTGCAATTATGTTATAACACAAATAAAAGTGTAAATTTTCATAGAAAACATGAAATTGTCTGGGTGACCCCAAGCTTTTGAACAGTAGTGCATGCACTGGTGTTCAAAGAAAGTGTCTCACATATAAATTTCACATTTCTCCTTTCTTTTTTTGGATTGTATATGACATTAATAACTAAAATCACAAATAGAAAGATAAACACGTGATATTTATTACCAGTTAAAGCAAGGATAATTAATATAATATGAGTATTTGCAACCTTTATGCAAACGTTTTGGTAAACATGACATTTATGGCTCAAGTGTTATCAGAAGCCCTTAAGTTGTGTCATGTTTATTGTTTTAAAATGGAAAATGACAATTCAGCAGGCACAAGCAGAGAATAACTGCACCTATTTCAGAGTTTGTTTGCATTGATCAGCCACAACATTGAAACCACAGACAGGTCCGTAACATTGATCATGTCGCTACAATGCAATGTTTTGCTGTAATCCACCTAGACATTGCTCCAGACCAAGGACACCCCAATAGAAACGCAAAAACACCAGAGCAAACCTGATCCATGGTGCCCCAACCCTACAAACCACAGGAACATCCCAGTGCCAGACACTACAGGACGCCTCCAGAGGTCCTGTGAGTGTGAACTGGACCTACAAGATATTAGGCAGGTGGTTTTACTGTTGCGCCTGATCAGCGTATGTAGCGGAACGTAACAGCTAAACCAATATTACATCAGCATCTCTGCATGTCAGTGTCATCTGATGCAGTTTAAGAGAAATGTTGCCATACTCTTATGTTGCCAGAAGAACAATTACAATTTTACAGGGCGATGCACTTTCCTTGAACACCAGTGCACATTTTCTGTTCAATTAGCTCTCCCATTTAGTCTTAGAGTAGGAGTTTCAGGCATCTATGGTTCCCTAAGTAAAAATCCTCATTATGTGTGGCATAGATAATATTAGGTAACTGGCAGTTGGAGCACTTCCAAGCCTTGAGTGGGCACAAAACTCTCTTGTTTGAATCATGAGAACAAAAGACACGGCCAGCTGTGTTGGAAAATATACACCCCCAAACTTAAACCTGTAAGCTTGTTTACATAGAAAATTAAGAAGTGAAATCAACTATATTTGCGACGGATCAACAAGTTTCCACTTGGGTTGCACCACTAACAAGAAGCTAAACTATTAAACTTTGTGTGCATGTGGTAAAATATCTGAACCAGTTTATGTTGGACCAATATAAAGTTAAACTATTATGATGCCACAAATTGCAACAATAAATCCTTGTTGATTCACACATTAACTGTTCATTTAAAATTATCTGTCTATCTATCTATCTATCTATCTATCTATCTATCTATCTATCTATCTATCTATCTATCTATCTATCTATCTATCTATCTATCTATCTATCTATCTATCTATCTATCTATCTATCTATCTATCTATCTATCTATCTATCTATGCTCTGGTGCAGATTGATAATAATCTAGTCTCACCTTCTTCAGTTTCCCACTCCTGGTCAAGTCAGCCAATCAGATTATTTTTGCCACCAGAGCCATCAAATCTGTTGAAAACTAAATCTTCAACTATGTTTTTGTCTTAGCTCTATGAAGACAATCCTGCAAAGAAGAGGAGCTAAACTGATTAACTACTAACTACTATAGTAGTTTCTCATTTGGCCCCGAAGTTACTAAAGTGCTTGCATGTTTTCATCTCTTCAGTTCTCCTGACCCAAACTAAACAGTGTTGTTTGATGTTAAATTGCCAATAAACGGACAGTGGAGGTCGACACAGCGATCACGCATAATCTGGGTGCAAATATTCAGGCCAAACTGATGACTCATTTCCCCACAGCACAGCCACTGCAGAGGTAGAGACAGAACCCATCTGTGATGTGCATGTGTGCGACTAATGCGTGTCTTTGTACACAGGTGTGTATTTGAATTAAGGTGTGTGTTCATTGTCGTATGATCTGTGTTTATCTGTGCCATCATGCTCGAACGAATCTGTCTTTTATTGACCTGTTTGTCTTACATGTTGCTTGTATTGTGTGCGTGTGGAAATAATGTTTCTCATTCTCGTGCGTGAGCTAACTTGTGCATGGACATCTTTATTTTTTGTTTATATGCCATTCTTGGTGGACAAGCATATGTTCGTGAGTGCATGTTTCATCATCACGAGCTGATTTTTGCTGCCTGGTGGAACAAACTGCCCCCACTGCATCTGCAGGGGTTGTTGAGGTTATTGAGCAACAACAGTGACTCAGTAATTTCTTGGCCATGCGCTCGAGAGCTCACTTCACGACCCAACTTGTGCAAGAGAAAACAAACTCTGCAGTTTCTAGCGCTCCTGCGGCGGCCATTGATAACTTCTCACCCCCTCTGGTGTGTGCGTGTGTCACAGTGGCAGGCGGCGTCTCTTTGCATCAGGATCCTCCAGGTGGCTCAGCGGGCCACAACACATCACTGATTCCTTGTGCCCTTGGTTCAGACAGCTCTGCCGTCGCCAGTGTGCGTGTGTGTTTGCCAAGTGTACAGCTGCTGACCCCTGCATAAAGTTTTGGATGCTGCCGACAGCGTGTCCGGGCCAATTCTTCTGTTCGCCTCCCATCTGTGTACTTGTGCAAAGTCAAGCCTTTGCCTAAAATGCAAATTTAAAGAATCACAGTGGGAGAATGAATATCTGTAAAATTGCCGATATACTGTACATACTGAAATTGCTCAGTTTGGAGCATGAAGTGCCTCATATTGAATTTGAAAATACTGGCGTACTAATGTGCAATGCAAATTTGATTATCGTGTTTCTAAACTGAACTGAGAGATCTCAGAATCGGCACAGATAAGGCTGCAGGATATACCTGAAAATTGGATCATGATAAAATGTTTAATTTTAGTTGGTATTGGTAATTACAGATCAGCAGATAACAAGATTATTTTGAATGCAATCACCTTCTTTAGAATTTAGACATGTTAACCTATTTAGCAACATTTTGGCCTATTTAGCAAAGTACAAAGGCAATAAATTTACACACTGTTAGGATAAGGAGCAATCTCACCTCTATACACATTTCTATACAAAGAAAATAAGTAAAACCAGGAGGTGCATGAAGAATTCACTGCACCACACTGTAGAGAGTGGTAGAGAGTGACGAGTCTGGGCAGAGACCTTGGATCGCCCTCCATGTGTACATCTACGTCAAGCCTGTTAGCCCTCGCAGCGTGCTGCTGGCAGTGAGTTGTTTAGGTGGAGGTGTGGGGCTCAGAGGGTCATGGGTGCTTTTATTTCACGTCACTGTCTTGCAAAAGGCAGATCCGGTCCCCGCCGGTTGCTGCCTCCACCAGAGGAGGTCTGCAGGGCGTGACTAGACAAAGCTGAGGACTAGCATGCTTTGGGAGATCTGCACTGAAGCCAGGAGCAGAGCGACAGAGAGTGAAGCAGCTCCATTATCAAGAGATATGACAAGCTGTTTACGAGCCGAGGAGGGAGCACGAGTGGAGGCTGTTCATGCAGCCAGACTTTGTGTTTTCATTATGTGCTTTAATGGAGATATGGATGTAATGCATTTATGGGAAAGAATTTAACGTTATGAAACATTTTCCTGTTGCTAATAATTTAGCACCTATTATCAGTCCATATTTAAGTTCAGTACGGCACTATCCCAGATATACCAGCAAAGCCAGCAATTTACTGACGTATGGCCTGTCAGTGGAACACACTAGACCAGGGAGGTCAAACATATGGCTCGTGGGCCAAAACCGGCCCACCAGAAGGTCCAATCTGTCCCACAGGATGACTTTGCAAAGGGTAAAAATTACAGAAAGGACATTAAATAATTTCTAGATCTTGACAAGTCGTTTTGATCATAAAGTAAAATGCTTTATTGTTCAGTTCCAGATACCTGTGACTGAATGTAGACACACTGTGTAAGTTGTAATGTGTAAATGATAAACTGAGGCATAACATTGTTGAAATTAGGTTGTTCATAATGTTTTGTAAAAAAGATAGTTCATTAAATGTAAACATTTTCAGAATGTACACTATGACAATAACATAGTGTTAGAGCACCACTGGTGATTTGCATTTTTAAGTACATGGCTGCATCTCAGTTTTTTCCAATCACCAAGTTGACTGGAGGAGTCTGGAAAGATGCCAGCTGGTGTTGTTATAGATTCTAGACATTGATCTCACAGATGTATGTGCTGTCAGTGCATCGTCAACAAACCAGCAAGATACAACATTTACTCTATAAGTTATTTCAGCCTCAAAGGACTCCTACCTGACAGTAACAATGATATATTTTCTAAAAAAGATCAGTGATCATATGAAATACAAAACTGAGAGCTTTACTTCTAGGTGTATGTAAAGAAGGTGTCAGAAACACAACAGTGACATTTCTACATGTAACAATTTATGGTATATTACATCTGAAATAGTCTAAACTTGACTATAAAATAATACCAGCAGGGAGAGCAGTGAGTCAACAGCAAATTTGAGTGAAAAAAAAGCCAAAGGAGAACGGCGACATTCCTGCCGAATAATGATGATACACCGAACACTGTATGCGTGTACGCACACACATGCACACAAGCGCAATCAAGAGGGTGCTCCATAACACTAATGTGGGCTATCCAGTCATCCCTCTTACCGCAGCGTATAGTAAAGTGTCATGCAGCCTCGGTGTACGCTATTAACCGCTTTCTAGGTCAAAGCGTGAATCAGTAATAAGCATCAGCAGCTCTCATGCAGAACAGTGTCTCTCAGTTCCCCACTGATGCAGGTAGAGTGTTTTGATTCTCTGAACTCCCCACCAAGATCAGACAAAAAAAAAAGAAGAGAGATCCATTTGGAGATGTAATTAGCACCGAGAAGCAAAAGAACTGAGGTGGTTGTATGTTTAGGTTCAGAGAGGTCCATCTGTCTGCATGAGCGGGACTGTAGCTGTGCATGTGTTTGTTTATTTATCATGCCAGCAGCAGTCTTAGCAGAGCCAATTGAATTATTTAGCAAATATGGATTTACTCACTTTGCCGGTTAATGAGCAAGTGACACGAAATTGGTCACCCGTTCACACAAGGTGAAGGGCAACATCATTAAAACTCAGCAAAAACTGGAATTAAACAAAGATCAACATTGATGGGGGAATTAGCACTAATCGTGATGGATGCAAAGAGCTATGCTATTCACAGGTTGTTGCAAAATTTAAATGATAATAG